>NC_064865.1:13761774-14081774 GCF_024139225.1 Suncus etruscus
TTTATTTTTTTATTTTTTTCTGTGCTTTGATTCGCAATTATTTTGGGACCGTGGTTAGTGTTTGGTGTTGTCTTTATTACTGTGGTGCTTTTCAGCTTTTTTTGTCTGTCTGTTTGATTTTGTTTTTTGGGGGGGGATTGATTTTTTTTGTATTATTTATTTCTGTTTTTTCTGCCCTTTCCCCTTTCTTTTCTTAAACTGACTTTTATAGTCTCTAGAAGGACTCCTCCTGTTTTTTGCTTGTTTGAATTTTTTGCCCCCCCATTTTTTCTTTTTTTTCCCTTACATTCAAACAGAACCACATAATTTGAAACATCTTGTTCTGTCTCACAAATTGAGGGGGAAATAATGGAGGGCACCAAGACCAAACAGTCGTATGAATATTGAGTAGAAATAAAAAAATGATCAGACTTAAGCACTAAATTCAAAGCCAACTACAACAGAATCAATACCCAATCTACAACAAGCTAGACACAGAAGGGACCACTTATACTAGCAGCTCGGGGGGCAAAGGAGGGGCAATATGGGAGGCATGCTGGAAACAGTGTTAGAGGGAGGACAACATTGGTGGTGGAAATGCCCCTGATTCAATGTCATTATGTACCTAAAATATTACTGTGAAAGATTTGTAATCCACTTTGGTCAAAATAAAAATTATAAAGCATTACGGGGGGTAGATGAGGGGGAGTGATGCATGCTTGGAACAGTAGTGGAGAGAGGACAACACTGGTGGTGGGAATGCCTCTCATTCATTACTACTATGTGCTTTAAATATTACTGTGAAAGATTTGTAATTCACTTTTTTCACAATAAAAAAAAACTCTTGGAGAGCTTTAAAAAGTATTAATAAAAATATAATGTGTGTCTTACACACTGAGACCCTAGGTTCAATCCCTGGTACTTAAAAAAATTAATATATACACATATTTATTCAGTCTTTACTCAAGGTTGCTGAAAAACCTCCACAAGCCTTTGAATCTAAGTGATAATACCAATAGTAGGCTTTAAAAAGAACCTAAGATGCAAGGTGACTACTATGGAGATAACCCCATAATTAGCAGACAGACATTTTCTGTCCCACCCCTTCTCAATTTCTGGAATCAGAGATGGGATAGAGATTGGGGTGAATTGTCTAAAAGCAACAATTTCTTCAGTTATATCTAAGTAATGAGGTTTTCAAAAACTGCGTGACTGAGTTTTAAGGAGTTTTAAGGTTATCAAATACATGGGCATTTTTAAAGAATGGCATGTCACTATGGATCTGGAAGCTATGTGTCCTTTCTTGATACTTACCGGTATAATTTTCTTATGAAACTTTTCATTACATTATATACATATATAGATACTAATATGAATATGAATTTGATACCAAGCATCGCCCACATGCCAACTGCCCACATGCAATCCTAAAGGCACTACTATTTGGAATTCCTGGAGGCACATCAAAATGTGTACCACAAGCAATGATGTCCAATTACTTCAAATAAAATGTGAAATTCCACACTAACAAACATTGCAACTATTTCACATAGGCAAGTGCTTTAGCCAAATGTGTGACATTTGTGACCATTGCAACCAATAAATTAAGCACTATAATCAAGTATAAGTGAACCCTCAGTCATGGTGGCAACGATGGCAACAAAAAAAAAAGAGGAACAAGAAATACTTTAATAATAAAGAGGTCCCAAGAGATATTACAGCAGTACTTGCCTTATAAGAGATTAAAATCTAGGTTTGATCCCTAGCATCCCATATGGTCTTCTGAACAACACCAAGAATGATTTCTAAATGTACCACTGGGTGTGGCCACAAAATAAAACAAATAAGAGAATCTAATATTTTTACTAGATAAATAACAGTTGAATATTTAATCAATTTTATTATGATCAAATAGAAAATTATTTCAAATTAGGCATTTAAATTTTATATAAAAATTTTTCTCCAGATATAACATTCTTTTCAACATATATATTTTCAAGGAGCATAATTATGGGCATTAACTAGTCATATTTAGGAAGGTGAAATACTCCTTTGTGGCACACATGAAAATTACAAGTTTTATAGGCAAACACACTCCTCTCAACTGAAACAAAGAAGCCTAAGAGAAATAAAAATAATTAGTTTTGGAGTCTAATAACAGTAATAATGTTCATTGAATGTCTGGCATTCTTTAAATAAGTATATTTTGTCACTTTTACAGATAAAAATATATATTACAGGGTCCAAACAAATAATAAAAAGGGCTAGAGGCTATAAGGTATACATAGGGCCACATACACTTGGATTCCACCCAATTCTGCAGGTGGGTGACCAAAAAAAGAAGCTAGATATCACAAGTATTTTTAAAGTAGTAGCAGTATAATTTCTTTCTAAATACCTTGCTAAATGTTTTATATAGCATTTTTGAGGATGATCATACAATAACTATATTAATTAAATAAATAACTATATTAAAAGCAACTATATTAAGATGGGGGTCAGGAGCAATAGCACAGCAGGTAGGGCATTTGCCTTGCATAAAACTGACCTGATTTCAATGCTAGCATCCCATATGATTCCTGAGCCTGCCAGGAGTAACCCCTGAGTACCACTAAGTGTGGCCTAAAAAACAAACAGAAAAAGTATTCAGGCCATAAAAATAGTTCAATGAACTGGGCAATTACTTTGAATCAGGAGGCTAAACTTCAGTCCCTAGCACCAAATATTGGCCCAAGTAAAACCCCAAGCAAGCCCCAAACACAAAGCTGGAAGTTGCCCCTCAGCACTACCAAGTGTGGCCCCAAAACCAAATAAAGCAAAAATAAATTCTGATTATTCACTTCACTTTAAAATTCAAATATTGCCATGCTACTAAACATAAATTTATTTATTTATTTATTTTTGTTTTGGTGTTTAGGTCACACCCGGCAGCGCTCAGGGGTATTCCTGGTTCTACAGAAATCGCTCCTGGCAGGCTGGAGGGAGCATATGGGATGCAGGGATTCAAACCACAGTCCTTCTGCATGCAAGGCAAATACCTTACCTCCATGCTATCTCTCTGGCCCCCAATTGTATTTACTTTTATGCAAAAAGTATAATGTTCTTATGTTATTCATATCAAAAAGAAAGATAAGGAAAAATTTACATGTAAATATACACAGGAAAACTAGAACAATGAACACCAAGTAGTTGATAGGAAAATAAAATTGGTTAGATGTGTTTTACATAGATTTAGTACTTTTAAAATAAAAAGTGTATTAATAAATTTTATAATTTAAAAACTAAAACAGAATTGGAGATATAGACCAATAGGCCAAACACATGCTTTGTATGCCTGAGATCTCTATTCAATCCCCAACACGGCATCAACCCTGAAGCACCAGCATGAGAAACCACCAAATACAGACAGGTATGGCCTGAAAACGCAAAACAAAATAATAATCAATATTTATAGTTTGTTTATTTTTTAAAGAGGGGGCACTCAACGATGCTCAAAGGTTAGACCTGGTTCTGTACTCAGGAATTACTTCTGGCAGTGCTCGGTATGCCAGGGATTGAATTTGAATGGCCATGTGCAAGGCAAATTCCCAACTCACTGTACTAAAACTCTAATATGAAATAAATCTCGATACATCTCTTACAACTCTAGTACTTAATAAAAAAAAACTATATCATGTAAAAATATAGTTAGGTATGTCTACATACAGGGATATCTTCCTACATGTATAAGGATATATTCATAATATATATCATATATTTTTGTACATAATATATGCATGCATACATATTCTATGTATGTTTATATACAGATAAGGTTATTTCTATTTTATGAAAGGACAAGAGTAAGAAAAATTAGCCAAAGTTAAAGAATAACTTGCAAAATTAGAGAGCTTTTTATTTTAATTTAATCCAGGAATTATCATGATTTAGTATTAGACTTTAGATACTATGTAGAATCTTGGTTTTCTTGTTTGTAGAATGACCATAAGAAACTATCTTGCTTGTCTGCTTTAATTAGCATGCATAAAAATCCAGCAATATCAACAGCCAATGGATGTTAAAAAAATGCCACCAAGCACACAGCAGTTGCAGAAGCTTAGCAAGCTGAAGTGGACTGATAAGCAGTGGATAACATGTGGTGGGGAAAGCCATCAAGCCTGGAAAGGAAAATTGGGGGAGCTATCATGTTTCTAGTAGTCCCTTCAATTCTAACCTTATCTTTGAAAAGCACCTTGCTCTAGGCCTGGCTGCTATATGAGACTTCCCTTTCATTTCTTCTCTATACTCCCTGGGGTGAAACTGTAAGGCACTAATCAGGCAAGATCTTCCTGAAAACCAGAAGCTACTTTCTTTCCTAAAAGCCCTGCTCTCCTCCACTCCCTCTCTTTGATCTTTATTTTAATTCTGTAAAAGGCTTAGTGGTAAGTTAATAGCAAATTTAGAGACACAATCCTTTCTTGGTTATCAGTTACACTATTTTTTTAAATACATGAATAGTTATAGCAATATCTTTTTTCCTGAACTCAAAGTCGCCTCACCAATGCCAAAAGTTACATTTTCTATTTGTGTGGTTTGGGGTCCTCCTTTGCTTTCTGGGTATATATTGGAGGAACAGTGTGTAGATGAAAAGACAGACCAAATAATAAAGTACATAATTATTTCAATTAGATTCACAAAAGGAAAATTTTTGAAATGGTTACAAGAAGCCAAATGTTTGCTGCTCATTTGAGTCTGTGAATTTGCATTTGGGAATTGGTTGAGGCTTTGACTAGGGAAGGGAAGCAGTGCTCCTCTGTTGATCTATCTTCCTTTTTTTGTTTTCTTTTTAGACAGTGTTTTCAACATTGCTACTGTAAGGGTATCCTATATATCACTTCATCTCCTGTTAGCATCCATCTTGTTAAGAGAGATCATTTTAAACTATCATTATGATAGTTATGAAAATTCCCGAACTAATCTCTTCTGCCCTAACTGCACTCACCCACTATTTGTGGCAAGCTTTCTACTACGGATTGATCTTTCTGATCCTCCTTACTATTATCTGTGGATATTATTACCATACTTTTTTTTATATTCCACAAAAAAGTGCAATCATTCTATGCCTATCCCTCTCACTCTGCTTTATTTTGCTCAACACAATACTCTTCATATCCATATATATAAGCAAATTCCATTATTTCACTTTTCCTAACAGATTCATAGTATTCCACTGTGTAGATTTACTATGGTTTCTTTATCCATTCATCTATTCTCAGGCATTTAAATTGTTTCCAGATTCTAACTGAAAAGGGAAATCAGCCCCCCCCCACCAACCTTGGTGGGTGCCCCGCCCTTTAGGGAAGTTGTCACTGCTTTGGCCCCACCCTTAAGGAAGTCGTCACTGCCTCGGCCCCACCTCTACCCCTACCTCACGAATCATTGGTGTTATCGTAGCGGAAGTCCAGCCCTCAAGGACTCTTCTTCCCCTCCCACTTCCCATCCTATATAAGGGGGTGACGAGGGACCCACGAGGTCTTTGGTCCCCTTTCTATTCTGGGGGAACTTTGACCCTGGCCATTTGACTGGTCAGTATTAAAGCACTTTTTCAAAGCATCTGCTGGAACTCATCAGCCTCTTCATTTCTCTGCGCCGGGTAACTAAATTAGGACTTTCGAACTTTTCATTTTGGCGAGCCACCAGGAGTCCTCATTCCCGGCATGGAGTTATGAACAGGTGTCTGGTGAGTTCTGATGTGTATGTGTGTGTGTGAGAGCGCGCGCTTTGCTCCGTGTCTGTGACCAGCGGGAAGCTGACTTTGTGGTGGTTTGGCTAATGTTATGAGCTCTTTGCTCGTTGTGGAAACCGAGTAGAAGCAGACTTTGTTTCATAGGGGGGTTAGAGTCCCCCCGGGTGACTAAGGAATCTTCCACCTGATGCGTTTCCAGGTGTGTGTGGTTCCCCATCTGATGCGTATACCAGATGGGCAAGAGGTTGACGAACTTTGGCTGCTTAGGTCACGACCCTGGTGGTACCCCAGGGGTTTAGTAAGAGCAGCTGGAAGACGTTCCAAGCTGCTGAAGAGGTTGTCTGTCTGTGATTTTTGGAGCTCAAGAACTTGGTCATTGGCATAGTTGTCTGTCTAGGATTTATTGTGGAATGCAGAGATTACTTGAACGCATTTTGCTTGGTTATTTGTGGCGCCACGCTGTCTGTTTGTCTGTCTGTTTCTTGTCTGTGTGTTCTATGTTTTCTTTTGGTCTGACCACGGGACGCAAGCCCGACCCCCTCTCAAGGGCCGACCCCTGGGGAAAGGGGCCGACCGCCGGTGAGCCCGCGTCTCCCTCTCCCGTCAGTCGTCCCAGCAGCAGAACGCGCGATCCCCGCCGCCCGCGGCGCGACAACAGGGCGCCCGAAACCCGTTCCCCCCCCAACCAGGAAGCGGGCGCGTGCAAGGTCCACGCTAGGGACTTGGCGGGGGGGTGTTGGAAATTGCAAATCCCAGATTTCTCAAATGGCCATCGGGAATAAATTTTCCTGGAGAATTTCTGAACTTTGCAATTCCCCAACTATCCTGCCATGCGTTCAGGCCAAAAAGAGCAACTGGCCGTTTTTTTTTTTCTAGCCGAAAAAAAAAAATGCTTTTTAAACTCACCACGTGGTGAAGAAATTCACCACGCCCCAGGGCAAACTATTGTCCTCCCAGCTTCACCTGGCTGAGGAATGTAGGTCATTTACATATCAAAGAAAAATCTAGCAAATGGTTTGGAAGTCAAAAAAAAAATTTTTTTTTAAGCATTTAAATTTTTAACTTAAAGGTTTCTTAAAAAAAATTAATAAGAAAATGTTGCAAATTACTGTTGTTATTTTTGTTTGTTTTTCGGTGCACGTGAAAATTTTTAGCAGCGGAACCACTGCAAAAGAATGAGTGGCGAAGCTTAAAAAAAAAAAAAAGGGAGGAAAAAGAGAAGAAGCCGAATGGTAGGGCGTTTGCCTTGCATGCAAAAAGGAAAGTGGTGTAAAAGAAATTAAAAATGTGTAATAAAAAATGTGTATAATCAATCTAAATAATTATTAATATGTCTCTAGGTTAAAAAAAATGTAAATGTTTTTAAGCATGTTCTACCAAAAGTAGTAAGTATTCATTCTTTCTGGTTTTCAACATTAATTTGTGTAACGTAAATTCCTGGTGTTTTCTGTTTAGAAAACTAAGTGAATTTCTATATTTAGAATTAAGCATAATTAAAATATTATTTTGAAGCATGTTCTACCAAAAGTAGTAAGTATTCATTCTTTCTGGTTTTCAACATTAATTTGTGTAACGTAAATTTCTGGTGTTTACTGTTTAGAAAACTAAGTGAATTTCTATATTTAGAATTAAGCATAATTAAAATATTATTTTGCAATTTTTCATTATATGTTACCAAGAACATTAATATTTGTATCACAGGAGGTTTTATAAAATTGGTCATGGTTTTATTTAAAAATGTATAAAATGTTTCGTTGCAGAAAAAAATTCTAAAATTATCTAAGTAATTTAAGTAATATTTGCTTTTTCTCTTCTCCCAGAACCTTTTAGTACCATTTATGTCATGGCATCATGTTGCTTTGCACAGAATACAAGCAAATGGCTTTTCTCTCTGCATGAGGAGTAGTCCTCATGCAAACAGAAAATCAAAAAATTAGTAAGGGAACCCCAAAGCCCTCTTTCAGAGGAATAATTGGAGTTGAGGCGGTGTGACAAGCAGGCACCGGCGAGAAACTGAAATAAATGGCCTGAGTAAGGAAATTGAAAATTTTCCTAGAAGATCATCACAGCCTGTGGGCCCTGCTCTCTCCCTCAAGCTCAGAAGAGAATTCGAGGTCAGTCTCTTCCAAACCTGGAGAGGAGTGGAACAGACAAGTCACCTCTAAAAATTCCTGCAGAGGGTGAGATGCCCAGCCAGAAGAACCTCATGCTGAACCGACCAACTCATCAGCCAAACCTGAGTGACTGTGAAAAACCTGCAGTGTCCACAACCTATCCTCAGAAAAGCTCTGTAAGTAATGGGGGTGCCCCAGATGGAAATTTCTCCAACAGTGCTGTATATGTGCAAAGGAAAAAGCCAAGTTATTCAAATACCGGGTAAGGTACAAGGTAAAGGTGGAGAGAAAAACCATTTTTGGTAGCTAATTAAAATTCTAGTGGGCCTAATTTAAAACCCACTTCTTTGAAGTAACTTATGTAAAAATGCTCTTACTAGTTGTATTAAACCAAATCATAAATTGTAAATGCAAATGTTAGTCTAACTGAAGTAAGTCAAAACTGTGTTTATTCATAATGCTATAATGCTTTGTTTTCTGTTGATTAATTTGTGCTATCATTACAGACAATAAGAACAGCTGTGCCATTCAAGTTGTGCTATTTACTGCTCCAAGGCCTGAGTGGGTTAAGTAATATTCCCCTGTATAATTAATCTAATCCTTTTCAGGTGTTAAAACTGTAAAAGTAAACCAGTTAACTGCTCCTTTAGGGAAATATGAGATTTCACCCTATCTAGAGATTGAAACTGCAGTCCCCTGTCAGCCTGAAGTAGCTACAGAAGATTGATCTTCAACCACGTTCCCTCTAATAACTTCTAGGGTAATGAAATCTCTAAAGCAAAATGGTCATCAAAGAAAAAAAACTATAAGGGGAAAATAAAGGCCGCAGGAATTAATAAGCCAAGTTAACTACTAAAAATAACATTATGCCTATCTATCCCAGAGGTTAAAGCAGGTAGCAAAAATTATGCTTCTCTTGGTAATGTTAAAAAGTAAAACAGTCATTAATAAAAATAAAATTTCTTCATCTCTGTCTAACCCAGTGCAGGAAAGGCAACTGAAGTTTAGGGCTCTCTACCCCAACAGCTGTTTAAGTTGCAGAAATGAAAAAAAAAAAAGCAGAAACCTCCTTATTTTCGTTGTGGAATTCACAGCCTATGTGAAAAGAACTGCTGTCAAGGTGAACTGCATGCTTCCTGGGTTCACGCCTTCCATCTAAAACCTGAAAAGTGAAGCACACTGAGGATCCTCTCAAGATACGGGTCCGGCGGGCACACTTCAGCCCTAATGCACTCACTAACTCTGAAAATGCTCTCCCTGGCACTTGCTAAGGAAGGGCTCGAACTGCTTACCTCCGGTCCTCTACTTCCCATGTGTGTGTTTGGGGGAGCCGGAATGGGTGTGTAAAGCAAAACCTCAGCCTTTAACTCCCTCCTGGGGGTGGGGGAAATTGGCCTCTGGCTGTCCCTGTCTCACTAGGTAATCTAACCTTTGCTTCTTCTAGCTGTACTTATGTCAAAAGGTAATCCCGTTTAGCTTTAAATCTTCTGTTTGCTATTCATAACAGCACCAAATCTGTAAACCTGGGTCAGGTAGAAGGTACTCAGTGCTCAAAAGTCCTGCCTGCTCCCTCTAACCCAGGGTATTTACCTCCGAAACGGGTATAAATATGTGGTAAAAATTTGGCTTATGCATCCCAGCATTAGTGCTCCCCAACATTAACATCATCCCAGGAACAGAGCCCATCCCTCTGCCTAGCATACATTTCTTAGGCACTCCTAGGTCTGAGCACTCTACTGGTAGGGCTCAGAAGTTGCAGGAAAATTGGTAACTGGGAAAGCAGGGCTAGCAAAACTAGCGGGGCTAAACAAAAATAACAAACTCTCACAAAAGTTAATTTCAAATGTGTAAAACAGAATCAAGCACCATCAAGAGTAGCTGGCCAAGATACAAAGCTATTAAATGGTCCCTTATGGTCTTTATGGAATGGAATTCTCCCCTATCTAATACTCCTACTGGGGCCCCTCCTAAGCCTTTTTACTTCTGGTAGCCATTGGCCCATGCAGGGTTAGCTCATGCAAATAATTATGACCAGTAATATCAGAAAGTAAAGGCCCCAAATCACATTGGCTTCTAGGATTAGAAGCCTCTAGTACAAGAAGTGGGGATTGAAAAGGGAAATCAGCCCCCCCCCACCAACCTTGGTGGGTGCCCCGCCCTTTAGGGAAGTTGTCACTGCTTTGGCCCCACCCTTAAGGAAGTCGTCACTGCCTCGGCCCCACCTCTACCCCTACCTCACGAATCATTGGTGTTATCGTAGCAGAAGTCCAGCCCTCAAGGACTCTTCTTCCCCTCCCACTTCCCATCCTATATAAGGGGGTGACGAGGGACCCATGAGGTCTTTGGTCCCCTTTCTATTCTGGGGGAACTTTGACCCTGGCCATTTGACTGGTCAGTATTAAAGCACTTTTTCAAAGCATCTGCTGGAACTCATCAGCCTCTTCATTTCTCTGCGCCGGGTAACTAAATTAGGACTTTCGAACTTTTCATAACTATGATGAATAGTGTTGCAGTGAGCATAGGAGTACAGAATGCTTTTCTGGTTTGTGTTTTTGAGCCCCTGAAGTATATTCCTAGAAGTGGTATTGCTGGATCATATGGAAGCTCAGTTTCTTTTTCTTTTGAGAAATGTCCATATTGTTTTTCAAAATTATGGGAACTCTTGACATTCCTACCAACAGCAATTGGGAGTTTCTTCTCTCTTCATTCATGCTAGCACTAGTTGTTCTTGTTCTTTGTGATATGTGCCAGTCTCTGTGGTGTGAGATGATAAATAGTTCATTGTTTTGATTTTCATCTCCCTGATGATTAATGATGTAGAACATTTTTTCATGTACCTTTTAGTTATCTATAACTATTCTCTGAGGGCATTTCTGTCATCCCTTTTTTCCCATTTTTGGAAGGCTTTAGCTACATTTTTTTCTTCTTTTCTTTTCTTTTTATTTTCTTTTTCTTCTGGGGGGGGGCATCCAGTGACACTCAGGTGTTACTCCAGGCTATTCGCTCAGAAACCACTCCTGCCTTGGGGGACTATATCAGACTCCAGGATCAAATGGCGGTCCATCCTGGGTCAGCCTCCTGCAAGGCAAACACCCTACCACTGTGCCACCACTCTGGACCCAGTATTTTTCTTAGTGTTTCTGTTTCTTGAATTTCCTTGAAGAGCCTGAAACAGGTAGATAGTAAGTCCTGTTTAAAGGTTCGAAATAATTCACTAATGAATACATCTGGGCCTGGACTTGTCTTTTGGGGGAAGTCTTTTGATTATCATTTGCATTTCCTCAATAGTGATCAGTCTGTTCAGGTATCCCACTGTTACACCCCACTCAGGAAGGGCACACATCAGAAAAGTGTTGCACTCCTGAAAAATAATTATTTGCCAAAAAGGCCCGCTTAGAGCAGTCAAAATCAGTTGACCCTTTGCGTGGAGTGTTTGACCATAATTCTAAAGTGGCTGTAACTATCTCTCTTTTTATTTTTGACCATTATTAGAAATCAGGCCTCAGTAATTCTTTCTAACAAAGAAGCACAGTACAAATCCCGCCAAAAGTCTCCCACTGACCAGCTCCTGTGATCTTTGCTACTTTGGCGCCAAGATCATGTTTTTCCCAAAACTTAGCTCATAGTAAAGCAATTTTCAGTTTTTCCCCAAAACTCTAAAACATTTCTCTCTCTTCCCACTTCCTTGAAAATTACCTGGTTTCTCCTACTTACCCAAAACAAAGCTAACCCAAAACAAAACTTCTTTTCACCTTCAGTATCAGTTCTTTAATATGCAAATTTTAGCCATGGCCTTTCATTCTGTTTCCCTAACCATCTCCCACTTTCTTTGATGTCAAAAATTACACCCTGCATTCCAAAGCTCAACCCTTAAAAGCTACCCAGCTCAAAAAATAAATTTGTCTTCGTCTTTCTAGACGCAAGTCCCCATGCATTCTGTGTGGTCTCATTCATTTCATATTTCATAATTCATTAATCCATATTCGCCTCTTCGGGCTCCCGCTTGACTTCCAGTGGGAAAATGAACTCACTAAGGTTATGCTTAGGAACATTTTATCTCATCAGGATAAAACATTCCCAGCATCCCACGTCATCTTGGTTCAACTATAAGAGGTTATAAGAGTACATTAACTTATCCATATTTTATAGGTTCTCTCTTTTTGTGGCATAAATATTCTCAAAATAATCCCTGACTACACTTTGAATTTCTGTAGTATGACATGCCCCCTTTCATTGCTTATTTGACTCATTCGGATACTCTCGATCTGTTTCTGCTTTCTCTCTCTCTCTTTCTCTCTCTTTCATTGTGAATTTGCTAATATTTTTTATCTTGTTTATTCTTTTCATAGATTAAACTCTGGTTTTCATTGATCTGTTAGATTTTTCTTTTTCTGGAGGGTGGGGGTTTCAGGTTCATTGTTTTCTGCTTTGAGCTTTATTATTTTCCTTATTCCTATCTACTTTCAGCTCATTTTTAAGTCATTTTCCAATTTCTTTTTTTTGTGTGTGTGTGTGTGATTTTTTTGGGTCACACCCGGCAGTGCTCAGGGGTTACTCCTGGCTCCATGCTCAGAAATTACTCCTGGCAGGCACGGGGGACCATATGGGACGCCAGGATTCGAACCGATGACCTTCTGCATAAAAGGCAAACGACTTACCTCCATGCTATCTCTCCAGCCCCGTATTTTCCAATTTCTTAAACTGGACTTAAACAGGATGGTGTTGAATTCCTCCACTAATATTATATTCTTGTTGATGTATTTCTTTAAGTGTATTTAAGTATTTGTGCATATATAATTTATGAGTATGTTTTTTTCCTAATGTAATATCCCTTGATTGTTAATAAATGACCTTCTCTGTTTCTTATAACTCTTTTTTTATTAAAGTCTATGTCAACTGTTATTAGTATGGACTCTGCAGCCTTTCTAAGATAACTGTTTGCTTAAAGGATTATCTTGAAACCTTTGACTTTGAGTCTGTGTATGCTCTGACTATTCAAATGTATTTTTTACAGACAGAAAAATGTAAGATTCAATTTTGTCCATCCATTTTCCACTTTCTATTAATTTATGTATTTAGTCCATTGACATTGATAAAAATTATGGTAATATTCTTATATTATTACTGTTTCATTATTTATTACAAAGTTCTACTGTTGTCTGTTTGCTTTTTTTTTTGAGGATTTTTTTCCATCTTCTGTTGACTTATTTTAAGTCTCTTTTCCATATTCTATTGTTATTTAGAGGTGTTATGCAGGTCATCTCCCAGCTCACTGACAATTTACTCAGCATCTATTATCTTTTTGGTGAGAGTTTCTAGTGTGTTTTATATTTAACCTACCAATTTTTTTTAATTTTGTAATTTCTGTTTGAATTTTTTTTATTTCTACTCTCATATCCTCTTAAATATTGTTGGCTATCCATTCCGTGGTTTCTTTGAGTTATTTTGAACATCCTTATTAGAGAGGCTATTCAGATGGCTGATACTAGTTGTGTCTTCAAAACTACTATCTTCGTTTACAATGCATGGTGTGTTTCTGTATTGATTTTCCATTGTGACCTTTGGATAATGTTATTTATGTGTTGTATTGGAGCTCATTGACTAGAAGAAATGTGCAGCCTTGAAACAAAAATGGAGAACTTACCTAAGATAAAAATAGTTCTTAGGCAAAGAGGACCCTTCAGTGGGTATGTCTGTCTGCCTCAGTTTCTTGAGACTGTGTGGATGGAAGAACCATTTCCTTGTCTTGTTTCTTATCTTTCCTTCAAGTTGCAGTGAACTTGGGTAAAAATGGCTTTTCATTAAAAAATAGTTGAATCAAAAAGGGCTTTGATACTAGCCTGTCTGTCTGCCTCAATTTCTTGGGACTCTCACTATGATTTTTTAAATTACATCATTAGTGAGTATTAAAAGACACATTTTTGTCTTTTCTTTTCTTTTTTCTATAATAGAGGACAAGGTAAAGTTACAGTGGAAGGACAATCACCCAAAAACAGAGTTCTCAGAAGAATTCCCCCTGCTGACACCTTAATTTTGAACTTACAGTCAAAGAACATTAAGGAAAATAAAAAAAAAAAACATGTAAAATTACTTTGTCCGTCAAGACCCCAGATTGTAGTACATTATAACATTTCATAGTGGTACACAAAGCAACCTAAAGCCATAAAATTTATGTAACTCCTTAAACTTGAAGGCATAGTAGTTTTTTACATTTCCATGCACATGCATATTAGTTTAAGTTAACCTCAAAAGTTTAAGTGGGTTTTTTTGTTTTTGCTTTTTGTTTTTTAAGGTTTAGAGTCAAAAGAGCACAGTAAAAACGGTGTTAGAGTGGCAATTATCGTTTGCATAGGCCCACCGAAGTATGGGGGACATGGAAAGGAAAAGCTTTGG
This sequence comes from Suncus etruscus, assembly GCF_024139225.1. Classification (NCBI taxonomy): domain Eukaryota; kingdom Metazoa; phylum Chordata; class Mammalia; order Eulipotyphla; family Soricidae; genus Suncus; species Suncus etruscus. The sequence continues at coordinate 13,775,986 of NC_064865.1, forward strand.
CCTAAATACAAGAAGACCCTACCCCTGACGTTTCCTGACATAAGGCCAACTCTAGGCTCCAGGAAAACTACTTTGTCCAACCCAGGTCATTGTCTGTAGATCAAATACAGTTTTATTTTTCACACAGTCTCTGTTGTTGGTATCATGTTTCTGTATTGAAGATCCTGAAATCTGTATATCCTACATTGAAGTCAGGAAAAGACACATTTTTAAAGTAAAATATATAAATGTCAAAGAGTCACAAGAAAAAAGCTAAGCAGAGTGTCTTGGCTTGACTATAAAACTGATAATTATCAAAAAAAATCAAGGACTAAATGGCCTCCTTTAAGTAATGAGAATAAATGAAAAACATGATTTTTAGGATCATTAGAATTGATCTTTTTCTACCTCTCTTAGACTATGTCATGTTATTTATAGAATGAGAGATATCTTGGAAGGTAGCACCTTGGATTGGTATTGAGACCATTTGGTCCCACTTCCAGGTGGGATAATTTCCCTCAGATTAAATATTTGGTTGGTGAGAAAGCCAACCTCTTGCTTACTGGAACTCCTTGTAGCTTGCTGCTTTTTAAGAGCTAAGGGCAAACATGAGGAAACTTCTGAAAATCTTTCTCTCAAAAAAAATACAAAAGGCTGGGTTTTTTTTGTTAGAATAATTATATAATTTAAACTTGGATGCTTTGATTTTTCATCTGGGGTGTCAACCTGAGGGTTCCAGCAGAGAAATGTACAACAAAAGTTTTGTAACTTTTCTCATTTTTCTGTTTTGTTTAAAACAGAAAAGGAGGAAATGTAATCCTTCCCCCTGCCTTCCTGTTTCCCTGACCTCTTTTTTTGGTATGTAAAAGTCCACCTGCTTTACAGGGCCTTCCCTCACTCTGGCAGGTGGGATTCTGGATAATAAAGAAAGACTCTGGCTTTGGGGTTCCAGAGAGAGCGTGCACATGGCATAGGGAGCTCGTGGCAGAGAGAGCTGCCTCCAATGAACATGAATACCTTTTCTTGCATTTGTGTATTATTTATTCACCACTACCCTGCTTCATCAGACTCATCAGCCTAAGGCGGTAGAAACACGGTGCCTGGGGCAGTCTCACCCAACACCTGGAGATATTTTATATTTTAATTCTACAAAGATTCCCAAATGCTTGGTTCTTATCTTGTCACAACATTGGAGATTTATGTTTGCTTTCACATGTATTTTAGTCCATATAACTTAAAGAAATACTAATTTCAATAAACTGGGTTATAGCATATAATAATATTATATATATATAATGATGGATCCTATAGTGCCTTACTGTGTACCTGATTCCCTTTGTCACAAGACAAGTTGAAAGCACATAATCTTGAACATTTTATGAAAGATTTTAATTCATTATCAATGGTAATCATCAAATTACAGATCAAAACCAAAATTGCATACAATTTCATATGCACACATTGCTAAATAAAAAATCAGAAGGCAGAAAGTGATGAGGATGTAGAGGCATCACAATCTTCATATACTGTTCATGGTGCCATCACTTTAGAAAAGTCTTTGCTTTGTGATCAATCAGAGTTGCTATGTGACATATTAATTTCATTCCTCTGTATATATGCAACAGAAATATAAATATACAATGTAAAAGCATGCTGCTAAATGTTCAAATTCAAGTCTGAAACAATAAACATATCTATGAATATGGATATGATTGAATATAAAATAGTAAATGAAATATTATTTGAACATAATAAGGGATAAAATACTGATTTGTGAACAAACAAGACGAATGGTTTGCTAAGTAAAATAAATAAATCACAAAACCCTCTATTATCTGTGATTTCACTACTGTTAAAATCCAGTATAAAAAGAACATTAGGAAAAAAAAAGATGAGTGGTCTTTTGGGGATAAAAAAAATGGGGATATAAATGGATAATTTCTAAAGAATATGGCATTTGGCAATAGCCATGTTTGAACTGGGCCAATTCCCTAGATTCAGTCTTTTCTGAAATTAGATGTAAACTCAGTTGTGAAAGATTATAGCTACACCAGCCCTTGCAGCAGAAAGCTGGCCATCTTGTGATGAAAGGGCAAGCCAAGCCCCCACCCTGCCAAAGCCAGTTTGTTGCCTCTATCATCCAGAATTATTGTTTCCCCTATGGCCTTGCAACATTTGTGACCTTCTGGATTCCTTTCAAGGACACTGACTTTATTATACTTCCTGTATGCCAGTTTGGGGGCTGAAGTCATCAGATTTTTGGAGAGTTTGGGCACCCTCCCCCCATATCTTCTTTGTTCTCAGAGACCCGGAAGCTGAGTACTCGCTCTTAAATTTATAGTATCGGGAATAGAGTTTTGAATTTCTAGCTGGACAACTGTATTTGTTTGATGTTATCATCATTTTTTTTTTTTGGTTTTTGGGCCACACCCGGCGATGCTCAGGGGTTACTCCTGGCTGTCTGCTCAGAAATGGCTCCTGGCAGGCATGGGGGACCATATGGGACACCGGGATTCGAACCAACCACCTTTGGTCCTGGATCTGCTGATTGCAAGGCAAATGCCGCTGTGCTATCTCTCCGGGCCATGATGTTATCATCTTTAAAGGAACACCTCATTTTAACTGAAGAGACATCTAACAAAAAGAGCTTATTAAAAACATTTTGCCATTGTATTAATGACTTTATTGAAGATAAAATAATCTTCACATATATACTTGTACTATACTTTTTCTTTTTTTCTTTTTCTCTTTATCTTTTATTTTTCTCTCTATCTTTAATGCCTTTTCTTTGACATATCTAGAAACAAATGTATTATGATCAACTATGTCAACTATGTCAGCATTTTTTAAGTATGTTAATGAATTTTTAAAAAGAATATGCTATTTGTGGGTCCAGGCATGTGACGCACTGATGAAGTGCATGCTCTGCATGGAGAAAACCTGAGTTTGATCCATATTAATATTACACACACCAATAAAATAGTGTCCGCTTTGCTCATTTTATTTTGGGTTCAAACACAGCAGTGCTCAGGATTTATTTTCTATCATTGCATTTTGGGAATATTCCAGGCAGACTAAAAGAATCATATAAAGTGCTGGAGATTAAATTTGGACCAACCACGTGCAAGTAGGTGAGTGCAAGGCAAATAAGTGTCTTACCCATTGTACTATCTTTCTGGCCCTAATATGAGTTTTGATGACATAAAAAAATGTTTGAAAATTTGTCGTAACTATGTTTATGCTTATTGGTGAATATGCTAAATTGTATTAAATTGTATGCTTTATATTGTCTGATATAATTATATCTCATTAAAATTGTTTGTTTATTTGTTTGTTTCTGGTTTGGGGGCCATACCTGTTGACACTCGGGGTTACTCCTGACTATGAAATCGCTCAGAAATCGCTCCTGGCTTGGGAGACCATATGGGACACAGGGGGATTGAACCAAGGTCCATCCTAGATCGGCCATGTGCAAGGCAAACTCCCTACCACTATGCTATTGCTCTGGCCCCAAAATTGTATGTTTTTTTTTAATTTTTATTTTGATCATAGTGGCTTACATATATTTTACCGTAGTATTTTATGTACATATTAACGTTGAATCAGGGGAATACCCACCAACAAATTTGTCCTCCCCCCTTCGCAGTTGCCTTTCTGCAACCCATATCCCCCATCATCACCCCCCGGGCTGTTAGAGTAGGTGGTCCCCTCTTTGTCTAACTTACTATCAGTGATCATATATCTGTTTGGTCCTGGTGCCCTCCTTTGTTTCTCCCTCTATTTGAGAGGCTGATAAAAATTTAAACTATTTCTTACTATGCATCAGACTGGAAATGAAGAATAGTTTAGACTACACCAATCTAGTAGAGGAGGACAATTAGAAAAATAATGTTAAAGTTGATATTTTCAGGTACTTTAATGTTTTGGGGAGGGGGATCCTCTTTATTGAGGTTAGCACATCAAGAGATACTCAGGACTTACTTGTCTCTGTGCTCAGGAATCATTCCTGGAAGTTTGCAGGGAAAAATAAAATGTCCTGAGGCTTAAACCCCAATCTGCCACATGCAAAGTAAGTGCTTTATTTTTGTACTATCTTTCCACCTTCACCCAATTAATTTCAAAATATATTTTTAATAAGATAATATAATTACAAGTGCCAATGTTTATGCTTTTGGTAAACAAAGTCATTGCACTTCCAAAGCCATAAAAATGTCCAGGGACTTCCACCACTGCCCTTATATAATTCTATTCTACTCTCTTTCTCCTACTCTTCCAAACCCCTATTCTCTTCCATTTAGTAATCTAAGTTCTGTTTTCAGAATTAGTATTTATTTGAATCGGGTACTGTTTATTCTTTTTTTTTTATGTGCAACATATGAATGAGATCTTCTAAAATTTGTTCTTCTCCCTCTAACCTTATTCCAGTAGGAACATACCAAGTTAAATGCCAATGTGTAATTTGAAGTCATCTAACTGTTCAAAAACAAAAGTAACAGAAATACACACTAACAGATGAGTAAACCTCTGAAAATGACTTAATGACCTCATTGCAAGATACAATAATTTTCATAAATTGACTTGTTTCTGTATTATTTTATTTCTTTTTTTCTCTATTATTTTCACTTAAAATCATTTCTCTCCTACTTACCAGGGAACAAATATATTTCAATCAATTATGTAATAGATAGCCTTTAATTTAAATATTAAAAAATTGTCATAAGCTCTTGATAAGAGCCTGAAATTTGAAGTTGTTTTGGATTTGCTGGTGTTCATTCCTCTGCTATTGTCACCTAATTCAATGAATTATGGGAAATGATGCTGAATGCAATCATGTTAGTTGAAGAGGAATTCCTGGAATACAAATAAGAGAAGACCCACAGTATCTGAAGGTATAGGCAAATGTAAAGAACCTATTCTTCACTGTATACTTTATGGCAACAACTAAAATTGTTCTGGTCTTTCTAACTCCTAGGAAGAGAAGGTACACAGAGAATCCTAACAACAAGATAAAGTCCACTATCTCTTTTGAAACAAAAACATGAAAAAGAGATAAAAGGAAGGTATTGAACTGAATACTCAGCATGACAACTGCTCGTTTAATAATTGCTTAAGTAGGGCCTGGAGAGATAGCACAGCAGTGTTTGCCTTGCAAGCAGCCGATCCAGGACCAAAGGTGGTTGGTTCGAATCCCAGTGTCCCATATGGTTCCCCGTGCCTGCCAGGAGCTATTTCTGAGCAGACAGCCGGGTGTGGCCCCAAAAAAAACAAAAAAAAATTGCTTAAGTAGTTTTAAATTAATAGAGTCAATTACATTATTATATTGTTTTATTAAATGCAATAGATATATAAGCATATAAATTAATTTCTAGAACATAGAAAATGCTGAAAACATTTTAGCACTTTTATTCTCCAGTATCTTTGTATTATAGATATATAAAAGTTAAAATAAAGACTATCATATTTTTATTTTTATTTCATATACACACCCAGCAGTACTAAAGGTCTATTCCCAGCCTGGTGCTTGGGATCACTCTTTTACTCCTGATAGTGCCAGGAATCAAATCCAGTCCCAAGGAAGAGATAGCTATGACTCCAAAACAGATAAACTAAGTGTAGCCTTGATCATATTGTAATTGTTCTTTTTCTGTATGCTGTGGGTGAAGGAGTGTGGTTTCTTGTTGCTGTTTTTCTTTTTGTTTGTTTGTTTTACTTTTGTAAGCTACTAAATTTTAATAAATACCAAAAATGTTTCTCATTATATTATAGCTTTCTAAGTGAAGAGGCTCTAAGTTTGTGGTTCTCTAAATTAGGATGAAAATTTTAACACATAAGGTATATATATATATATATATACATATATACATATATATGTGTGTATGCATATATAAACATTTTATAAAGTAGATGTATAGTTTATATTTATCTACATTTGTATACATTTTCTAGCAAAGGCAAGGAGCTTGAATTATCTTTTATTGTTTATTTTTATATATTTTATTTTTTAACATTTTATTTAAACACTTTGATTACAAACATGATTGTGGCTGGGTTTCTGTCATGTAAAAAACACCCCCCATCACCTGTGCAACAGTCCCATCACCAATGTCCCAAATATCCTTCCTCCCCAACCTAGCCCTGTCTGTACTTGAGACAAGCTTTCTATTTCCCTCATACATTCTCATTGTTAGGATAGTTCTCAATGTAGTTATTTCTCTAACTAAACTCATCACTCTTTGTGGTGAGCTTCATGTCATGAGCTGCACCTTCCAGCCTTCCTCTCTTTGTCTCTGAAAATTTTTGCAAGAATGTCTTTCATTTTCCTTAAAACGCATAGATGAGTGAGACCATTCTGTGTCTTTCTCTCTCCTTGACTTATTTCACTCAGCATAATAGATTCCATGTACATTGTTATATAGTATTAAGAATTTATCAGAGGATCTCCTGAATACTAAACCACTAATCTAAATCCCTCAATGTCTGTATCATATCAATACCTCATATCTCAATGTCTGTAAAAACAAAAAATAAACACAAAGTCATATTCCCAGCAATAACAATTACACAATTTTTCTCATATCCAAAAATTAAGTTAGAAAATCATGTCACCTTCCTGGGGCTATACAGAAAGTAATCAATCCTGGATGAAAATATGACTCATCCATTCCATGATAATTTCAGATTTACCTCACCTTACTCAGTGTCTTAAGACACTGAAGATAATTTCTACAATTTTTAGAATTTGCATTTTAATTAAAAAGTTTAATATAATCACCATGAAATTACAAATTACAAAGTACTGTTGTGACACATTGTAATACCTTTCAACATTACCTTTTTCTCCATTTTGAATGCTTACCTCCACCATAGACATGGCACTATGCCTGAAAACCAGTAGATAATAAACTTTTACACTTTAGAAGACCCCTACATTCTACCTCCTTGTAGCTAAGAATGGTCAAATGAGTGGTTTTCTTTTCATGGTTGTCAATTCAGCAAGGTCACTTTAGCATGTGCATTCTGCCGAGTCTGCCAGCTATTGGTTCTTCCAAGGTTCATAGTTTAATCTACATCATACCTTTTTCCAAGGTAGTGAAATGCTGAGGATAAGAAAGGAAACACTGGCTGGAATAATGAGAGAGAGACAGCAATATTAATGTTACATAAAAATAATGTTACATAAAAGACTCAAGGACCAAAGATATGGCTTACATTGGTAGAGAACATATTTTGCATGTGCAAGATGCTAGGTTTCGTCTACAGTAATGCATGGTACTGAAAATATTAAGTGTTTAGGATAATGCCTGCTGCACACCACCATGTATGGGGACCCAGAAAAAATAAACACTCACAAATATACACATGCATACATGAGCAATTAATTACATTAATTTCTTCCCTTTACATACCAACATTTGAATTCCCTTTTGAGTTTTTTTTCTCCAAGAAAGTCATCCTTTAACGCACTCATGACATTTAGCAATTGACCTCTGTTAGCTAGACACAGGATTTACTCTATAAAACAAATGATGTGTAAAAGACATGGCCCATGCTTTCAGGAAGCTCACAGGTAGTGAAGAAAAGAGCCAACTTAAAATGGCAGGAAGCTAAAAGGTAATAAAGATAAGCGCCAACTTATAAAATGGCATAAATATACAAATCCTTCCTTAGTGTAGCACCCGTAAATAAATATTAGCTGAAAGAGAAAAAATAAAGAACATCATTTAATGAGAGTACAGTATGAAGCTGGCTTTAAATGGCACTTAAGATTTTGTTGAGGAAGAAGATTCTATCTAGACACTAAAGGATGATGAATGCGAGTTGTGGGAAAGAGCAGAAGGAAGAGTATTTCAGTTAGAAATGCTTGTACAAAAGCTAAAAGTTATGAACAATTACTTTTCCTGATTATGTGTCATTCTGCTTATTTCAGTCCAATGGCCTATCCTTAAAAGGAGTGCCATAAAATCCAAATCCTAAATATCTAACACATCTATATGATAAGATTTTAATATTTTGCTAACACACTCCATTGATTTATAGTATATCTTCCTTTGCTGTTTTATTTGTTGCTTTGTTTTAGACACTTTGTACATATCTTATTAACACAAAGTCTTTGCTTTAAAATCCTTCTGTGGAGTTTTAATAAACACTCCTTGTATCAGTATAAAAGCAGAAATCAAACATAGCATGTACATGTGAATTTCTATTGAAATTATTCCTGATGTCATTGAGTAAAAAACAATGAAAATAACCATTTTCAAACTTGTTGAGTTACATGTTGATAAAACTATAAGAAAACATTCTAAACATTTTAGGTCCTATTGTGGAAAACATACAATAAACAGAAGAAATGGTTTCACTGATGAATATTTGTCTTTACAATATGTATAGCATGTGCAATTAAATAATGCTGTCATTTTCACTTTTTTGAAAATATTGATTAGTGAAAAAAATTGAACAAATTGCTTACTCTAAGTTTTCAAGCACTGGTTTGTCCTGTTATGAAAATAGTTAGAGAATGGGAGCAAAAATAGGAAGAACAGTGTAGTGTGAAGTGTATGGCATCTTATTTATATGTGACTTTTTCAAGAATAAATTAACTATAATCTTTTTGAATATTAAAATTATGTGTCTCAGCATATTTGTTTATTAATTTATTTACATTGATATAAAGCAAAGAAGTATACAATAATACCTGTAAGTATGAAAAATGCTTCTTACAGTGCTTAAAGTTCTTCTATGGTCCATAGGCCCCACACAATCCAGTCCAGGTACAATTACAACTTCAGCTCAGCCATTCTCTCTCCTATAGTTCAGCTTTAAATAACTAAATTATATGTTAAAATATGCCATATTTCTCCAAGAGTTGTGTTGTTTTCTCTTTTATTTACTTTACTGCCACATCAAAATTACGTTATTTTTTAATTAAAATTAATATCTTTATTTAAACACCTTCATTACAAATATGATTGAAGTTGGGTTTCAGTCACATAGAGAACACACCCCTTTACCAGTGCAACATTCTCATCACCAAAGTCTGAAATCACCCTCCTCCCCATCCGGCTTCCACCAGTAATGTAGACAGGTTTTCTACTTCCCTCATTCATTCACATTGTTTTGATAGTTTTCAATTTAGTGATTTCTCTAACTGCACTCATCACTCTTTGTGATGAGCTTCAAGTCGTGAGCTGGACCTTCCATCCCTCCTCTCTTTTGTCTCTGGGAATTATTGTAAAAATGTATTTTATTTTTCTTAAACCCCATAGAAGAGAGACACTCTTCTGTGTCTATCTCTCTCCCTCTGACTTATTTCACTCAGCATAATAGATTCCATGTACATCCATGCATAGGAAAATTTTATGACTTGATCTCTCCTGACAGTTACATAATATTCCATTGTGTATATTTACCAGTTTCTTTAGTCATTCATCTGTCGAAGGGCATCTTGGTTTTTCCAGTCTGGCTATTGTAAATAGCGCTGCAATAAATATAGGTGTGAGGAAGGAATTTTTGTATTATATTTTTGTGTTCCTAGGGATATACCCTAGGAATATACCCTAGTGGGATAGCTGGATCATATGAGAGCTCAATTTCCAGTTTTTGGAGGAATCTCCATATTGCTTTCCATAAAGGTTGGACTAGATGGCATTCCCACCAGCAGTGAATGAGAGTTCCTTTCTCTCCACATCCCTGCTAGCACTGCTTGTTCTCATTCTTTGTGATGTGCGCCAATCTCTATGTCATGAGATGATATCTGGCATGAGATTGCTACTCCATGTTCTATTATGCTTTTGTAGTCACAATTATACTGCTTATCTCTTTATACATTTATTCATATTTCTGCCTTATCAATTAGTTCCATCATACCCTGAAGAAAATTAAAGGACTATTCTATTTTTCTTAGTTTTGTGTTTCTTATAAAGCCTAGCTCAGTGTCTCTCATACTACAGGCATTTAAGAGCTGTCTTTTGATTCAGTTAAACATGATCATCACCATTTTCATGAAATAAATAATTTTAATTAGCATATTTTTCAGTCTACTTTTTATATTTTCAAGACAGCATTTGGAGCAATAATTCAAGTATATAGCATAACTCTCTGCAATGGGTGGGGTATTCATCAGTCTTACCCATTTCTTTTCTTGTGATATCATTGGAATGCCTTGAGCTTGCAGCTTGCTTCCACACACCAAGCTGCCTCACTGTTCTTATCAACCTCCTACAGCCTGTGAAGGCCTCAGTCTGGCCTATGCTTTGCCGCAAACATGAGGTTCAAATTTCCTCTCATAGCTATTTCCCTGGAAATTACCATGATTGTTTTATTTCAATTATTTGTTCATTACGACACGGAGCAGAAGCCCAATAGCAACAAGTCAACCAACGTGGACTTTGAGTTATATCCTTGTGAGTAAGCAACCTATTTCTTGAACATTTGGGATGCTTGGTTCTAAAAGTGTAAATTTTTTAATGCTATTAACACTTAAAATTTATGTTTAAGGTGTTTATAGAATTATGTTGTATTTATGAATACTAAGGGTATTGTGAGTTTGTACTAAGGTATCTGGTCTTTTCTCTGAAATTAATGTGTCTGAATAGAATTGGTATCATTAAAATATCAGAGCATTAATCCAATTGGTAGGTTTTTGTGTGGCCTTCATGTTGTTAACTGTCTTTATTTTAATTGTCTTTATTTTCTCCTTCAATTGGGCACTACAGTTTACAATATATAAAAATGCCATTTTGCATATAAGAAAATGTTCAAATGTAACTTGAGGAGGAATAAAGTAGAAAAAGATGAAGTATTGGGGTTAATCGAAATTTCATATGTGTACTCTATAGAATATGAGCATTTAGTGAAAGTATACCCATGCTTTATAATGTCCCTAAGTTCCTCTGTGATGAGATATCAAATGTGTTAACCTAACCTAAAAACAGCACCACTATCTATATGAATGATTAAAAGAAGGGATTATATTAGTTTCAAGTTTGGAACAGCAGCTTAAGAAATATATATGGTAACAATAAATAATACCCTTTATTAACTACTAGGAGCTAGCATAATAATTACTTTATTATAATGGATAGGAATGGTAAAATACCAATGATATATGAACTTAGTTTTAATAGTGCTCAGAATTTAAAAGTTTCTAAATGTAAACATTTGTTGCAATATTTATCATAGGTTTTGAGTAAAAATTTAAAAAGCTGGGGCCGGAGTGGTGGTGCAAGCAGTAAGGCGTCTACCTTGTAGCCTAAGGATGGATTTCCTGGGGTCCCATACGGTCCCTCAAGCCAGTAGTGATTTCTGAGCACATATCCAGGAACATCACCAGGTGAACATCATGAGGTGTGGTCCCTCCCATAAAAAAAAAAACAAATAAAATAAAATGTCAAAAAGAAGTTTTAAAAACAAAACACTTTCTTTTTATGTTTACATTTTTGTAGGGAATTTATATAATGAAGTAATTTTTTTTTTATTTTGAAGTCATACCCGGCAGCTCTCAGCCGGTTATTCTTGGCCCTGAGACCAGGAATTACTCCTGGTGGTGCTCTGGGAATAGTCTGGGATGCCCAGGATCTAGTTGGCCTCCTATAAGGCAAATTTCCTCCCACTGTGCTATCACTCTGGCTCAATGAACAATATTTTTAAGGAGAAATTAGAGAGCTCCTAAGTGACTCAGCAAAAATGCATAATTACAAGTGAATGCCAGAGATAGGATCATAAGTCTGACAAGTGCAGTTCTCTTTGCACTAGATAGATGTCAAGAGGATTCATAATTTTATAAGCTTAAATTAGAGAACACCAAAGTAAAACAGAATTCTGTCCAACTCTTTAACATCTATTATGTTTTACTATATATTTTACTATATGTTTATAGTATACAAATTTTATATAAATATATATTTATTATATATAATATTTTACTAGTCAATTATATGTGGATAAATATCTGCTATACAGTACAAAGAAATAAAATATCAAAATACAATCTATAATTCATGTTATTTAAATTAATTATATTAAGAACTTAAGATTATTTGTAAAAAAATTGTACATTCATAACTTGTTTGATTTTTTTACATTTCTAATTGATACAATTCTGAACTCTCAAATTTTTCAAGGTAAAACTTAGGATAAAAATTTAGAGACAGAGGGCCTTAGTACTAGCATAGTGGATTGGGCACTTACCTTGCAAGTGATCAACTGAGGTTCAACTCTCAGTATCTCATATGGTTCCCTACAAGCAACACCAGGAATAATTCTTGTATGTAAAGACATGAGTAAACTCTGAGCATCCCTGGGTATGACTCCAAAACAAAGAACAAAGAATTAGAAATAAAAATAAAATTAGAAAGATTATTGCTAAGCATGACTTTTTAAAAATTGGCCTAGCAGTTTTAGAATATAGTCTACTTGTTGAAAATGCAGAAATTCATTTGCTTTTTAATTCAGTAAGAAAATATTATTAAACTACCAATTTTTTTCAGTCTGCAAAGCCAAAGTTTCAGTGAAGAAAGGTAGGCTAAAATATATAAAAATAATAATGTCATCATATATATTGATATCACAAATATAAACTGTGCATATAATATGCATGTACATCATATATTATTTATGATATAATGTACCTTGGCTTATATTATGTATGTATTGTATATATTATATAATTATATACATGTTAAATACATGTATGAATCCACTTAAAAACACTGGTAATAAACTATCACAATAATGAAGCAATAACCAGAAAGTAGATGCATCTAGATAATAATTTGATATGAGAGAATTATACCCTAATAGCAGCAAAACTTAAGTCCTTCATTATATAAACTTAGTTAGCTTCTCCTATTCATATAGGATGCAATAATCCTGTATACATTTTTAGATAATTGTAAAATAGTTAACTCATTTTCTTTTTACATGGTTTTAATGAGAAATTTTGTTGAGAAAGTCAGTTGATGTATAATGGGCTATTCTCCCATTATAAGGTAATAATCAATAGAACCAAAGAAAATAAACCATATAAATAATGGGACAAGGTACTTCTTAATATGTGTTCTGGTTGTTTTCAATTGGGGATTTCTTCATTAGGGCCTGGGGGCAAGCCCATTGCTGTCTTGGGTCTTGTTCCTTGCATGCAGACAAACATAGTTGATCTGTTATGTCATGTGGTCCCTGAGCACCTCCAGGATCCATCCCACATGTGATGCTTCAGTTTCTGGCACTCATAACCTTGTCTAGTAACTGAGTGTTACTAGAATTTTTCCCTCTTTTTTCCTTCCTTCCTTCCTTTCATCTCTCCTCCTTCTTTCCTTCCTTCCTCCTTCTTTCCTTTTTTCTTCCTTTCCTTTCTTCCTCCTCATTCTTTCCTTCCTTTCTCCACCTACTTTCCCTCCTTCCTTCCTTCCTCCTCATTCTTTCCTTCCTTTCTCCACCTACTTTCCCTCCTTCCTTCCTCCTCACTCTTTCCTTCCTTCCTCCTACTACTTTCCTTCCTTCCTACATTTCTTCCTTCCTTTCTTCCTTTCTTCTCCCATGAGTGAGAGAAGTAGAATGCCTGTTTCAAATATAGCCAGAGGGTGGGGGAGGAGGAAAATGGGAAGCAGTGGTGGTGTGAATGTTGCACTGTGAAGGGGTGTGTTCTTTCTATGACTGAAACACAACTACAATTATGTTTGTAATCATGATGTTTAAAGATGTTATTTAAAAAAAAGTACCTTGCTTTGAAAAACACAGTAATCAGACTTACTTTAATATATTTTATGAGAATGCTGTTGATAAAATAATAATAAAAAATAAATAATATCTTCATGTATCTATTGAATGTTGCTATTCTATTAACTATCCCTAATATCTCTGTCAACAATGGCTCACCTGTTGGGAATGGAGACGGGGAGATGATACTGTATTAAATAAATTGTCTGACCTGTGAGATCAAAAAAATAAATAAATAAATAAATAAATAATGAGACAAATGTTTATGCAGAAGAATCAGCAAGTTCAAAAACCTTGGGGGAATTTAATATATGGTAAAAAGAAACATGGAAAGTGAACATGGGCATTTAGAAGTGTAGTGGGCAACAGTGAAGCACATTGTTTTTAATCTGAGCGAATTAAGAAGCCATTTCTCAAAGAAAGCCTTTAAGTGCATAAATATTATATAATTTATATATTTCTATTTAAAGCATTTTGATTTACAAAGTTATTCATAGTTAAATTTAGAGATACAATGTTCCAGAGTTAATATCACCACTAGTGTGAATAGCCTTCCACCAATGTTCTCAGAGTCCATCCCGTGTTCCACCATCTATCCTAGCCTGCCATTATAATAGGCAAGTTTTAAAACTTTGTTTTTAAAGTTTGAAAGAAAAAGAGAGAAAGACAGAGATGAAAGACAGAACAAAAAAGAAGAAAGAAAGAAAGAAAGAAAGAAAGAAAGGAAGGAAGGAAGGAAGGAAGGAAGGAAGGAAGGAAGGAAGGAAGGAAGGAAGGAAGGAAGGAAGGAAGGAAGGAAGGAAGGAAGGAAGGAAGGAAGAAGAAAGGAAGGAAGGAAGAAGAAAGGAAGGAAGGAAGAGAGAGAGAAAGAAAGAAAGAAAGAAAGAAAGAAAGAAAGAAAGAAAGAAAGAAAGAAAGAAAGAAAGAAAGAAAGAAAGAAAGAAAGAAAGAGAGAGAAAGAATGAAGGAAGGAAGACATAAAGAAAGAAAGACAGAAAAGAAAGAGAGAGAGAGAAAGAAAGAAAGAAAGAAAGAAAGAAAGAAAGAAAGAAAGAAAGAGAGAGAGAAAGAAAGAAAGAGAAAGAAAGAGAGAAAGAAAGAAAGAAAGAAAGAAAGAAAGAGAAAGAAAGAGAGAGAGAGAAAGAAAGAAAAAGAAGGAAGGAAGGAAGAAAGGAAGAAAGAAAGAAAGAAAGAGAGAGAGAGAAAGAAATAAAGAAAGAAAGAAAGAAAGAAAGAAAGACAGACAGACAGACAGACAGACAGACAGAAAGAAAGAAAGAAAGAAAGAAAGAAAGAAAGAAAGAAAGAAAGAAAGAAAGAAAGAAAGAAAGAAAGAAAGAAAGAAAGAAAGAGAAAGAAAGAAAGAAAGAAAGAAAGAAAGAAAGAAAGAAAGAAAGAAAGAAAGAAAGAAAGAAAGAAAGAAAGAAAGAAAGAAAGAAAGAAAGAAAGAAAGAAAGAAAGAAAGAAAGAAATAAGGAAGGAAGGAAGGAAAGAAGGAAGGAAGGAAGAAGAGAGGAGGAAAGAAAGAAAGAAAGAAAGAAAGAAAGAAAGAAAGAAAGAAAGAAAGAAAGAAAGAAAGAAAGAAAGAAAGAAAGAAAGAAAGAAAGAAAGAAAGAAAGAAAGAAAGAAAGAAAGAAAGAAAGAAAGAAAGAAAGAAAGAAAAAGAAAGAAAGAAAGAAAGAAAGAAAGAAAGAAAGAAAGAAAGAAAGAAAGAAAGAAAGAAAGAAAGAAAGAAAGAAAGAAAGAAAGAAAGAAAGAAAGAAAGAAAGAAAGAGAAAGAAGGAAGGAAGGAAAGAAGGAAGGAAGGAAAGAAGGAAGGAAGGAAGGAAGGAAGGAAGGAAGGAAGGAAGGAAGGAAGGAAGGAAGGAAGAAAAAGAGGACAGGAAGAAAGGAGGATAGAAAGGAAGAAAATGGAAGTAGGAATGAGAGAGAGGGAAAGAAGGAAGGAAGAAAGGTAGGTCAGAGGAAGGGAAAAAAGAAAGAATAAGAAATATCAAATTGAAAAAATAAAGAAATATCAAATTGGAGCATCATTTCTCAATGAAGACCAAATGACTTCTTGAAGTCCCCAGGATATGACAAAGGGTCATAGGAAAAACTCAGATAAATTGGTAGGGAAACATGATGCAATAACTAGGGGTCAATCAGTAAAAAAAAAAAAAAGCACAGGAAGGAAACAAAGTTTTAAAGGGGTCAGAGTTAGAATAAGTTTGAGAAACTCTGGGTTAAAGAACCAGGGCAAGTGGCTGGTGAGGTGGCGCTAGAGGTAAGGTGTCTGCCTTGCAAGCACTAGCCAAGTAAGCACCTCGGTTCAATCCCCCGGCATCCCATATGGTCCCCCCAAGCCAAGGGCAATTTTTGAGCACTCAGCCAGAAGTAACCCCTGAGCATCAAATGGGTGTGGCTCAAGAAACAAACAAACAAACAAACAAAAAAGAACCAAGGCAAGAGTTAAAAGTAGTGAAAAAAATGGTCATTTTGTGGCTGTGAATTTTTTAAAATTGTGCACTAACTAAATTTTCTGACTCATTGCTCTATCAAACATTAAACACAAACGAATCAAGGAAGGAATAAATAGAATTTTACTTCCTTTAAAATTTTTACTTTCTCAGAGTTGGCTCAAAGGTTATACAAAAAAAGACTTTGCACATCACCTTACTCAGAGAAATGCAAATCAAAACAGTGATGAGATGTCATCTCACAGAACACAAATACTACCAGTGTTGGTGGGAATGTAAGGAAAAATGAACCCTCAGCTAATGTTGAAATATCATCCAGTCCAATCTAGCTCAACTTTATTAGAAAACAATACGGATACTTTCAAAAGCTAGAAATTACCTCTTACATGACCCAGAATTCCACTTCTTTGCATCTCCGAGAAGTGAAGAGAAAAAAAAAACAAAAAAACCCTAAAAACTGCTAAGTTCTTTGCAGTACAGTTCACAAAAAACCAAAATAGGAAACAAACCAATGTTCAAGAACAGAAGACTAGATTAAAAAACTATACATTGTGTAGTTGCTTCAACTGTTTAGTTAAGTGGGCTCCCAAGTATTTGAATTTCTGTGGTGGTATTGTGAATGCATTTGCTTTTTTATGTCTACTTCTTCTCTATCATCATTTGTGTATAGGAAGGCCATTGATTTTTACTTGTAAATTTTATAGCTTGCCACTTTGCTATATTATTCTATTGTTTCTGGAAGCTTTTTGATAGTTTTTAGGGTTTTCTAAATATAGTCATATCAAGTGAGAGCTTGACTTCTTTCCTATCTGAATGCCCTGGGTATATTTTTCTTACCTACTTGCTACGGCAAGTACTTCAGTATAGGAGTGCTGAGAGGAGGTAGCCTTGTCTTGTGACTAATCTTAGAAGGAAGGCTTTTAGTTTTTTTCTCCATTGAGTATAATATTTGCCATGGAAGGATTTTAGCTTTTTTCTCTGTTGAGTATAATATTTGCCAGAGTTTTGTGGTAAATGGCCTTCACTATATTAAGTAAAGCTACTTCCATTACCATCCTGTTAGAAGTTTTTTTTATTGTGAATGGGTGTTGCACCTTATCAAATGCTTTCTCTGCATATATTGATAAGATCATGTGTTTTTTTATTTAGTTGGTGTGGTGTATTACGTTGATCGACTTGTATATGTAAAACCATCCTTGCATATCTGGAATACATCCTAACTGGTCATGGTGTCTGACCTTCATGATGAGACATTGGATCCTATTTGTTAGTTGAGGATCTTTGTGTCTGTGTTCATGAGGGATATTGGTCTAGAGTTATCTTTTGGGGGGAGCATCTCTGTTTGCTTTTTGTATCAGAGTATGCTTATAAAAATGCTTATAAAACCATTTGAGAGTATTTCTGTTTCTTAAATTTCCTGGAAGAGCCTGAAAAGCATTGGCAGTAGGTCCTCTTGAAGACTTGAAAGATTTGACTAGTGAATTCATGGAGCCTGGGCTTTTGGTTTGGGGAAGACTTCTGATTACCATTTTAATAAAACAGGGCACAAGGTAATGGAAACATATACCCCATTCATGAAATGTGAGGATTAACATCATTAATATTTCAATAGTTCACAAATAATTATGCAGATTTAATGCAATCTCTCTAAGGATACACATAACATTCTCAAAGAAGTAGATCAAACCCTCTTGAAATTTATTTAGAATAATAAAAGCCCATGAATATCTAAAGCTACATTTAGGAGAAAGATGGGAGGCATCACTTTCCCCAACTTTAAATTGTACTACAAAGCAATAGTCATTAAAAAAACAGCATGGTATTATAATGAAGACAGACCTTTAGATCAATGGAATAGACTTGAGTATTCAGAGAATGACCCTAAAACACATAATCAATTAATCATTGATAAAGGGAAAAAGAAACACAAAATAGAGCAAGGGAAGTCTTTTCAATGAGTGTTGTTGGAACAACTTGTCAGTCACATGCATGAAAGAGAAAACTTATACCTTTAACACCAGGCCATGAAGTCAAATCAAATTAAAAGTCTTCGTATCAGACATGACACTATAAGGTATATAGAAGAAAACATAGGCAAAATGCCCATGAGATTAAAACTAAAGGCATTTTGAGGAGGAAACCTCACTGTCCAAGCAAGTGGAATCAGAGTTAAATAAATGGTACTGCATTAAACTGAGAAAACACTCCATTTCAAAGGAAGAAATTAATAGAATATAAAAGTCACACACAGAATAAAAGAAGCTATTCATTCAATATCCATGAGATAAGGGGCCAATATCTAAGATTCTAAGATATACAAGGTACCAACAGAACTTCACAAGAAAAAAAATCATCCAACCTCATCAAAAAATAGGGAGAAAAAATAAACAGACATATTCTCAAAGAAATAAAGATGGCCATGAGACACATGAGAAAATGCTCCATACAATTAATCATTGGGAGATGCAAATCAAAAGGATTATGAGTTATCTCACACCATAGTGACTGGCACAAATCACACACACACACACACACACACACACACACACACACAAATACAAACATGAATAATCAGTGCTGGTGGGGATGTGGAGAGAAAGGAACATTCATTCACTACTGATAGGAATGCTGTCTAATCCAACCTTTCTGGAAAACAATATGGATATTCCTCAAAGAAAAACAAAAAACAAACAAACAAAAAAAAAAAAAACCCTGGGAGTTGAGCTGCCATATGATCTAGCTTTACCATTCCTAGGATTATATCCTGGAAATACAAAACCACAATACAAAAATGCCCTCTGCATGCCTATCTTCCTTGCAGCTCTATTTACTATATCCAGTATTTAGAAACAATCCAGATGCGTGACAATAGATAAGTGGCTAAAGAAGCAGTGATACATCTACACAATGGAATATTATGGTGTTAGTAAAAATAAAGTCATGAAATTTGTCTGTACATGAATGGACATGCAGACTATCATGCTGAATTAAAATATACAAAGAATAGTTTCACTCATCTGTGGTGTTTAAGAAGAATAAGTGACAGTATGGTAATAATACACAAAGACAATAGCGCTGTGGGCAGGAAGGACCAGACCATGAAATGAAGCTTACCTTCATGATATGAAGGTGAGTTCAGTTAGAGAAATAACATGACAATTGTAGTGAGTGAGAGAAATAGAATTCCTGTTCCTAGACAGTTAGGGGCAGTGGGAGGAAAAAAATGGGTAATATTAGTGGGGGGAAAGTTATACTGGTGATGGGTCATGTATTCAATTACTGAAACCCAACTATTAACACTTATAGCCACAATTTTAAATAAAGAAATTATTATCAGAAAAAAAGGAATTATTCACATTTCAACAAAAGCACCAGATCGCAGATGCCAATAGTAAAAATTGGCAAATAATATATACTGCACTTAAACCCAACCTTTGAAAACTGAAGTTTCAACACAAAGATATATTCATTTATGTGTGTACAAGCTCACACACTCACACACACACACACACACACACACACACACACACACACACCTGCACGCACACACAGGATGCATAAGGACAATGAGAATGAGACCTGAGTGGGGAGACAAGTGGAACAACTCTAACAATAGTTGTCTCCTGAATGCCAGTAAGAGAACAGTAAGCTCATCATAAAGTCAAATCTTTTTTTTAATTAATATCTTTATTTGAACACCTTGATTACAAGCATGATTGTGGTTGGGTTTCAGTAATGTAAAGAACTAGTGCAACATTCACCAGTGCAACATTCCCATCACCAATGTCCCAAATCTCCCTCCTCTTCACCCGAACCTCGCCTGTACTCTATCAGGGTTCTCAAACTCAATTTACCTGTGGGCCACAGGAGGCAAAGTCGGGGTGATTCTAGAGTGCAAAGTCAATAGTAAGCCTTGTACACTGGGGGGTGTGACCCAAACAACTAAAACAAAACAAAACAAAAAAAGATTTTTCTAGGGCAGGGCCACAAAATGTACGGAGCGCCGTTTGCACCCCGCGCGGGCCGCGAGTTTGAGATAATAATAATAATAATAATAATAATAATATAGTAATATAGTTAGGATAGTTCTCAATGTAGTTATTTCTCTAACTGCACTCATCACTCTTTGTGATGAGCTTCATGTAGTGAGTTGGAACATCCAGCCCTCTTCTCTTTTGTCTCTGAAAATTATTGCAAGAATGTCTTTCATTTTTCTCAAAACCCATAGAAGAGTGAGACTATTATGCGTCTATTTCTCTCCCTCTGACTTATTTCACTCAGCATAATAGATCCCATGTACATGCATGTATGAGAAAATTTCATGACTTCATCTTATACAGAAAACATTCGTTACTTATTCCAAATGGTGACCAAACCCTATCCTATTGAAAGTTATCTCTTCTAGGAAGAAAAATGTCTTCCATAGAGGAATGCAGAATGGAGAGTAGGAAAATGACAGGGATAGGTGTTGAATATTGTATGAGTGAAACTCAAACATGTACAACTTTGTAATTATCTCCGAGTGATTCAACTTAAAATTTTCTTATTAAAAATTTATATTGCAAATAAAAAGGTCATCTTTTCTATTTTAGCTATAGTAATTCCAGTTTAATTATACTATCTCTGATTTAGCCCAACAAACATAACTAATTATACATGTATTCTTACATTTCAAATATTGACATAAACGAAACTTAAATATTATTCATAATATATCATTGGATATAATATCACTAAATATTCACTTATTAAAATGTTCAAACCTGGCCTAGAGAAATAGTGCAGTGGATAGGGTACTTGTCTTGTACATAGCAGCCTACCCAGCTTCAATCTTCTGCATCCCATAGTTTCCTTGGACACTGCCAAGGGTAATTCCTGAGTGTAGATCCAGTAGTAACCCCTTAGCATCTCTAGGTGTGGCCAAGAAAAAAAAACATAACAAAAATGTTCATGCCAAGTAAAGGGATGAAGTGCAGTTTCTGCTTCTATGAACATACTGTTTGTACTCTATCAATGCTTGATCCCCAAAGTACCACTAGGTACCCATACCTGGGTAACCTTTAAGTGCCATCAGGTATGGGCCCCAAACAATAATAAATTACTCAAGGCATTATCCAATAATAGTCAATAAACATTTTTGAGTGCTTCTATTTCATTATAAAAGATACTGACTTTACAAGTAAATAAAACTTGTATTGAATATTGATAGTTCAATAAATTTAATAAGACAAAATGCTTTGAATTTCTCTATTACTTGAATCAGACATTTTTAATAGAAGATAAATTACAAGACCAAAATTTTGTAGTAGCAATCTTTTTTCTCTTATTAATAAAAGGCAGAATTAAACATGTCAAGAGCACAACCATGAAGTGTATGGGACCTCTGAATATCATGTATATGGACACAGAAATACTCATTTTAGACATCATCCATAAAATACAGATTTGGCCTTCTATAGTGTCTAATAAAATGTTATTCACTCTGTTGAAGCAAATAGTTTCACAAGAAATAAAACATGACTGAGAATTTAGTCAATGATTGTTAACA
Organism: Suncus etruscus; assembly: GCF_024139225.1. Classification (NCBI taxonomy): domain Eukaryota; kingdom Metazoa; phylum Chordata; class Mammalia; order Eulipotyphla; family Soricidae; genus Suncus; species Suncus etruscus. The sequence continues at coordinate 13,797,685 of NC_064865.1, forward strand.
GGTAAACAGGCTATAAAATATTAAAAAGGTTCTTTGAGTACTGCCAACATTTTATTAGGGATTTTACAAACCAAAGGCCTCTAGTATCTATGGAATATAAAAAAATCACATCAATGACTTTTTCATTCTATTAATATGAAACAACTTACTGTAACAATCTATTCGACTAACTCCTATTTTGAATAAATCTTTTACCTTTTTATGACCTTATTAAAATGTGCATTAATCATTTTTAAATATTAACTTATTGAAAAACTAAGGCCCTATATTTGCATCTGGCCAACTTGATTCAAATTCCTGGTACTGTATATGGTTCACTGAACATCACCAAGGTATTCCCCTGAACATACAGCCAGGAATTATTACAGTGTGGCCAAAGATGAGAGAGAGAAAGAGAGAGAGAAATAGACAAACAGATAGATAAAAAATAAGAACTATGGTTATATAGTTCCCAAATGTTGACATTTTCAAGATATCTTATTCAAAAGAATGAATTTATATTATCAATAATCTCAACTAAAAACCTTGGAGAGACATGGTGTAGCTGATAAGTTTGTATTAGAAGTTATAAATGTCCCAAAACTAATTAGAGCAAGGGGGTCAGGGAGATCTTTGAAGGACCAGAGATCCCACTTTGATTACCCAATGGTGCTTACAGAACAATGTGCGCCAAGAATCAATCATATTCAGCCATATGTACAACATGCATCTAAATTTCTATGCTCTCTCTCTGAACCCTAATTTGAAAAATAAACATCAAAATGCATTACTGGCAATAAATATTGTCAACTAAATTTTAGTAAAACAATGATATATATAAAAATAAATGACAACTTTACACTTGCATTTCTCCAAATATGTCAATAGCTGTCAGAACATAGTTTGGGTTCATTTTTTTCAAACAAAAATAAAAATCCAACAGTCACTACTAAACTCTTAATAATAGTATGTATGCTTTTTGGTGTGCAATTCTTTGCAGCATACCAATTCACAGACATTATTGAAAGGACATATATAAAAGGTTCCGGAATTAAAAATAACATTTTCTATTGCTTCAGAAAACATAAACAAACCTAGCTATTTTTCCCTCTAAAAGTGTGTGGAGCTGAAAAAGTTCATGATTATTAACAATTATTAATTTGGTAATTTTGCTTTCATTTATGTTAAAGTTTCTATAGTTACACATACTTATGTTTGTCACTATCTGTGAAATAGCTGAATAGTATAAAAGGAAAATTACATCTCAGAATTATCTGGAGATTTGAGCCACACACAGCATTGCTCAGTGGTTACTCCCGATTCTGCCCTCAAGAATCATTCCTGGATGGCTTGGAGGACCACATGGAATGCCTGGGATCAAACTCAAATCAACCATGTGCAAGGCAAATGACCTAACAGCTGTGCTATTACTACAGCCCCAAGAAAAGTCTTTTAACCTTTCAGACTTTCTGTAATCTCTAAAGTGCCCTATTATATGATAGGAACCACTGAACATAAACCAGTATATGTTGTACATTTAAAACACTAGAATTATTATATGCATTTCAATACTAGCAAGGAATTAAATAAAATTGTTTATTTTTAAATCAATGTTTAATATTTTGTTCCTCTATTTATCCATATCTTATTAAGTGTATCATTACCAGAGATAACAATAATAAAGAATAACTGTGTTTAAATATAAACAATATCTAGGGATCATTTTTATGTCATTCTAAGTTTTACCCAGTGTTGTCTCACTTATAAGAAAAAAGACTAGTGGATTCTGACTGCTGCCTTTTCTTTAAGTAGTCTTTTCTTCTTAAAAGAACTAGAAGCAATAGGCACAAACAGATCTCTATTCCAAAACTTATTTTTCTACTTTGGGACTATTAGGGGAATTGTTGATTTCTGATTGATATACTGGTCTAAAGATAGGGAAAGATGGGGTAAGAGTGGTATTACAGTGGATAGGAATTCTCTGCAGGTGGCCATTCTTAGTTTAATCCCTGGTATAGCCATTGTCCCCTGAGCCACCAAGAGTAATCCCTGAGAGCAGAAACAGTGGTAAACTGACCACTTCTGGCTGGGCCCCAAAGCCAAAAGCAAACAAACGAAAAGCAGACAGGCACTTTTTTTGGGGGGGAGTGAAGTTAATTTTATTGATAAAAATAAAGATATAATTATGATCACATAATAAATTATATCAGATTTCAAAATATTATTTACATTAATCAATGCTTAGACCTTATAATGTCAACAATATAAAACAATAATAACATGATTTTCTTGTTTTTATACTATTATTTATATGGCTGTGTGTGCTTTATTCTTTTTTTAATTTTTATTGTGATCATAATGGCTTACATATCTTTCACAGTAGTATTTTAGGTACATATTAACATTGAATCAGGGGAATACCCATCACCAAATTTGTCCTCCCCCCATCCCAGTTCCCTTTCTGCAACCCATATACCCCACCATCACCCTCCAGGCTGCTAGAGTAGGTGGACCCCTCTTTGTCTAGCTTACTATTAGTGATCATATATCTGTTTGGTCTTTGTTCCCTCCCTTGTTTCCCCCTCTATTTAAGAGGCAGAGCTAGATAAACTGAGTTATGTGGTTTTGTTTGAAGGAAAGAAAAGCGATATAATGGGGTACAAAATAATAAAAAATAAATAAATAAAAGAAGTCAAATACTTTGAAAATGGGCAGAGACCTTAGAGGCTTTCAACCTCAGTTTGAGAGAGGACATGAAAAAGGTAATTGAAACACGACAACAATACAGAAAGAAATATCAAATTAAATATCCAGTAAGCACTATAGCAATAAAGACAAGCACCACACAATAGTCTCGGTTCTGAAATCAAATCATGCTGGAATGTAAAAAGCAAGAGAAAGATAAGATAAAATAAAGTAAAATGAAATAAAATAAAATTAGAGATATCAACTTCAATATCTTACACCAAAATAAAGACGTCAAAATCGATCCATAAATAAATAAATGTGTGGAAAGATGATTATTTTGTGTTTTTTTTTCCCCTGCATAGGCACAGCAACTACTGGGGATATTATAGAGGAAATTCCCTTGGCCTAGGAGTTACAGGGTTTCTCTACCCCTGAAGTATACTGTCATGGGATTAACTGTAGACTCCTTGCATGATTATTTACTCTCCCCTCGGTGCTTTTGTGGTATATGGAAGACTTCTGTTTCATCTTGGATGGTAAAATCAGACCTCTGTATCTAGAAATTTTGGTGACTGTGCAGCTCAAGGAATGGAGCTTTGATGGAGTCTTTCTTTGTGGTTCTAAGAGTTCTGCTTCTTCAGTGTCGTTTTAATCCATCTTCTGTAATTCGTGGTCTTGGTCATTATGTTGCTCCTAGGATGGAGCCTGGGATAAAGTCTTTCGTTATGTTTACGGAAGACCCATTCAGTTGCAGTTGTCTCAGTCAGACCTCTGGAGTTGGAGATCTTGTTTATTGAACAGATCGTAGACCAAAGCTAGGCTAGAGCTTTACGTTGCTGTTGTTGTTGTTGTTGTTGTTGTTGTTGTTGTTGTTTTTGTTGGTACCGGGATGCGTACTGTCGAGTCCTGGTTGTAACAGGTTGTAACAACCTGTATATTTTTTTTTTGTGTGTGGTTTTTGGGTCACACCCGGCAGTGCTCAGGGGTTATTCCTGGCTCCAGGCTCAGAAATTGCTCCTGGCAGGCACGGGGGACCATATGGTGCGCCGGGATTCGAACCGATGACCTCCTGCATGAAAGGCAAATGCCTTACCTCCATGCTATCTCTCCGGCCCCAACAACCTGTATTTTATATAGAGATCTTAGCTTTTGCTCATGTCAAAGGGTGACATGTTTTCTGATTTTGTCTTATCGTTGGCTGATGAGGAAGGACAACTTGCTCTTAGATCAAGTTGTTCCCATTTCCTCGTTGTCAGGTTATGAATTTAGAACTGGCACATGTTGGCATCAGAGCAGTATTATGAATGCCCTGGAGGGGATTTGGTTCCTGGAGCTGTTGTGGAGAGCTCTGTCATTTCTATGTCTGGGATCCAGGAGTCAAGGCTGGACTGTCTGTGTCTAGTTCCCTGGAGTCTAAGTTGGTTACACATGACATATGTTCAGGGTGGGAGATGTCCCTGTGTTGTAAAGAAATATGAGTTTTTATCTCTAGTAGATAAGAGCTTGTCTTTACACATAAAATTTCCCCTTTGTTTAATATGTCTTTGCAGGAAGAAGTGGTGCTACATTATATTACTGGTGGATTTTTGGGGGTGGAGAGAGAAGAAAACAGTCACACGCCAAAAACTAAAAATATATATGCTCACACATATCTAAAGAAAAAGAAAGATTAAATAAAAGACGTAATAAGGGAATAAAGTGGGTCCAGGAGAGATAGCATGGAGACAAGGCATCTGTCCTTCCTGCAGAAGAACGGTGGCTCAAATCCCTGCATTTCACATGGTCCCCGTGCCCACCGGGGGGCGATCTCCGAGCATAGAGCCAGGAGCACCCTGAGTGCTGCCTGGAGTTACCCAAAAGAAGCACAAACAAATCAAATCAAAAACAAAAACTAAAACAAAACAAAACAAAACAAAAAATGGACAAAAATTTAAAAAAGGGAGGAAGTGAAACAGAAGATTATTTTACATTTGTGGAGAAACAGGATAAGAGGTAGTGTTATATAGGTCTATACCTATGATGAAAGTATACTTCCCCATTGTCTTTTGAGATTTCCTTGTGAGGTGTGCGGTCCAGGCAGGGAGCAGACAGGCACTTTCTATAGACTAACAGGAGTATGCCAAAGAACAAAAGATCTTGCTTAAAGAAACACCAGTTAGTTAATTTGGGAGTAAGGGAAGCAATAGAAGCAAAGATAAGGTGTTTATAGATTATAGATTATAACATACTGAAGACTAGAGAGATAGTATAAGAGGTAAGGCATTTATCTTGCACACAGCCAACCCAAATTGAGTGCAGACCTGGAGGCTTCCAGCACCTTCTGGATAGCACAGAAACTGCAGAACGCTGGCCCTGCAGGTCCAAAGTAGCATAACATCTTTGGACCCTTGATTTGAACTGCAACCATATTAATGGAGAATTTCCTGGATCTTTTGAGCATTGTTTGGAAGACCCACCCAAATTTAAGAAAACAGTATATACATTTCTATTATATATAATACATCATTATATATACATATATATATATATATATATATATATATATATATATATATATATATATATATATAATATATATATATATATATATAAGGATCACTCTTGGCAGGCTCAAAAGACCATATAGGAATCAAACTTAGGTTAGCTGCATGCAAGCAAAACCCCTTACCCTATCACTGTGGCTCATTTATTATATTTTTTTCTAAATATTTGAAATATATAAAAATTAAAAATATGGAGAACCAGAGAGACAGTACTGAAAGTCAGATGCTTGTTTTTCATGTGTCTGGCCTAGATTCAATCCATGTCACTGACTAAAGTGATACCTGAGCACAGAATTGAGAATAAGAGGGGCCGGAGAGATAGCATGGAGGTAAGGCATTTGCCTTCCATGCAGAAGGATGGCAGTTCAAATCCTGGCATCCCATATGGCCCCCTGTGGTTGCCAGGGGGTGATTTCTGAGCATAGAGCCAGGAGTAACCCCCTGAGCACTGCCAGGTGTGACCCAAAAACAAAACCAAAACAAAAAAAGAAAAAGATTGAGAATAAGCCTCGAATTCAGCTAAATGTGTCCTAAAACCCTTCAAAAATACTGGAAATGGCAAACTCACATTGCCAGGATTTAACCATTAAAAACAAAATAAGGACTGGAGAGAGCACAGCAGTAAGATGTCTGCCTTGCATATGGCCAACCCAGGAGACAGTGGTTTGATTCCTGGCAGTCCATATGGTCCCCTGAGCCTGCCAGGAGCGATTTCTGAGCACAGAGCCAAGAGTAACCCCTGAACACTGCTGGGTGTGACCCAACCCCCCAAACCCAACACACAAAATACCCAGTTGGTCTTTAATAGGAAGATGAGTCCACCAATTTTCATCATTTCATCTATAAACATAGTTTTTGGGTAAAAATCTTGCAGTTCTCATTAGACAATATTTTTGGAGTCATCCTCATTAGTGGTCAGTGTACTTATGCATATTGAGTCATTATTCTGGAAATTTATAGGTGCCATATTTTTACATGAGGGACTCTGGGAGACAAAAAAATGACCTTAATAGATCTACATTTAGCTTTTCCTTCATTTTGTCCTAAAAGAGTTTCCAGACATACTTGTTCCAGAGTCTGTTTGAATAAGTAATAGTCAAAAAAATATAAAGTAACAAAGAATCTATATAAATGAAATTATAAGCACAAACTTACAGTTGTTTCAGTTAATATCTTTTCAAGGGCTAGTTCTCCTAAAGTATCTACAAGTATGCCTCGTAAAGAAGCATTGGGAATGGAACAAAAAGAGCCTTTTAAGAACTAGGCATATGTAGACAGTAGAGAAAATTTTGTTTTGTTTTGATGGAGGATGAGTTGAAATCATTGCATTTAAACATATTGAGTTAATCAGTCTTGCAAAACATTCTACCTAAAAATTTAATATGGACACAAATCAAGAGAAAAACAACAAGAAAAATTAATGCACTAATAATGAAAGAGATGCTGGTGATGATATTATATCTTAGAGAGTTCGGGTTTCCGAATTTGAAGCCAAATTATTTCTTATGAGCAAAGTAGTACTGATATTGGGATAGAGAGAAAATTTATTTGATTAAGTTAAATATTTTTCAATAAAATATTTTAATAAAATATTTTCAATTAAAATATGCCCTTTCTTGGCTTTTAAAATCATGTTTTAGGGACAGGAAAGTTAAGCAGGTAAGGTGCCCACAATTCAATCAGCCAATCTGGATTTAGTACTTAGCACCTGCATTTGTTTTTCTGTATCAGAAATGCTTCCTAAATGTAGAGCCAATTAGAGTAAGCACTAAGCACTGGTGGGTGTGGCAAAAAGCATAAAATAATTACAATTAAAGCAAAATCAAATCCATGCTTTTACTACTGTGCTATATGGGGAACATTGTTTATAAGGCAGAAATATGAGTTACATCTGTCCACATGAACCATAGTTGTCATACATTTGTCAAAAATATTTTGAGGCTCCAACTAGTAGCTATCAAATTGTAAAGGTCTAAGGTACATTTTCTGAAGGATAATTAAATATTGTCAGTAAATTCAACAAAATAAGTATTCTTGGGGCTGGAAAGATAGTACAGCTGGTAGGGCACGTGCCTTGTATACGACAGAGCCTGGTTCAATCCTAGCATCCCATTTGTCCCCTAAGCACCATCCAGGAGTAAGCCCTGAACATCACAAGTGTGACTCCAAAACAAAGAAAGTATTCTTCATGTACTTTAAACCAACTTCAAAGTAAGTGCTGACTTTTCTCAAGTTAAATATAGACTGAAATTCAAATGTTATATACAGATGAGATTTTTTTTTTATTTTTATTTTTTGGCCACTCCTGGTGAATCTCAGGAGTTACTCCTGGCTATGCTCTCAGAAATCGCTCCTGGCTTGAGGGACCAAAAGAAATGCCATGGGATTGAACCAAGGTCCGTCCTAGATTAGTGTGGTGTGCAAGCAGACACCTTACTCTTGTGCCACTGCTCAAGCCTCCAGATAAAGATTATTTTTTAATGGTGAAATTGAGAATTTAATGTTATTTCATTGTTATAGGTCTAAGAAATACGTTTGATTATTTGAAAAAATTTTAAATACAGAGGTCTCCCAAGGTTCTGTGTTTTTTATATTATGGCTGAATACTCAATTACGACCATTTTATAAGCATGGGTATTTAAATAAATTTTTTTTTTATTTTAAAATAAATGCATTATAAACTACCTGGTAACTATAGTGTATAAAGAAAAAAAAGATTATTTTTGAATTCATAACTTTTAGCATAAACTAAAGCAAAAATCACAAAGCTTACCAGGCTCTATGTAAGAACCAATTCCACATGTTTTCTCTGTCTTTATTTCACTCGTCATCTTTGCTACTTACTAAGAGAGAAGATAAAAAGTCATTGAGATAAATAAAATGAGATTATTCCCCATTTTATAAACTAAGAGAACTAAAATTTATGGAGATACGTTTTGGAAGGGTCACACACCTATCCCTGCTCATTAAGGTCACTCCAGGGGTACTCAGAAAAATGTAGTGTTAGGGGCAATTCTGGGGTCTCCTGTAGGCAAATGTCGTTCCAGCCCATTGAACATATGTTCTGGCATATGTCCCATATGTCCTGGCATCCTGAGAGATCCTTTTATTAAAGATCATGAAGTTAATAAAATATACATGGATAACAAATCATGTCATAAAACTAATAGAGTGTTTGTTGATGAGTATTATTTGTACCTAAAAATGTGAAGAATACAAATTCATTTCAGCCAGTGCAAAGGAATTAATTAGGCATAATTAATTAAGCATCTACAATATTGAAAGTTCTGCACCTTTTTAAATGTTTCAGTATCCTCCTTTGTTTCATGTTTCCAATTATTAGAATAATTTTCCAATTATTTAAAAATAATACTACAGGGGCCGGGTGCGGGTGGCGCTAAAGGTAAGGTGCCTGCCTTGCTTGCGCTAGCCTTGGACGGACCGCGGTTCGATTCCCCGGTGTCCCATATGGTCCCCAAGCCAGGGCAAACTTCTGAGCACATAGCCAGGAGTAACCCCTGAGCATTACCGGGTGTGGCCCAAAAACCAAAAAAAAAAATAAAAATAAAAATAAATAATACTTACAAATAAAAGTGGTGTTAATTTGGTAAAGGAAGGTGAAGGGGAGAAGGACACAAAGAAAAAAGTAGTCATAGTTTTACCAGAAGGAAAATGTGTAAGATATTCTGCACCACTAGCAGAAAATTCTAAGTAAAATTTCAAGTCTTATTTTTTTGCTCTGTGCTCTGGAGTTTTTAACAAAATGGAAAAAGTCTAAAAGCATTAACTTGTTTAAGAAAAAAAAAGTTTTAGCTCCACTAAAATTTTGAACCCAAGAATTTCTTTAAAAGAAGCTGTATTGTTCACTTAGGCATATTTTGGACATCAGTAGCATCATCATGTCGATTCAAGTTGTGATAATCAAAAATATCCTTGATATAGGTGCCGGAGAGATAGCATGGAGGTAAGGCGTTTGCCTTGCATTCAGAAGGACAGTGGTTCGAATCCCGGCATCCCAAATGGTCCCCTGAGCCTGCCAGGAGCTATTTCTGAGCGTAGAGTCACGAGTAGCCCCTGAACTCTGCCGGATGTTACTCCAAAACCAAAAAATAAAAAATAGAAAGATACAGGTGCTGGCGAGATGGTGCTAGAGGTAAGGTGTCTGTTTGCAAGCACTAGCCAAGGAAGGACTGCGGTTTGATCCCCCGGCGTCCCATATGGTCCCCTCAAGCCAGGGGCGATTTCTAAGCGCTTAGCAAGGAGTATCCCCTGAGCATCAAATGGGTGTGGCCAGAAAAAATAAATAAATACATAAATACATAAATAAAATATACAAAATAAAAATATCCTTGATATCAATAAACATATCTTTATATGATTTATCCATAGGAGATAAACCTTGTATCAACACTTTCTTTTTTTTTTTTTTTTTGGCTTTTGGGCCACACCCAGTAACGCTCAGGGGTTACTCCTGGCTATGCGCTCAGAAGTTGCTCCTGGCTTGTCCCCATATGGGACACCGGGGGATCGAACCGCGGTCCGTCCAAAGCTAGCGCAGGCAAGGCAGGCACCTTACCTTTAGCGCCACCGCCCGGCCCATATCAACACTTTCTGACTTACAAAAAATCATTAGTGAAAGGGTCTGCACCTTTTCTAATTATTTATAAGCATTTTATCCATGTATTTTATGTTACAGATTTATCTACAATTCTTTTCAAATTTATCAACTGTGGCAACCTGAATAATAAATAAGACTAGTCCGCCACCTTGTGGCCTAAAGCAATAACAAGCTTTAGACAGGAGGTTAAAAAAAAAAAAAAAAAAAACACTGAAATTCGGTTAAGACCAAGAAATTCCTCTCTATACATAAATGCCTACTTGGTTTGCCCATCTGCCTCTTTTCCAATAAAAGGAGTAAAAGTCAAGTTAAAGAATCTTTAAACTGGAGTGTGTGGAATTTGTAAAATTAAATGTAACTCATTTTTACATTGGCAGGTTACTAGTTGCTTCAAAAATCAGTAGATTAGGAGATAGGATAAGAGCTAAGAGGTATTATTTTTCTTGCATATATGAGATCCTGGGTTCAAATCTCAGGATATTAAATAAAAAAATCATAGAACCCAATAGGAATATTATTACTCTAAGGGAGAAAAAAGAAAAGAATTTTAGGAAAATAAATTGATAAATATTTCATTGAACAATAAAATGCATAAAGTGAGTTCTCTTATCTTTACTATCAATCTTTTTATAAGTAAATTGTAAAGTAAGATGAGACTTTGGGTTGAATGATCCAAACTGTCTTTTTAGGAGGGGGGAACTAAATTTCAGAATAGTACAATCACATCACAAATGTTCTCATAGTTATTGTCTAAAACAAAGTTTTACTTATAAAAATTTAGGTTTGAGGCTTAGAAGCAACTTGCAAAAGAAGAAAAATTTCTATGGTTACTTATATCTGAAACATCAAGCATATTAATATTAGATGTTTTCCAGTTAGCAATTCCAGTAAAATCCAAGGATCCAAAGACCCACAGGTAGATATGAACTGAAAAAGAGACATACATAATGCTAGAATATGAAAGGAATTTGCCATAGAAGTTTTATCTTGCTTGCATATGTCATTGCTCTCTCTGAGACTTCCTTCAGAGCAGCCAGCAAGGGTTAGGAATGATTTCTAGAGGAGGGAGATTTGGGACATCGGTGATGGGAATGTTGCACTGGTGAAGGGGGGTGTTCTTTACAAAACTGAAATCCAGCTACAATCATATTTGTAATCAAGATGGTTTAAATAAAGATAATAATAAAAAATACGATTATGTGTAAAAAAAAAAAAGAAGAAACCTCTCTTACCCTCTTCGATATACTCTTGCTCAGGATGGTACACCCAAAGAAACACTATATTTTCCAAAGCCTCAAAGAATTGATAACGTTAAAAGAGGGAATGACACTGGTGTATGCCTGAATCATGAGATTACCCAGCAAGGAAATTAGCTCAAAGAACTGGAACACATTTTACATGCAAAAACCTTAAGTCCTTGCACAGCCCTGTATGATCTCCTGAGCACTGTTAGGAGTAATCTCCAAGCAATGAGCCTGAGAACTGCCAAGTGTGTCTCAGACATATCCCTTCCTGAAACAAAAAATACTGCTCTAGTTTTCTGAAACTCTAATCCTTACATTTTTAGTACATAAATGCTGGGTTTAAACTGTAATGCAGACCACCAAAATCCCCTATCAACTAGTTTATTATGATGCCACCAATCTGTCCTGTTTCTATCATAGTGTTATAATCAAAGATAAGTTCCTTCCTTTTCAAATGCCAGGTACTTTTGGAAAAACACCATCTTCCCACTTCCTAATGAGGAAAATAGAAATCCTGCCTCGAGTATAGGTGGGGGGTGGATGGGGAGGAGGGAGATTTGGGATATCGGTGATGGGAATATTGCACTGGTGATGGGGGGTGTTCTTTACATGACTGAAACCCAACTGCAATCTTATCTGTAATCAAGGTAATTGGACCCGGACACTCCCATTAGACATGTCCCCTATAATGGACAATATACCACCACAGAAACATGCATCAAAAAAAACAAGATCAACAATGGACTTGGTAATAAAGGAACTCTCACTGCTAGTTGGTGTGCAGATGGTCCAGTTATTTTAGAAAATATTGACATTCCACACACATTAAAATAAAATAGACGTTGAGCTTCTGCATGACCCAGCAATCTACTCCTGAGAATATACACTAGGTACTTTAAAAGATAATTCAGAAATGACACCTGCACTTCTATGTTTTGTTTTGTTTTGTTTTTGTGCCATATCTGGCTTTGCTCAAGGGTTACTCTTGGCTCTGCACTCAGAAGTTGCTTCGGGCAGGCTTGGGGGACCATATGAGATGCCAGGCATTGAACCTGGATTGGCTGCGTGCAAGGCAAAAGCCCTACCCATTGTGCTATCGCTCTGCCCCTGAATTTCCATGTTCACTGCAACAATATTCATAATAGTCAAAAGCTGTAAACAGCCCAAGTGCTTGCTACTAGAGTGGATATAGAAACTATGGCACATCTACACAAAAGAGTGTTATTTATCGATTAGGAAAAATGAAGTCATAAACTTTGCTTATACATGGATTGATATGCAGAGTATCATGTTGAGTAAAATGAGTCAGAGTTAGAGGGACAGAAAAAATGTTTCACTCATTTTGAGGATATAAAAAAATACAAAACAGAGTAGGTAATAATACCCAAAGACCATTAAAAACAGGAGGATTGGTTCACAATAGGAAACTTGCACAATTATGTGCAGTTATAACAGAGGAGAAATCACTATAACAATAATAGCAGGAAACGTTCACTCTGGACAGAATTGTGTGCTAAAAGAAGATAAAGATAAAGCATAATACCCTTTCAGAAATAGTATTGCAAACCACAATGCTTCAAATGACTAGAAAAGTTGAAGTCAGAAAGGAAGACTAGAAATGTGTCTGCCTTTGAGGCAATCTGTGGGGGGTGGTGATTAGGGAAACTGGGAATATTGGTGGTAGGGTACGTGCATGGGTGAAGGGATGAGTGTTGCAACATATTATAACTGATACTCAATTAAATAGCTTTGTAATTATATATCATGGTCATTCAATTTTTTAAATAATTTTAAATCACAATTTAGAACAAGATGTGGATACTTCATAGACTAATATTGTATGATTCATGTAAGATAACATTGCCTATGCTAAGGTATCTACAGGAAACTGAATGATGGAAAAGAGAACTTATTCCTTTGTCTTGGTATATTTGAAAAGTTTTCAAGAATGCTTGATGTTTATAGTATGCAATGGTTTTCTTAGAAGGAAAGTAATAAAAAGCTTATCAGGGAGAGAATGAAGACATGGGAATGATAGTACATATCAAAGAAAACTAACTTGCCTCCTGTCACATGGTCAAGCTGTTTCTGGAGACCAATTTTTTTGATGTGTAAAATTCTCTTCCGTTGTAATGTGCCTTAGAAGACTGAATCTTCCAAACAGTACTCAGGAAGCTCTGGAAGGCCAGTCCCTACAATTTCGACTAGTAGGACCACTGATTCAATACCAGGGCCCATTAACACAGGTGGTACTTGGGCTCTGTGATATTAGAAGGCCACTAGGTCATCCCAGCAATGCTTGAGGATCATGCGGTACTAGGAATCAAACTTGAGGCCTTGCAAAACATTGTACATTGAGCTATCTCCTCAGTCCAGAGCTTTACAATAAGATTTATTATGATGAAATATTTTATGATTCATGCTCCTTTAATGCAATTTTTTCTCTGCTCTTTCCCAGTATTCCAAGATGTACATGTTATGATATTTGTGGGGTTTGGCTTCCTCATGACCTTTCTGAAGAAATATGGTTTCAGCAGTGTGGGCATCAACCTACTTATTGCTTCTCTGGGTCTCCAGTGGGGTACACTTGTACAAGGGCTCTTGCACACCCATGGAAATAAAATTCATGTTGGAATCAAGAGGTGAGCATCCCACGTTTTTTTAACTATTGTGCTTTTAGTCGTTTTTCTTCTAAGTAACTTGTCAGTCAACACCTCTACAATCTATCAAATTCTCTTCCTTAGCAAAAGAAGAATGTTGTGATCTAGGAATTCAAATAAATACTTTATTCTGATAAGTAGTTTTATTCACTGATGTCTCTATGCTCTCTGCTTCACTAATAGTGTATAAGAAGTTCCCTTTAATAAAAAAAATTTAATCCTTCATCTTATTAATAGGGGATGGTGGAGGGAATCTTCATTAATTATTTTTCTAAATTACTTTTGAAACTTAACACATTATATTATGAAACTGCAAACACCACTGAAGTTAATTCATCATGCCAACAAACAAAAAATGTCTTAAATTAGACCAAGAATATGTGTTTTAAAAATAAAAAATAGTGCATCCTGAAATTTATAGTGAGGAAACTGGGGAGATATGGGCCAGTACCAGAGGTCTCTGAACAGTGACTCAAAAGAACGGTATATGGTGGGTAGAAGAAACTTTGTGTAGTAAAGTATAAGAGTAACAAAGGAGACCTTGTGAAAATATTTCATGAAGTATTAGAAAAAGAATCCTTGCACTCTCTATAAAGTGTTGCCCTAGTTCATTTCCACATAAATAAAACTTTATTTCAGTGTTCTCTTGCTCTTCAACATAGTTTTTTCTTTTCCCTTTAGCATGATAAATGCAGACTTCAGCACAGCCACAGTTCTAATTTCCTTTGGAGCTGTACTGGGAAAAATAAGCCCAATCCAAATGTTGATCATGGCTATTATAGAAATTACGGTCTTTGCTGGCAATGAGCATCTGGTTGTTGAGATATTTGAGGTAAGTGAAGATTTAGAGATAGTATGATGTGTAAGGCTTAAGTCCAACCTGAGTTTGATCCTAGGATCCCAGATAGTCACCTGAGCACTGCCAAAAGTGATTAATGAGTACAAGGCCAGGAATAACTCCTGAGCATCACCAGGTGTGGCTCCCCACAAAAAATAAAGCAAAAATAATTTTGAGCTACCAGTAGGATTTATACTTACTTATACTCATACATTAGTTCTGGCCCAAACACAAATTGAATAACTACTCTAAATAGAGACAACTTTAGAAGAAAGCATTAGCATAGTAAACAGTAATCATAGTCATCATTTGAGTCTGTTTTTTAAACAATGAATTACCCAAATATTAGCTCACTTTATCATCCATCACAACCGTTAAATTAGGTATAATCTTTAATCTATCCATTAACAATAAAATTTATATTAAGTTACTTGCCTGAGTATCAAGCCACATTTTTCTAACTCCACAACTCTTTTGAAGACATCAAATTTCCTATCAATGATTAGTTTCTATTTCTAATTCCTCATATTAGGTTAATCTTCCTTTTGAAGACATTCATTATAGTCTCGGTTAAATATTTTTCTATATGAAATTTTTTCTCATTGATTTCCTCAAGGATATCAAAATGAATATTTTAAGTTACTTTTGAACATGTTATTAATCAATCTGTATCTTGAAAGCAAATATTTTTGCAACTTTCTAAGCATCATGCGTTAGTAAGTTAGTTACAAATAGTATATTTAAGGTTTATGTCTTCATAGAACTTCCTATTCAGTAGGAGAGGTTGACATCAAACAAATAATTTACATTCACTCACCCTATTATGAACACACACAAATATTACAATCAATTGAATTCTACAAGAAGTAAGTAGAGAGTGTAGCCTCCAAGACTAAATTATGGACTCAAGGACAAATTCTTTGAGGAAAAGAGCAATATGTCAGCTCAACAAATACATATGAATTTCAATCAAATAGAAAAAATAGAAAACTTAATTTTAATTTATTCAAATTCCTGAAGTTGTTTAACTGTCCTACTTTCTCAGTATAGACCAATGCCTCGAGTTTGGCTCTTAAATTTTTCTTCTAAATATACAAAACACAGATAACGCGAACAAATATTTACTGCCCTCCAGGAAAAACTACAATATGTGTCTTCAAATAAATCTCAGACCTCAGCTAGTTTGCTCATCACAGAGCAGAGTGAAAATATACTAACTCAATGTGAGCTTTCAAAGTTTTCGAGTTGAATTAAATGTGCTTTAACTACTATTTTAAGTGAATGCAAAAAATATTTGTTTTTTTTTCATCATTTTTGTATCGTGTGTACCATATTTTCCTAACCTGAAGAAGTAACATAAAATATATTAATTATTCACCAAAGACCTGAAATTTCACAAACGTGGCCTTATCTAAGTCTCAATATAACTATGTTAGCCAGGCACTGTATGTTCGCACTTAACAAAACTTGAAATTAAGACAAGTATAATAATCCATCCAAATCCACACCACAGTAAAATATTTTATTTAAGATTAAAGACCAGTTTAAGCATTCTGAAACCTATTATTTTCATTTTACTGTTTAATTTTAGCCTTCTTTATACATATTATTTTTCTTCCTCTTAATATTTTATATTGTTCAGCCAGTAAAGTATCCTTTCATTGACTTTGCTCCTGTACTGAGACTTATCTTTATCTCTACTTACATTAATTATTTATATCTTAGGCATCTGATGTTGGAGCATCAATGACCATCCATGCTTTTGGAGCTTACTTTGGCTTGGCAGTAGCAGGAGTCTTATATCGACCTGGCCTGAGAAGGGGACATGACAATGAGGAGTCTGTATACCATTCAGACTTGTTTGCAATGATTGGTGAGTAGAGATGAACTCCCTAATTCTGTGCTATGAAGCAAAGTAATGTTGACTCCAATGCAGGTACGAATATAGTCAAAGAAGAACATGCGCCAGGGTTGGAGAGGTATTATGAGAGTAAGCCCTTGCCTTGTACTCAACTGACCCTTATTTGATTCCCAATATCACCATGTGGCACCCAATCACAATTCAAAGTGATCACCAAGCACAAAGCCACGAGTATATCTTTAAAAGAGCAAGGTGCAACCCAACTCTCTCTCTCAAAAGTAGAAATATGTTCTGACATCTCTTTTGTTGATGCTGACTTAGTGCTTATTTTTTCCCTAACTCTGAGACAACTAAATCTGAAAGTAGAGAAAGTATCAGTGTTTAAGACACACAGTTTCTCCTAAGCTATCTTCCATACTCTGAACAAGTAGTTCTCAAAATTATTTGACCTACCTACCACATTTCCAGGGGAAGAAAAAAAAAACACTGTAAATCTAGAACAATGTAAATCATTTTCCAAATTCACCCAAAGATACTATTTTTTGGTTCTTCAAAAATTTTAATCGGTATGTATTTATATTTTATTTTCTATGAGCATAAATTCATGTTTTACTATTAGGATTTGATTTAGTACCTTCTTTTTCTATTCTTTTTATTCTTTAAGGTTTCCATCATATACCATCTTTTGTCTTCTTGACTAAAATGTATTTTTCTTTTTATAACATAACTTATTACAAAGATTAATAATAATTTCTTTTTTGGATCAACTTAAATTTCATCTATTTCCTCATAGATCTTTTATAAATATCTTTATTTAAACATCTTGACTACAAATATAATTGCAGTTGGGTTTCAGTCATGTAAAGAACACCCCACTTAGTCAATGTCTCTCTTCCCAAATTATCCCACCCTCACATCATTCCAGCATTACCTCAATCTCCCAAATACAGAAGGTGGTATCACGCACTAAAAATCACTGTATTGACATTCCTCTTTGTGGTTCACTGCAGGAACTCTTTTCCTGTGGATGTTTTGGCCAAGTTTCAATTCAGCTATTGCTGACCCTGGAGAAAAACAGTACAAAGCCATAATAAATACCTACTTCTCTCTTGCTGCCTGTGTGCTAGCAGCTTATGCATTCTCTAGCCTTGTGGAGCACCGAGGCAAGCTGGATATGGTAAGTGTCATTTAAAGCCGATGAAAATTTCTCCAAATAACACAAATAGTTGCTGTTTAAAAGATGGTTCTTTTCGTGAAATTGCTGAGCTGCCACAACCTATTATATCACTGCCAATCATAAAGAATATTCTGAATATTAAGATATGATTTCAAAGACAGATACTTTTGTTGAGGCTTATTTATTTAATAGAGTAGATGTCACCTTCTTAAAAACTCTTCCTTAGAATGAGAACTTGCTAAGAGTAGTAAAAGAGTCTGGAAGCAAATGGTTCTATTTTTCTTTTTTTTTTTTTTTTTTTTTTTTTGGTTTTTGGACCACACCCTGTGACGCTCAGGGGTTACTCCTGGCTATGCGCTCAGAAGTTGCTCCTGGCTTCTTGGGGGACCATATGGGACGCCGGGGGATCGAACCGCGGTCCGTCCTAGGCTAGCGCAGGCAAGGCAGGCACCTTACCTCCAGCGCCACCGCCCGGCCCCATCAAATGGTTCTGTTTTTCAAAGTGCAAATATTTCTCTCAAGGAAGCAACAATGCAGTGTGATATAGGAACCAGAAAAGTTTCTGGAAAGAAATGGGGAATTAGTTGGCTGAAATGCTGGTGAAATCCAAATAAGTTATTTAAGAGTATTCTCTTCATTAGCAATTTATAATGTCAATTTCTAAGATTTATGAACTAAAATGTTATCACTGGTGGCCCTGGGTAAGGCATAGATGGGAACTCTCATCAACATTTTTAAAAGCTTCATTCACCTAAGTCTAAAATTATCTTGAAAGAAAATATTTTTTCAAATTTGACAAATATTCAGGAATATGGTTCAATGATAGAGCACACATGTTGTGTATATAAGACTATGAGATTGCGTTCACATTTCTGATTACAATCCTCAGCTCAAGCAGGTGTGAATTCAAGCACCACAACAAAGGCTATTACAAATTACAACAGCAAAAATCTTTAGTTGGTCATGTGAATTTCTTGCCTAGGTATTACAGATAAAGTGAAGGAAGAACCCGATATCTTCTTACCTAATTTAAGGAAGAAAATGTACAATATAGCTTCATTTTAGTATAACTGTGCTAAACACATAAAACTGAACATAACACATAAGATAAGCATCTGTTATAAACTCTCTGGAAATTATTTCCTGATACATAAGAGAAATCAATTCAGAAACCTCTTTTCACAATACTGATTGTTGGGGTAAAAAAACATAGAACAGCAGGTAAGGTCTTGCACACAGCTGACCAGAATTTGATTAGAAATTCCATATGGTCCCAAGCTGCCAGTAATGATTCCAAAGTGCAGCAGGTGAAGTAGCATCCCTCATGTGGCTCCAAACAAGCAAACCAAAAACAAACAAACAAAAAGTACTAATTGTTGTCCTCCTGGCGCAAAACAGTCATTTAAAGTTTAATTTTAATGAAATTAAACTTAATTTAAATTAATTAAACTTTAATTCAGCCTTACTGAACTTGGAGATATTTATGATGGCTCTATTAATAAAATTCTGAGGAATTGTAGTAAATAGTAATTGACTACTCATTCTTCATTTCTTAAATGTCTCCAACACAGCAACATCTCTAAAGCTTATCTTTAGAAAGTATCATGTCCATTTCAACCTCTCATTATCCCCTCTTTGAATAGTGGAATGATGCAGATTTTACAAAACATTTAAAATATATAGGCCCCTTGCAGCTTTTTATTAAACACAAACACATTTTTAAATGACATCAATGAGCAAAACACTGCTCTTAGTCTTCCATGAAGTTATTTTCAGATTTCTTCTTATTCCTCCCCTCAATGAACACTACCAATTGAGGACAATCCACTCACTCAGGCACTATCACTATCCAGTCAATCTAGATATCAAACATCAACTTCCTTCAATTTACAGGAGAGGCCTTCTATTTTGTGAGCAGTCTTTGTATACTAGTGACCATTTTCTTTGGAACTTTAGAGATTTCGCATTTTAATGTTGTCCCATCTGTTTCTATTTGCTTACACTTGCTTGGTCAGTGATGTTTCATCCTTGAAGTTGTGTTTAGCTTAAATATCATGGAGTATTCTGCATATGTTTTCCTCTGTGTGCCTTATGGTTTCAGGTCTGATTTCAAGGTTTTATTCCATTTTTATTTGACTTTTGTGCATGGCTTTAGAGAGAGGTCTATGTTCACTTTTACATGTTCCGTGCCAGTTTTAACTATACCACTTACTGAAGATACTTTCTTTGCTCTGCTTCAAATTTTTTGCCCCTTTCTCAAAGATTAATTGTTCATATACCTGAGGGTCAGTCTCAGGATATTCATGTCTTTTACATTGATCTAAGAAACTCTCTTTATTCCAATACCGTGCTGTTTTACTGCTTTATTGTACAGTTTGAAGTTGTGTAAAATGATAATTTCCATCTTCTTTTTCCCAGCCATTTTTATCTATTTGTGGAGGTTTATTGTTCCATGTAAATTTAATAATTGTTTGATCTATTTTTAATGTCCTGGGTATCCTTCTAGGGATTGCATTAAAAATATACAATGCTTTGAAAGTATGCCATTTTAATGGTATTACCTCCCAATCCATGAGTAGTGTATATATTTCCATTTCCTTGTGTCTTCTTTTATTCCTTGAAGCAATGCTTTGTAGTTTGCTTTGCAAAGGTCTTTTACCTCTTTACTTAACTTGATTCCAAGGTACTTGATTTTCTGAAGCATAATTGTGAATGGGATTGCTTTTAAATATCTCTCTTCCCTTTCATTATTTGTACATAAATACATAGATTTTTTGAGTATTAATTTTGAGTTTGCCACATTACTATACAAATCTATTGTTTCTGGAAGAACTGGGTACTGAAAGGAGATAAAGTGATATGCCTGTTACCCTTCCAGTAATAGTATTTCAACCTACATTTTCTCGAAGAATAAAAAGAAAAAAGAGGAAAACCATAGCTACCACAGAAAAACAGGTTTGAGGGCAGGGGAGAGGACTAGAGGTACACTGGTTACATTGTTAGCAGGAAATGTGCTTTGGTGAAGGGTGTTGTAAACTGTATGACTGAAGTTTAATCATGAAGAACTTTGTAACTACATATCTCATTGTGATTGAATTGAAGTAATCATTTATAAATAAATATATATATATTATTTTATTTATTTTTAAAAGAATATTTTAAATTTAAAGAAAAAAGAAAAGAAAGTTTTTTTTTTTATCACAAAGAATTCTCTTTTTGTAAAGAATCAGTAGCCCTTGATCCAGAAGACTAATATGCCACACTGGTCAGGGACTTTAACTTTACTAAAAGTCAACCCAGGTTCAATATCCAGCACTCCATACAATTCCTCTCTGTCTCACCAGGAGTAATCTCTGAACTCAGAGCCAGGAGCAAGCCTTCAACATTTATAGATGTGGTCCAAAAAGCAATATATATAAAATATTATATATAATAATTATATAATATATAGTCAGTTGCTCTTTGAAAGGGGATTATGCTAAATCAGAGGTCCCCAAACTTAAATGATCTCATGGCCCCTTTTCAGAAAGAAACAAAATTGCCCAGTACCAGCCTAGAAAATTATCTTTATTAAGTGTAGCATTAAATAATTAACGATGGAGCTGGATGGAAGTGGATGCCATCCCAGGCCACGTGGCTCCGCAACCCCCATTTAGCTGGCGGGTCCCAGGCCCAGGTGAAGGGCGGAATCAAGACTCACAGGCGGAATCAAGACTCACAGGAAGCATCAGCTTTATTCATCCCTATTCACCCCATGTGTGTGGCCTATCTCATAACCTTTCAAGTATTCAGCCATTCTTAGCTACCCTGCATCTTAACTCCTTTCAGCCATCTTCCTTTGACCTCCACCCTGGTCAAAGACCACAAGAGGCAAAGACCTAAAAGCCACAGAGTCCAGCAGGGCAGAGACCCCCTAATCCCCTCGCTCAAAGGTTTATCTACCTTTTCCAAGACCCCTCCCAGGAATGGGCCGGGTCTTGCAGGTAAGGTCACACCTAATATTCAGTTCCCAAGACCCCTCCCAGAAATGGGCGGGTCTCAGATAGGTATGCCTACAATTAAGTAGATAAACAAAGTTCTTACCCTATTGTACCTAAGGCTACTACAACTTTCGTGAATCTTTTAAGTATCTTCTAATAACACTCACTTTGTGAAAAACTGTTGAAAGATTCATTGAACTCTAGAGTCCTTCAACCCTTTTGAGCCCTGTCTGACTAAATTCATCCCTTTTTGTTTCCCACACAGGTTCATATTCAAAATGCGACCCTAGCTGGAGGAGTTGCTGTGGGCACGTGTGCAGACATGGATATCAACCCTTATGGTTCCATGATCATTGGGAGTATTGCAGGAATGGTCTCCGTCTTGGGATTCAAGTTCCTGACTGTAAGTGTACCAGATAATCTAGATCAGAATTGAGCCTGCAGTCACACCTTCTTGCATTTCACCAGCAAAAAAAATAAAATGGCTAGAAAATATCCTTCATTAGAATTTGTCCTGTTGAAGTGACATTTGGCATTTACCCAATTACCACTTGCCTCACTAGTCTGAACTATTTTTTGTAGCAGGAAAAAATTCCTCATTATTGATAACTTCGTTGAGTTGAATCTTAAGTATTTGTGTTTCTTTTATCTGACTTTTTTGCTGTTACCATTTGTTCTGTATTTTGGGGGACATTATGGCTTTTATAGAAAAATTTTAGGCTATCATCAATAAATACATCAGTATAGGATATGAATTTATTCTTCTTTAAATTCATCTACTAAAGACAAAAATCATTTGCCATCTGTGTATTCAGATTCTTTCATCTTTGTGGATTTTAAATCTGTACAATAGATAAAAAAAATTCTTCCTGCTTAGTCATTTACCTAAGTTACAGAGTTGTGTATATTCAACAAAATAATAAAACATTTTATAATTTTAGCCATTTTTTGCTACTACACTGAGGATCCAAGATACATGTGGAGTCCATAACCTACATGGCTTACCGGGTCTGATAGGTGGTCTTGCAGGCATCGTGGCTGTAGCTATGGGAGCATCTGACACGTGAGTAAAGAGGTTGTTTTACCTTCCCTCCACCCCTGAGCTGCCACTCCAGGTCCTATTGACTCAGAAATCTTCTAGTGAATAAGTTTTCTCTTTATCAGGACTGACCACCATTTATAAGTATTGTCCTTGTTAGAGCTCAAGAGCTACAAAAGAGAGAATAGAGTGGCTTTGGAAAATGGAATGGGGGGTAATGTTATTAGTGTTTTGTTTAATTAGAAATAATAATTCAAAATTTTCTGGCATAAGCAATTGTCTCCTAATAACATGATTCAGTAATCATGATAGTCACTTTTATTATTTTTTGCCTGGATGCACTAATATGGACAAAGAGTTGAGAAGTAATTCTCTCTCTACCTGCACAAAGGAAAATGAATTACATAATGTGGAGACTATTTGAATCTGTGAAATCAAACTGACATTTGTCCTCAACTTTGCTATTTACTAGCTATGTGGCTTTTTTAAAATAATAATTTCTTTATTAAAGCACTATAGTTACAGAAATGTTCGTAGTTTGGTTTCAGTCATTGAAAGTAATTTCCCACTGTAAATTTCCTGCCACCAAAGTTCCATATTTCCCTCCTTCCCACAACCCCTGCCTGTCTTCAGAACAGGCATTCCACTTATTTCTCTTCTATCATTGATGGAGTACTTATCAGTGCAACTGCACTCCTCATTCTTTCTGGTAAGCTTCATATCATGGGCTGATCCTTCCATCTCTCATTTCTATTGTCTCTGGAAACATTACCATACTGTCTTTTTCTTTTCCTATATCCAACAGATAAGTGAGACTATTCTATATCTACCCCTCTTCCTCTAACTCATTTCAATCAGCATAATAGTCTATATGTCCATTCATGTATAGGTATAATAGTCATCACGTTCTCTCATGTATCTGACTTCATTTTTTCTAACAGCTGCATAGTATTCCATTGTGTAGATGTACCATTGTTTCTGTTGTCAGGCACCTGGGTTGCTTCCAGGTTCTGGTGATTGTAAGCAGTGTTGCAATGAACATAGGAGTGCAGGGGACATTTTTACATTGTGTTTTTGTATTCCCAGGGCATATTCCTAGGAGCGGTATTGCTGGATTATATGGGAATTTAATTTACAGTTTTTTGAGGTATATCTATATTTTCAGAAAGGCTAGACTAGATGACATTTCCACTAGCAGTGAATGAGAGTTCCTTTCTCCTCACACCCATGCAAGCATTGGTTGTTTTGTTCTTTGTGATGTGTGCCAGTCTTTCTGTGGCATTAGATGACTTTTGAAAATTAATCAAGCTTTGTGGTTCTCAATATTTTTCTTTCTTTTGTGTTTTATTTTATTTATTTCCTTTTTGTTCTTTCCATTTTTTTCTATTCTCTTCTTTTCCTTTCTTTTCATTTTTTGTAAAAGTAAAGAATTATACTATTTATTATCTGAAATCATTTTAGCTCTAACACACCTAGATTTCTTCTAAAATAAATAATAAGATCAGTTAAATTATAAGAGAAAATATCTGTCAATGAAATCTAGGAGAATGAAAGTGATGCAGTCACCCATCTGTTGCCACTTATAGACAACACAATTAGAATTTGATAGAAATGTCATTCATGCCAAACAGTAAGGAAGATCATAGAATTCAGATTATAGAAAAAGTAAATAGGAGGTGCCAAAATTTTTCCATTTTTGACTTTTGCCCACACCTGACTTCTGAGAGGGCTACTATGGGCTCTGAGCTCAGGGATCACTCTTGAGAGAAATGAGGTACCAGATGTGGTGCTGGAGATTGAGCACAGGATGACAGCATGCAAGGCAAGTGCTCTACCCACTGCACTTTTTCTCTGTCCCCATAATTCTCAGTATTTAAATCTATTAAAAGTATGAAGAGTTATGAGTGTTTTTACAGTGTTTCAAGGTGACCACTGGCCAGAATAAAATAATTTGGAAAAAAAACACCCTAAATTTCAGCAGATTTAACCTTGCTAATATCAAGGTTCAAATAGTAATAAATATTATTTTTTGGTTTTTCGGGCCACACCTTTTTGATGCTCAGGGGTTACTCCTGGCTAAGCACTCAGGAATTGCCCCTGGCTTGGGGGGGACCATATGGGACACCAGGGGATCAAACCGCAGTCCTTGGGGGGACCATATGGGATGGGGGGATCAAACCGCAGTCCTTGGGGGGACCATATGGGACGTGGGAGGGATCAAACCGCTGTCCTTCTTTGGCTAGCGCTTGCAAGGCAGACACCTTACCTCTAGCGCCACCTCACCGGCCCCAGTAATAAATATTTTTAAAAGTTATAAACAGGGGCTGGAGAGACAGCACATTGGTAGGGTGTTTGCCTTGCAAGCAATAAACTCAGGGCAGAACCTGCCTGAACAATTTCTGAGTGCAGAGTCAGGAGTAGTAATCCCTGAGAGCAGTCATATGTGACCCTCCCCCCAAAAATTCTGTAATTGATGCAGTTTTTGTGGGGTTTTTAACTCTCTACTCAGATTTGGATAACAAGCCCTGAATATCTATATTTTCTTTTATTTTTCTCAATTTTTCTAGAACCTGACAAAATATAAACACCAGACACTAAAAATATTTAAAACAAATCTAGACTTTAATGTAAATCAAGACTCATGATAAAATTCTCCGTCAATGAGCTAAACTCCTATGTAATAACTGTCTTCACATTTTACAAACATTCTGTAGAAGTGGCTTAGGGTTACGAATAGAGGAGTTCTTGAGCATCATGTCTAGTCTAGCTTCATAGATGTAGTAATACAAGTCAATCTGGCTCTGAAAAACTAGATCTCACTGGGTGGCCACATTGGGGGTAGATTTCTGATTAGATAGTCCAGTCCTTCTATATGCAGGTCTAGCAAGACTCAATTTATGCTGAGGGAACTGGCAGGGGCATGCCCATTGCAGGCCCATTCACATGAGTCATACTTTTTACACATGAGATAAGATACCTGTACAAGAACCAAAACTGTTTGCATGTGTTCATGTGTTCGGAAGTCTTACAGACAGGTGTACTTGAGTCATAGTTCTCACATATGAGATAAAATACCTTGTACAATAGTCAAAATTGTTTATATGTGTTCATTCAGAATGATAGAATCAGTTTTATTGGTAAACATAGGACAAGGGGAAATTAATATTTAAAACGACATTTGCAAATTATAGGAGTCTAACTTAACTAAGACTATTAATTTTGTTTTACCTAATGTTTTTTGAGCTTATTTTATCATAGAATGATTTTTATTAAAAGTACATTTTTTAAATTTTGGGCCACACCCGGTGACGCTCAGGTGTTATTCCAGGTTATATGCTCAGAAATCACTCCTGGGACACCAGGAATCAAACTGAGGTCTGTCCTGGGTAAGCTGTGTTCAAGGCAAACTCCTGCTGCTGTGCCAGAGTTCCAGCTCCTATTAAAAGTACTTTTTAATAATTAGTAAAATGTCTTAGAAATTTTTTGAAAAAAGTTAAGATAGGAATGTAGTTCAGTGGTAAGCTCCTGCATTGAATCCATGAGGCTACAAAATCAAAACACACCCCACTCACATCTCCATGAAGTGCTAATCCAACTCTGTTGTGTGAAAATCACTGATGTAACCAAGTGTGCAAAGCCATGGTATACTCTATACACCACCCAAGCACATCCACACAAACACACACACCAGAGAACAATAACAAAGGAAAACTATTAATTAATTGTTAAATAAACATTGTCCTTTAAAAAGTCTTTTTACAGTGGTTGGAGCCTCTTAAAGTCACTGTAACTTGCTTGCCCTTTCCAGACCTGGTTTAATCTCTAGCAACCGGTTATGGTCCCCTGAGAACATCCAGGAGTGAATCTTGAGTGAAAAACCAGGAGTAAGCCCTGAGAACCACCAGATGTGGCCCAAAACCCAAAACCAATTAATGAATTAAAAAATCTTTATAACCCCAAAAATCTTTATAAAACCAAAAAGGGGGTGCAGAGCAGTGGTGCTAGCAGTAAGGTAGCAAGCCAGGATGGACCTTGGTTCGATCCCCAGTATCCCCAAGTCAGGAGCAATTTCTGAACACATAGACAGGAGGAAACCCTAAGTGTCACAGGGTGTGGCCCAAAAAGAAAATAAAATTAACAATAACCACATTATAACATAAATGTAAATTAAAGTAAATCAACAGGTTTTTTTATGTTATCAAGCTGAAAGCTTAATAAAATACTGAATAGTGTCCTAAGATACTACCAATTTACAACCATGATATAATCTCATTTCTGTGATGTTTTATTTTAGGTACATTATTGAACATACATAAGAAACTGTCATAACAGCACTTTCAAACATATGAAATACTGGAAAAATGTAAATATTCACTGTAGCTATAATTAGTTATTTGTGTAGTATATAACTCTATAGTGACTAAAACTAAGATCCAGACCTACATTAATTAATATAGCACACTAGAATTTAAAGAAAAATTAAGTACTGGTGGGAATGCCGTCTAGTCCAACCTCTATGGAAAGCAATATGGAGACTCCTCCAAAATCTGGAAATTGAGCTCCCATTCGACCCAGCTATTCCACTCCTAGGGATATACCCTAAGAACACAAGAATACAATACAAAAACCCCTTCCTCACACCTATATCTATTGCAGCACTGTTCACAATAGTCAGGCTCTGGAAACAACCAAGATGCCTTTCAACAGACGAATGACTAAAGAAACTGTGGTACATATACACAATGGAATATTATGCAGCCATCAGGAGAGATGAAGTCATGAAATTTTTCTATACATGGATGTACATGGAATCTATCATGCTGAGCGAAATAAGTCAGAATGAGAGAGAGAGAGACGCAGAATAGTCTCACTCATCTATGGGTTTTAAGAAAAATAAAAGTCATTTTGCAACAATCCTCAGAGACAATGAGAGAAGGGCTGGAACTTCCAGCTCACTTCATGAAGATCACCACAAAGAGTGGTGAGTGCAGTTATAGAAATAACTACACAGAGAACTACCATAATCATGCGAATGAATGAGGGAACTGGAAAGCCTGTCTGGAGTACAGGTGGGGGTGGGGTAGGTTGGAGGGAGATTTGGGACATTGGTAGTGGGAATGTTGCACTGGTGAAGGGGGTGTTCTGTACATGACTGAAATCTAATCACAATCATATATGTAATCAAGATGTTTAAATAAAGGGAAAAAAGAAAAAATATATAAATTAAAAAAAGAAAAATTAAGTACTGTAGCATGACTATATTTTCATAAAACATGGTTATGTTTTACATTTTAAACTTATAGAATTAAAAATTGAATGTTTTTCTTTTTTGTTCTCTTTTCTTTTCTTTCCACCCTATTGGAGGGTGATATACCCAGAAATACTCAGAGAATACTTCAGACTCTATGTTCAAAGATTACTCTTGGTGTGGCTTAGGGAACCATATGTGTGCCAGAGAATAAATAGAGGTTGGCTACATGTAGATAAACACCTTGACTCCGTATAATTGTTTCAATATTCTTTCTTTCTTTTTGACTTATAATTTTGTCATCAGTTGCATGTTATGTGTAAAAAGATTTCTCTACTAAAAATGATTTTAATTGTAAAAAAGAGAGATAAAAGGAAATTTTATTTGCACTCATTGTCTTGAATTAAAAGATAAAAATACCAACAGATTTGACACATTGTTTGCCTTTATTTGTTTTCTTGCCCTCAGTCTTTCAACAATACTTTCCATAGTGACACCCTATGAGAAGCATATTTCTAGTTTATGTTTTCACTCCTCTGACATCCTAAGCATCTTAATCTCTTTATTACCACACTGTTCTTAAAATGCAAGGTATTTTTTAAAAATCATTTTACGATGAAAGTACACTGTTCTAAGATGACATATAGAGATAGTTTTTTCTGCGTCATAGTTGCTAAAATCAGCTTTCCTGACCTTGGTTGATTTGAGGGGATTTCATCAAAATCGTTCCTCTGGAGGTGGGGTGAAAGAGATGATACAGAAAAAAATTTATTTTGTGCATTATCATCAGAGTCTAGGCAAGAATCTGACACAGAACGTGTACTCAGTAATTATTTGTTGTATGAGTGGCTTTTGTATCGTAGGCATTATTTCCTTTGAGGTTGCAGAAGCTTCTCAGCTTAAGATAGTCCCATCTGTTTGTCTCTGCTTCCACTTGTTTGGAGAGTGCAGTTTCCTCCTTGAAGATGCCTTTAGTCTCAATATCATGGAGTATTTATTTTACCAACGTGTTGTTCTATATACCTTATGATTTCAGGTCTGATATCAAGGTCTTTAATCCATTTATGTTTGATCTTTATACGCATTTTTTAAAAGCATTCAAGGAAAGTTCTAACCAGTTTGTTTGTTGATGTGCAATGTTGCACATAGAACTATAGGTGGCAGACGCCCACACCTTCATGAAAAAGGCTGAAACAGGGCCCGGAGAGATAGCACAGCGGTGTTTGCCTTGCAAGCAGCCCATCCAGGACCTAAGGTGGTTGGTTCGAATCCCGGTGTCCCATATGGCCCCCCGTGCCTGCCAGGAGCTATTTCTGAGCAGATAGCCAGGAGTAACCCCTGAGCACCGCTGGGTGTGCCCCCCCCCCCAAAAAAAAAAAAACAAAAAAAATAAAAATAAAAAAAAAAAAGGCTGAAACAGGATTCTTTCCTCATTTTTAGGTCTACAGTGGCCATGCAAGCAGCTGCTTTAGGTACTTCAGTTGGGACAGCGCTTGTTGGAGGACTGATCACAGGTCAGTATAAAAATCAAACCCTGTCCTTTAATGTATGCTCCTAACATAATGAATGAAGAATTCGGTAAGATGTTCCGTTGATAAATTTGAAAAACTTTTAACCTGGAGTAAAGTTTTTAAGTTCAAGCAAGGGGTTGTGGGTTTCGGGTATCTCTTGTAGTCCCCTGAATCTTCCAGAAATAATCCCCGAGCTCAGAGACTAAGCAAGGCCAGGTGTGAACCCCAAAGAAAACAATAATTAAAAAAAAAAGAAAAACACCTCTGAGGGACTAATATTTATAATAGAGTTTAAATGTACTACCTGGTAGTTTTCCTACTTCAGTGTCATGACATGTTGACATATTTCCTTCACTTTTTCAGGTTTAATTCTAAGGATACCTATTTGGGGACAGCCTTCTGATCAGAACTGCTATGATGATTCTGTTTATTGGGAGGTATGACTATTTTCTAAATAAACATACAAGTGATATGTGCCGTGTCAAATACATGTGATAAAATTGAATGAACTCCCTAATTCTAGAAAGAAATGAAAATAATGTGCCCAGATAATTAGACACTGTTTTTTTCACATGGGTTTCCAAATTAGAAACCATCTGAATAAAACATAGAATTTAGTTATAATGAAAGTAATAAACTTAAGCATGCCAGATGATTATCTATTCAGTGGGATTTACAAGGAGAATGAGTGTGAGAACAAAAGAATAAATAAGATACATGTTCTTTTGTCTTTCCCCAACTAGTACTATTTTATCCCCAGTTCTTTCTGATCCTGGATGCAAACCTTTGAGAAATGCAGGGAAGAAACTGTCAAATGTTCTAATCATACTTTCTTTAAAGGTCCCCAGGTGGAGAGAACATGACCATTATTTCCAGGAGCATGACAGCGATCTGGAGCCTGAACTCTAAATACTGTTCAACTCAGTCTCCTGTTTTCCACCATCTGCGATCAAGTAAACCCAAAAGCAACATCAAAGAAGCAAATGGGACAAAACAGATAGATCCCGAGTCCGTTGCATCTAGTCTAAAATGTCTAATCCTGGAGCAGTTCCCTGAAAATCAATGAGAATCTAATTGAAGGAATGGGCCCGTAATCGTAATCCATAATCAAATGAATTCAAATCACAGCACCAAGAATACAAGTGAATATGCCATGTATGTTCACCTTTTTCTCCCCATAGATATTAGTACTTTGTAATCACAAAAATTTCTTGATGTAAATACTGCATATCAACCCAAAGATTATATAATAGAAATTAATACAGCTATTTATGTTAAAAACTATATAACCAAATTGCAAATATATATATGTAAAGTAGTAAAAACTTTGCTAATTTTATATTTTTAAACTGATTTAGTTAATAATGTTAAATCTTTTTATTTCTTCTTTTTTTTTTTTGAGGGGGGCAACACCAGGTGATATTCAGGGTTTACTCCTGGCTATTAGCTCAGAAATCACTCCTGGCTCAGGGGATCATATGGGATGCAGAGATCAAATTCAGGTCAGTCCTGGGTCAGCCACATGCAAGGCAAATGCCCTACCACTGTGATATCACTCCAGCCCCAAAAATGTTAAATCTTTTCTTGAATATTTTTATATTTAATTCCTTTTACACATATACTACTTGCAACAAGAGGTTGGTTGTTATACCTGAAAAAAGTCTATTTTGTATAAAAAAAAATCAATGGATTGAATGTTATTAGGGAAAAAGAGGTGAAGATATGGCTCAATAATACAGTGCATGTCTTACATATGTGAGGTTCTGAGTTTTATCTTCAGAATTTAAAAAAAATCCAAATAAAATTCTCTCAAACATTAGTCTTTGACTTTCCTTGCTGTAGTGGGTAGATAATTTAATAAAATATATGCATATACAAAATCCTTTCTATTTGGCTTCTATAAATATATACATATATATTTGTGGTTTTTGGGTCATACCTGGCAGCTCTCAGGGATTACTCCTGGCTTTTACACTCAGACATTGCTCCTGGCACCTGGCAGGCTCGGGGGACCATATGGGATGCCAGGATTCAAACCACTGTCCTTCTGCATGCAAGGTAAATGCCTTAACTTCATGCTATATCTCCGGCCCCAGGCTTATATTTTTGTATTATTTACTTTAAAAATCAAGCAGAAGGTTCACAATATTATATAAGCTTTAGATAATAGCATTTTAGAAAGATAATTAACATAGGCTTACCAAACCATTAATAGAAAAGCTAATTAACGTGGCTTCTGGAAGCACAAAGAAAGACGCTATCCTAGGTGCCATCCTAGGTACAGTGCAAAGACCAAGACCACCAACCACAGAACATGGATTAAAATGACACTGAGGGAACAGAACTTCTAGAACCACAAAGACTGACTTCATCATAAGTCCCACGCCAGGATCTGTGCAGATACTGAGATCTCTAGACACAGAGGTCTAATTGTATCACCCAAGGATGGAGAAACTCCATATCTCTTAGGCCAAGTGAATTCCTTTTCGAATGACCCCAATATTTACTGTGCCAGGGCAGGAGGAAAAAAACAAAAAAGCAAACAGCACAAAACATTGTTTATTTTTTATATATTATTTTTATCTTCATTTATTATTATTATTTTTTTATTTACCTATTTTTGGTCGATTTCTCTGTTTGGGTGTGGTTATTGAAGCTGTTGTCCCCAGTTATACCTATTTTTTTCTCTTCTTTTCTTTATGTGCTATGCCATGGTTCTTATCTCAAGACCATGGCGTTTTGTTTTTGTTTTTGTTTTTGTGGTGCTTATCGTTATTGTTGGAGTCCTCACTGGATATTTGACACTTCTTTTTGTACTGGTGGAATGTTTCATCTTCTTTTTCTCCTTCATCTCTCAAATCATGATGAGAGCCTCTAAAAGGATTCCGCCCACTTTCGGAGTATTAGACTTTTACCCCAGTTTATTACTTTTCTCTTCTTCAAACAAAATCACGCAAATTGAACTAGCTAGTCCTGCCTCCCAATTAGAGGGGGAAATAAGGGAGGCACCAAGACCAAACAGGTGCAAGACTACTATGTAGTAGGATAGGTACATAGGGGACCTTGTATTCTAGCAGCCGTGGGGGTGAGGGAAGAGGATATGGGAGATAGGACAAAAACGGAGGTGTAGGGAGGACAATTTGGTGATGGGAATCCCCCCTGATTTTATGTAAATATTTACCTAAAATATTATTGTCAACAATATGTAAGCCACTATGATCAAAATAAAAATTATATTAAAAAAAAGAAAAGCCAAATAACTTTTCTCAATATAAATGAAACATCAATTCACTATTGAAAAAGTAAAAAAAAAATTCCCTAGCAAACTAGAAATAAACATACTTTTGTTGATCTTACAGGGAGCAACTATAAGCACCATAAGCAAATAATATATTAATTAACAAAATGCTGAGAAGTTTGTTTTATCTTTTAAAGTAGCTCTTTTAATGCTTCTTGAAAAAATTGTTTCAGGCTATAAATTTCCTAAATTGTTGCCTGCCCAAGAAACTTTGTATGTACATTCAAATCTTAATGATAATATTGATAGAGAACATTTTTGTTGTTTGTTTGTTTGTTTACTATAGCTTATAAATTCTCCTTTAGCTCTCAGTCTCATTTGGTAGATCTGCTGTGAATCTTACAGACTTTGTTTCTTTTTGGATCTTCCTGATTTCAATATTCTGTTGTTATCTTTGGATCTTGTCATTCTGATTATAATTTGTCTTGGACTTTTCCTATTTAGATCTACTTTTTTCTGGGACTCCACTGGCCTCTTGGATCTTGATGCCAGCAACCCTCAACCCTTCTTTACAGTTATCAGATTATGCTGTCCTATTCTTCAGGGACTCTGATAATTCATAGTGTTTCTTTCTTCTTTTTTTCTTTCTTTCTTTCTTTCTTTCTTTCTTTCTTTCTTTCTTTCTTTCTTTCTTTTTTCTTTCTTTCTTTCTTTCTTTCTTTTTCTTCTTTTTTCTTTCTTTCTTTCTTTCTTCTTTCTTTCTTTCTTTTCTTTCTTTCTTTCTTTCTTTCTTTCTTTCTTTCTTTCTTTCTTTCTTTCTTTCTTTCTTTCTTTCTTTCTTTCTTTCCTTTTCTCTTTCTTTCTTTCTTTTTATATTTCTTTCTTTTCCCTCCTTCCCTCCCTCCTTCCCTCCCTCCCTCCCTCCCTCCCTCCTTCCTTCCTTCCTTCCTTCCTTCCTTCCTTCCTTCCTTCCTTCCTTCCTTCCTTCCTTCCTTCCTTCCTTCTTTCCTTCCTTCCTTCCTTCCTTTTTTCTGTCACACCCGATGATGCTCCTGGCTATGTGTTCAGAAATCGCTCCTGGCTTGGGGAACCATATGGGATACCAGGGATCGAACCTAGGTCCATCCTGGGTCAGCCACGTGCAATGCAAACTTCCAACTCTGAAGTATCACTCTGTCCCAAGTATTTCTTTATAAAATTTGGTTTCCTCTCATTCACTGCTTCTTGAAATGTAGGCTGGTTCAGCCTTTTGGAAAACAATATGATATTCCTCAAAACACTAGAAATTGAACTTTAATTTGTTTCAGCAATACTACAATACTATTCCTGGGCTACACCCTAAGAACCCAAAAACACCATGTGGGAAAAGCCTTCTGCATTCCTATTTTCATCACAACACTATTTATAATAGCCAGATTCTGGAAACAACCTAATTCTCCTATAATAGATGAGTGGCTAAATAAAATGTGTTATATTTGTGCAATGCCATACTATGCAGCTGTTAGAAAAAAAAGAAGTCATGAAATTTGGTTATAGATAGAGGGATATGGAGATTACTATGTTGAGTGAAATGAGTCAGAGGAAGAGGGGTAAACATAGAATAATCTAATTTATTTCTGGGATATAGGAAAAATTAAAGATAGTATGGTAATAATATTCAGAGACAATAGATAAGAGGGCCAGGGGGACCAATTCATGGCAGGAACCTTGCAACAAAAATTTGGGATTGAAGTTAGGATAGTGAATGGTTCACTATGACAATGATAGTTGGAACTGATTGCTCTGGACATCAAACTTTAGATCCTGAATACTAGGACTTAAAAATTAAAAAAGAACCTGCATTATATGATGTACTCTTATGAAAAAAATTAAGTAGGGATCCTAATATTTTAGTATATGGATGAAATAATTCAAAATGCATTAGTTTCTATTCAAAATAAGTTTTCTGAGACATGTTCACTTATAGATCTAAAGTCCACTGCTGTATTCCTTTTATGATTAAAAACAGAGATTCTTTATTGCTTCATCTACTAATTGTTAAAAGTTCAACTTTTAACTTTAATTTAGCATTAGATTTATTGTATCTGTCTTTAAAAGATATGTAAAAATATTACTTATATTCTTAAGTAATTTTAGTATATATTATACATGCTGCAAGTATATATCCTAATCTTAATCAGATGATATTGGGGCCACACCCAGAGTTGCCACTTAGAGGTTACTCCTGCACTCCAGTGGTTACTGCACTCAGAATATACTCCTGGAAGTCTTGGGGGACCATCTGAGATGCCAGGGATGAACCTGAGTCAGCCATGTGCAGGGCAAATGCCCTACATACTGATCACCTAATGAGATGATTTTTTAAAGTCTGTTTATAATGGTCAATTTGAGGAAACTTCTTTGGAATTTTGTTTTGTCTAAATCTGAAAATTTGATTTAAAACGATTTAGTATAATTTTATAGTTTGCTGAAATCTGAGATATCTTCATATATTCTTGACCCTTGTTTTCAAAATCTTTAGTTGTTTGATACACAAGATAAGAGAGCTCTGACGATCTAGTACAGAGGAAACGTTTTTCTAATAGCCTTGTGTTTTACTAGAAACTATTTTGTGCATTTTCTTTATTTCCTTGGCCCAGTGTGAGAGTGGGCTGACTGATATGTGTTCTGTCTATTTTGTGATTTCACTATGGAATTTAGTTGCAGGTATTTAATCTTTCTTTGACTTTTATGTTCTTGATGCTCTTGAAGATTATAAGCCAGTTATTTTTTAAATCTCCACTTATGAGCTTGATGTACCCTAATGATTGGGTTCAGGCTGACAACTTGGCATTTGTTCACAGAAGTGAACCTATTTGTGTCTCATTA
This sequence comes from Suncus etruscus, assembly GCF_024139225.1. Lineage (NCBI taxonomy): Eukaryota > Metazoa > Chordata > Mammalia > Eulipotyphla > Soricidae > Suncus > Suncus etruscus. The sequence goes on from NC_064865.1 coordinate 13,833,177, forward strand.
CATCTTACAGATAGAACTTCTGTTCTAAATTTGTATCACTGGCCCAGAGAGATAGCTAAAGTTGAGTTACTGGAATCATGGATTCATTCACTGGTATAACATGTACCAAAATTTTTTTTACTGATGGGTCCCTATATATATTTTCAAATATAATGTTATACCTTAATGTTACAAAACAAACAGGTATACAAATTTTTTAGATTTTTTGAGCAGGAATTGAATCAAATAGCACCAAACCAGAAGTTATTAGATATAAATCACAAAGTGTTACTTGGGGAAAGAATTCTACAGAGAAAGACAAGTTACAATGTAAGGAAATTATTGATTGATTATAACAAAAAGTCTGACTGAATTTGTTAATTGTTGTCTTTTGTATTTTGATTTCAAAACCTAAATATATTTTCATACTTAGATTTTTATTTGCTTATATATATCCATTATATTAAAACTATATCAGTCTAGTGTCATCCTTATTGATTTATATTATAGATTATGTCTTATTTTTTATTTATATTCATTACCACATTCTTTTTTCAAAAATTCTTTTGAATGATAGTTGGAAATAATCATTCTGCATAAGAACTGGCTGCTGAAAAGAAAAAAATTGATATTTATGATACCTCTTCTTCAGTAACAAATATTGCAAGCCAGTGTTTAAATGAATCAGAGAGAGGAGAAGGAGGATGAGGAAGATAAAGAAGAAGGAGAGGGCAAAGGAGGGTGAAGAAGATGAAAAAGAAAAAGAAAGAAAAGGATAGAAAGAAGAGGATAACAAGTAGAAAGAGAATAAGAAAATAAGAAGCAGAAAACAAAGAAAAAGAAGAAGAGGAAGCAGAAGAGAAAGGAGAAGAAAAGAAGAGGAAGAAGAGAAAGAAGCAGAAGAGAAGAAGAAAGGAAGAAGGAGAAAAGAAGAAGAAGAAAAAAGAAGAAGAAGAAGAAGAAGAAGGAAGAAGAAGAAGAAGAAGAAGAAGAAGAAGAAGAAGAAGAAGAAGAAGAAGAAGAAGAAGAAGAAGAAGAAGAAGAAGAAGAAGAAGAAGAAGAAGAAGAAGAAGAAGAAGAAGAAGAAGAAGAAGAAGAAAGTAAAATGTCTGCAGGAAAAGAGAGAGGGAAGAAGGTTGGGAGAGAAACTGGGAAAGTGATAACTGGAAATGTGCACTGGTAAAATGTGTTGTACACTATATGACTGAAGCCCAATCATAAACAACTTTGTAACTCTAGAACACAATTGTGTTACTAACAATCTTGTAAATTCTGGTGTTTAAGTAAAGCAATGTTTTAAAATTAAAAAAAATATATTGTGTTTTTAACCTAATTTTACTTATATAATGTTATTTCATAACCCAGATTCCCAATATTCAATTTAATCTGTTAAAAAAATCTAGGCTTAGTAAGCATGGAATTCAAAATGATTAGGAATATTGCATAGATAGAATGTTAAATAGGTCTGGAGAAATAGCACGGCACTAGGTCATTTGCCTTGCCTGGGTAGACCCAGGAGGCACCAAGTTTGAATCCTGGCATCCCATAGGTCCCCCAAGCCTGGAGCAATTTCTGAGCAGAGAGCCAGGAGTAACCCCTGAGTGCTGCCAGGTGTGACCCAAAAACAAAAACAAAAACAAAAAACGAGGAGTCTTAGATTAGCCATGGAGTGGTCCACAAAGTCCATGTAACCATCTAAATAAACAAAGCTGTAAAAACTACCAGCTTAAAAAAATCTGGGAAAACCAATAAACTGAGAAAACCAAGAAGCATTTCTTTTCCTGGTTAGATAGTATCTTATGTATGTGGTCATGCATCATTGTTAGAAAAAAAAATCCTGGGCCCGGAGAGATAGCACAGCAGTGTTTGCCTTGCAAGCAGCCGTCCAGGACCAAAGGTGGTTGGTTCAAATCCTGGTATCCCATATGGTCCCCCGAGCCTGCCAGGAGCTATTTCTGAGCAGACAACCAGGTGTAGCCCAAAAGAAAGAAAGAAAGAAAGAAAGAAAGAAAGAAAGAAAGAAAGAAAGAAAGAAAGAAAGAAAGAAAGAAAGAAAGAAAGAAAGAAAGAAAGAAAGAAAGAAAGAAAGAAAGAAAGAAAGAAAGAAAGAAAGAAAGAAAGAAAGAAAGAAAGAAAGAAAGAAAGAAAGAAAGAAAGAAAGAAAGAAAGAAAGAAAGAAAGAAAGAAAGAAAGAAGAAGAAAGAAGAAAGAAAGAAAGAAAGAAAGAAAGAAGAAAGAAAGAAAGAAAGAAAGAAAGAAAGAAAAAGAAAGAAAGAAAGAAAGAAAGAAAGAAAGAAAGAAAGAAAGAAAGAAAGAAAGAAAGAAAGAAAGAAAGAAAGAAAGAAAGAAAGAAAGAAAGAAAGAAAGAAAGAAAGAAGAAAGAAAGAAAGAAAGAAAGAAAGAAAGAAAGAAAGAAAGAAAGAAAGAAAGAAAGAAAGAAAGAAAGAAAGAAAGAAAGAAAGAAAGAAAGAAAGAAAGAAAGAAAGAAAGAAAGAAAGAAAGAAAGAAAGAAAGAAAGAAAGAAAGAAAGAAAGAAAGAAAGAAAGAAAGAAAGAAGAAAGAAAGAATGAATAAAAGAAAGAAAGAAGAAAGAAAGAAAGAATATAAAAGAAAGGACAGAAGGAAGGAAGAAAGGAAGAAAGAAAGAAAAAAAGAAATATGGAAAGAAAGTAAGAAAGAAAGGAAAGAAAGAAAGAAAGAAAGAAAGAGAAAAGAAGAAAAAAAATCCTGATCTCATCTTCCAGCACTCCGATTCTATCCTCAGTTGCTGTTACCCTGCTGGAGAGGCTATCCACTGAATTTTTTATTTGAGCTACCGTGTTTTTCAGATCTGTTATTTCAGTTTGGAGTTTTCTGATTTCTGTCTTTGTGTTCTGTTCAGATCGATCTATGCTTTCTTTGAGTTCTACAAACATCTTCCATGTTTTTATTCTAAACTCCTTATCTGAGAGGTTAATCAGATGGTTGGAATTTTTTAGGTCACCCGAGCTATTGTCTTCATTCTCTGTGCTTGGTGTTTGCCTGCAAGGTTTTCCTATTGTCACGCTTGTAGTGTGATTTTTTTTTTCTGCGTGTTGTGGTGGGGTTCATTGGTTAGGAAGAGTGCACAGCCATGAAGCCGAGTGGCCCCGCTCTTCTGCGGCCCCTAGGTGACTTTTTTGGGGGGTGCGCTCCCTAGGCCTCTGAGGAGAGCTTCAACTATTCAGAAAAGATGGACAGGCACAGCAAAGATTTCCCTTGTAGTCCTCAGAGTCGTCAAAGGCACAGCAGGGCAGAGCCTCCACAGGCCAGAGGGCTCAGCTCTGCCTGGTGACCCCCACACCAGACTTTACTCAGTCCCTGGGCAGCTTCAGGGTGCAGTTTTTTTTGGGGGGTGCTCCCTAGGCCTCTGAGGAGTGCTTCAAATATTCAGGAAAGATGGACAGGCAGAGCAAAGATTTCCCTTAAAGTCCTCAGAGTCGTCAAAGGCGCCAAATAATCTTAATATATTATTTTAATATAATTGTAATTTGTATTGTTTATTGTAAGAAACCATAATCATCAACTTAATCTTAATGGCTTTTCTGAATTTGTTAAGCCTTTCTAACAAATATTAAACCTAACAGGTCCCCAAAACTTTGCACTTTTTATAAATTTAACATAGACTACCACACATATAAATAACTTATTTATCTATTTTCTTCAAGTCCCACATATTATATAAGTTTCAGGTCTACATCACTGAAAATCAATATATGTATAAGTCAATATTAAAGCTCAATTCCGCCCTGAATCATGCAATTGTTTTCCTTATCCTTATTTACTTATATGTTTTCTTCCTTAAATTTGGTAAACTGAGTTTCAGAACTCTGATCTTATCTAATTCATCGATTTGTTTTCAACATACATCATATAAATGAAATGTTATATCTTGTTTTTTTGATTTATTAAAATATTGATGTTTTATTTCCTCTTTTCTTATTTTCAAATAAAAGTATTGATAACATTTTTGAAATGTTAAAAATAAAAAAATTTGAGTTTTAGTAAGATCTGTTTATATCTGATCAAAACCTGCTATTATCTGACCATTTAGAGTATTCAACCACAAGTTGTTTTTATTGGCATACTTCCATTCAGTCTTGTGTCTCCTCTTTGTTTTTAAAAATGGACTTTTCTTAATAACAAAAATATTTGTGAATATAAAAGATGTCAGTAAGATAAGCTTGAATATAACAGTCACCTTTCTTTCAAAGAAATAATGTTTTTGGAGAGGATATAGATTTGTCATTTTTATTTTTTAATATTTTTATTTAAACTCCATGATTACAAATATGTTTGTAGTTGGATTTCAGTCATAAAAAGAATACCTTCCTTCACCAGTGCAACATTTCTACCACCAATGCCCCCCATATCCCTCCTTCCCCACTCCCTGCCTGTATTCAAGACAGGCATTATACTTCTCTCACTTAATAATTAACATTGTCATGATAGTTGTTAGTGTAGTTATTTCTCTAACTACTCTCATCACTCTTTGTGGTGAGCTTTGAATAGTCTCACTCATCTATGGGTTTAAAGAAAAATAAAAGACAATATTGTAATAATTCCCAGAGACAAAAGAGATGAGGACTAGAAGGACCAGCTTATGATATGATTTGTCATTTTTATTTTAGTCAAATATTAAAGACTTAGCCAAGAAGATTTTCAAATTGCCAGACAAAGGTTAACTGGAATTAGATCCAGAATTCCAAAGCAATGCCAAGTTAAAGAATTCATATATTTAGTATTAGGACACTGACCATGGGGGGTAAAGAGTAGTGTAGCAGGAAGCAGGAAGAGGCTACCGCATGAAATTGCATAGCTCTTATAAAATCTAAACACATTAGATCTCAATTTTCTTCTCTATAAAGTGGAAGAATTTGATACCTGGTATGTAGTCAGTTATCTGAACCTTCATATTACTAGGAATTACTCCAAGAGTAAAAAAAATTGTTTTCAAAGAATTAAATAATTCATTTTTTCTTTAAATGGACTAAATTCTATTCATTAAATGTCAGATACCATGCTAGATACTGGAGATCTATATTATTATGAGTACGTTGGAACAACAGGAGAAGAAAGTTCTCATTATCAAGAATTTTTTGTTTGTTTGGGGGGAACACATGGCAGTGTTCAAGTCTTAGTCCTCATTCTGTGCTCAGGGGTCACTCCTGGTGGAATTGGGGAAACATATGAGATGCTAGGACTCAAACCAAGATCTTTACACACTATATTATTGCTCCTCTAATCATACTTGGGAAATTTAAACTCTTAAGTTAGATAAAACAAGAGTTAAGGTATACTGCCTACTGGATTTCATCATGAGCACAATCAGGATACTGCTAGATATGGTTCCAAAACAAAATAATTAAATTTATTAAACAAATTTAACTTTTATAAAAAATGTAAATATAGAAGGGAATGAATCATAATATCGATTTGATGAAATATTTCAAAGAAGTGGCATAGAGGGCTGGTGATGAAGGCAGTGGTAGAACTCTTACTTTCCAGATACAAGGTGGAGATCTCATTCACTGGCAATGACCCACATTTTAAGTAATATCCTGCAGCTCTGCCATTTGTGGTTCCTGAAGCCATAACAAGAGAGTGCAAGCTCAGATCCATCCAATAAAGGATGTGGAAGCAATACAATAAAAGTATCTTATTTCCAAATAACATTGCAATTAAGCCAGCCAGAGAGATGGCACAGCAGTAGGACATTCATGCTGCTTACCCTAGAGGAACCCAGTTCGATTCCCGGCACCTATATGGTCCCCCAGCCTGCCAGAGGCAATTTCTGAGTGCAGAGCCAGGAGTGACCCTTGAGTGCCATTGGGTGTGGCCCAACAATGAAGAAATCAATTAATCAATCAATAAATAAAGCTTTTAAATAAAGTTTAAAAGAAAACATTGCAATTAATTATGTGATTCTGCTACCTCCAATTATCTATCACCACAAAAGAAAGAGAAGGGAAAATAAGACATAAAAGTTTGTTCCATCCAATAATTTCTTACTTGAACAAGTCAACTAGAAGTGGTGCATGCCTGCACATGTATAAAGGTTGAGAACTATTGGTTAAAACTGCCAATCCATGAACCTGTACACAGGTATAAAAGTGTTTGAAAAACCATGAACTAGAACAAACTATTCTCAGATCTAGGTTTCATCCCTACTGTCCATATGGTTCCCTAGAAGTGCCAAGATTAATACCTGAAAAGTCAGGAGCAAGCTATGGGCACATCTAGATATGGCTCAAAAACCTAACTAAATAATTAAAATTTAAAACAAATTTTAAAAGTTGTGACTGTAATGCTGGGTCAATAACACAGCAGAGGGTGTTTGCCTTGCACAAAGCCAACCTGGACTCCATGCTTGGCACCACTTATGATCTCCTGAGCCTGCCAGGAGTTCTACTCTGAGAGTAGAAGCAGGAGTAAATCCTGAGCACCATCAGGTATGACCTGAAAACATAAGAGAATAAATAAATCAGTAAATATATATTGTTACAGTACACTTAAAATGTTATTAATACAGATGAAGATATAGATATATGTAAATACAAAGAGAATACTTACACTGAACTCAAAGGGGGAAAGAAGAATGTCAAGTATTAAAAATAACTATCTATCATAACAATGTGAATGAATGAGGGAAAAAGAAAGCCTGTCTCGAGTACAGGTGTGGGTGGGGTGGGGATTAGATAGATCTGGGAAATTGGTGGTGGGAAACCTGCACTGGTGAAGGGGGGTATTCTTTACATGACTGTAATCATACAACTACAATTATATTTGTAATCACGGTGTTTAAATAAAGATAATTTATAAAAAAATAAAATAAGTATCTAGTGGTAATGATATATTTATTCTTAACTTATCACAAAAATAGTTAATTGATGTATTATTGCTATTCTATTGAAAATTAAGAAACGAAGGCACAGGAGGACCTTGAATTATCTGCGAAATATTTTTGCTAAAAACTACAGCCTCACTCACTAAGCAGAGCATAGTTTTTTTCGTTATAATTGAGACTTTTCTGAATCTCCTTTATGAGAATTGAAAGAAGTAGACTTCTCTGTGTATAAGAATTTTGACATTTCTAGGGGCCGGGTAGGTGGCGCTGGAGGTAAGGTGTCTGCCTTGCAAGCGCTAGCCAAGGAAGGACCACGGTTCAATCCCCCGGCGTCCCATATGGTCCCCCCAAGCCAGGGGCGATTTTTGAGTGCATAGCCAGGAGTAACCCCTGAGCGTCAAACGGGTGTGGCCCAAAAACTAAAAAAAAAAAAAAAACACCCAAGAATTTTGACATTTCTAGAGAAAAAACAGTTTAATAATAATGTTTGTGCCTCATACATATAAAATAAAAAACCCAATGAGACTTAGTTAATTCAACCATGCCTAAATAATCCATTAAAGGCACTGCCATAGATAAGAGAGGAGAGCAACATTACCTGGAAAGCACAGTATAAGATAAACTTATGCAAATTTAGAAGAACATTTAATTCTTTGTATAATATCATTATTTAACCTAACACAAACCCTGCTGTTTTATAGTGAATAATGCAATTCATTGTATTTCGCACATATTGATTTCACGTTGAAGATTATGCATGTGTTTCTCTGAAATTTTAACTTAATCTTCAAGTATAAATCCCTGGTTTATAAGGTAGGGGGTGGAATCCCCCTAACAATATTAGATAGATAAAACAGATTTAAGTGAAAAGGATAAAGGAAAATGAACTTAAATAAGACAAGCATAAAGCTTATTTCATTTCAACTGCAATAGGGTGGTAGTTGAATATAGTTTTTATTTTCACATAAAAGAGAATTTTTATTTTTTCCTTTAGAAAGTTGAGTATAGTGGAAAGCAAATGTTATTCATGATGCCATCATGTTTTAATTTACATTGAATCTGCTAATTTTAGTGGGAAAGAAAAGCAAAAACTTATATGGTTTTAATAATTATTTGTACTTGTATATTTTTATAAAAATGAATAGCTTTGATTCTTTATTCTTTTTTCCCATTCTTAGCGTGATTCTTATTTTAATTTTAAATATAAAAATGTTCATGACTAACTGTTCCAAAGGACATTTTCCTCCAGGACCCAGACCTTTGCCAATCATTGGAAATCTTCATATCCTCAATCTGAAGAGACCATATCAAACCATGATGGAGGTAAACATATAAGTAATTTTATGTCAAATGTATTTGTAATTTCATAAATTATTCTTACCCTTAGGTTCATTAGCATGCATGCATTTTCAACTAGTTTATATATGACTAATAAGGTCATTAAGGATGATTCAAAATGAATAGAGCTACCATAAATTTAATTTTTAATTTACTCTAAATTTACATATATCAATAAGTATATTCTTAAAATGTTTTATATCCTGAAATATTTATGATCTGAAACTTTTACCTCCATCATTTTTCCTATGTATTTTATATGCACTTTACTATTAAGGGTTGTAACTATGGTTACAGGCTTACTCGAACTTTTTAGTTAACTACCAGAAACTTTTTATAAAAAGGCAAAATTAAGAGCCTGTGCCCCTAATAGACACATAAAATTAAGTTTAAATATAATTTAGTTTAAATATATCTTAAAATAACTGACTTGTTAATTACTAAAGGAAATGAGATTTGAATGTCTTAATCTTATATAATTTATGACTCTCCTACATTCAAAGGTCAGATGATACGAGACTAATTCTCTACTAAAGATTTTTTTTATTTTTTCTCATTTTTACCTTAGTACTATTTATTGTAGAGTCAATTTTCACCTATGAAAAGTCCTATCTCCACTTGCCCATAAACTCTACCATTTTCCTCCCACAATGTATCTCCTTGAGGTTTGATTACCTGACTATGCCATATCCATGATACCTTAGTGTTCTTCACCTGTGACTATCCTCACAACCTACAAATTCCATTTTAATTTTCATGTAGTATTAATTATGTTACTTACTAAATTGCTCAGTTATTCTGCATTTTCTATCAGAATTCTAGAGCTACCCTTTAAGATCAGGTTCATTATATACATGAATATTAAAAATACCCATTTTATTTTCTGCCTGAACCTCAATCAATCTAAGATCATAATTACTATAAACAGTAATACAGAATGTGTACATCTTACTGACACTAGTATTTACAAGCAGGGTGATTTTTCAAGTCATCGTTTCTTGCCAATGCAAGGAAGATGATGGCTACATCTACATCAGTCCTTTACTATGTTTTGATAGATATAAACATGCTAAAATATATATATAGATTTAGAAAACAATAATTGATTTTTGTTATTTTTAATTATGAAAGTGGTATATTCAAATAATACATATATATTCAGCTACTATTTTTCAGTTATAAAAATAAGTCGCTAAAATATTTACATTTCATTCTGAAAGAAAGCCTTAATAAAAATTAAGATTTTTCATGAACTAATGCATAATTAACTTTAGACTACTTGGATTATAATAAGTCCAGGTACGGGGCATGAGTAAAGTAGTCAGGTGGTAAGCGGAGTAGTCAGAAAGTCTCCCATGACATCTGGGTAGACATTTCTTAAGGTCAAATAAAAATATAATAAATTTAAATTATGAGTTGATTCTCTTCTGTCAGAACTTAGTTACTATGAGAAACTCAGTTAATCACAGCAACGACAAAAAAAAGTATCCTTAGGGAACTAGTTCAATATTATCGTTTCATAAGAACGACTTCAAGGCTATTGTATCATAACAATGTTCAAAACGAGTTCAATACTATTGTTTCATCAGATAAGGAATTCACCAACTTAGCAAAGATCAAGATTTAGATCGCTTTTTGTCATTGCAAATTGTTATAGTTGTTTCATTTGTTTCTCCTATACATGAGCTGTCCCAGAAATATGGCTCCATTTACAGTATTCAAATGGGACCAAAAAAGGTGGTGGTGCTTGCTGGATATGAAACAGTAAAAGATGCTCTTGTCAATTATGGAAATCAATTTTCAGAACGGCCTGAAGTGCCTATATTTGAAGAATTTTTTGAAGGAAAAGGTAATAATCTCTAAACTAACATATGGCCTTGTGGTGAACATCATTAAATTAGTTTTATTGTGTTCTTTTCAGTTTAGTTTTTTTAATTATCAATCAATATACCTTACACAAATAGGATTTGCTTAAGCAGAAAATATGTGCTTATGGTCTTATTCTTATTATAAATGATAGACACAAATATTAAGCAAATATTTATGAACCATTTATTAGCACAATGCTGACTGGTGCATTGTTACAGCAAGATGGGCATTTGCCTTGCACCCAGCAAACATGAGTTGGATCCTTCAGAACTCTATATGATCTACTGATCCAAAACATGCACACTCTAAAATTACACAGAAAAGGAGAAGCTCTTGACCGCAGGTGCTGAAGTGACAGTACAGCAAGTAACGTGATTGCCTTGTATGATGGAAACCAGTTTGATCCCTGGTACCACATATGGTCTCCAAGACCCTCTAGGAGTGATCTTTAAGTGCAAGCTTAAAAAAAATCCTAAACACAGCCCAAAGTGGCCAAAAAATAAACCAAAAAACACAAGAAATACAAAGATAAAATGAACCATTTGATTAAATAGGTCATCACCAAAGGATTGACATACATCATTAAACAATGTGCTCAGTGTTTTACATATAGTGAATTATATTTTTACTTCCCCAAAACACTTTGCTTTAATTTAGCTTTATACTCATGTCTTTGAGATAATCATTTTTATTGAAATTCCCATTAATGGCTCATAACGTAAGTACTCAGGGACAGCAGTGATTTTTTTATCTGATATATCTAGAACATAGGACACTTTCTTGTCTTGCCTCTGGCATCTCTGATTCTTTGTACAGCATATTAAGTATTATTGACTTCATAATTACATATGAAGATTTTATAAGTATATGCAAAGATGTTTTGGTATTATTGATGTTAAAAACATTTTCCTCAAGCAAGTCATTTTTTTTGGAGAGTTAAGTAGTCTTTTTTAAAAGTGAATCATTGGTCACATGATCATTAGAAAAGTCATTTAAAGAAAATAACTACAGTCCTCATCTTCCATCATAGAAGTAAAAGCTTACAAAAAAGTTCAATTATTCTTTAGACTAATTTTGAAAAAAATATAATTCATTCTTGCAGTACTTATAACTCTATATTGATAGACTTTTTTGCTGCATAGCTTATTTTAAGTTAAATTATTTATGGCACTTAATACTACTTACAATTAAGTAAACAGCCTGAAAGAAGTAAAGCCTCATTTCCCTTATTTTTTGAATAGGAAACTTGAGCTTCTATTAAAGCTATTATTTGTTAATGCAAATTAAGTTTTGCAAACTTTAAGGTACTAATTTAAAAATATTTCCTCACTATAAGGACTTATTTTCTCTCATGGTGAAACATGGAAAACTTTGAGAAGATTCAGCCTGACCACCTTAAGGAACTTTGGCATGGGCAAAAGAGTCATTGAAGACAGAATTATAGAAGAATGCAACCATCTCATACAAAATTTTGAGTCTCACAAAGGTGTGTAAAAGCAATACAATGAACATCTTTTTTTTTGTTTTGTTTTGTTTTTGTTTTATTGTTTTGGTTTGGCGCTGCATGCGTGATTCTTACTTTTGGCTCAAGAATCACTACTGGTGGTACTCAGGGGGAACGTAGAGAATGTTAGAGAACAATCCTGGTAAGCTACATACAAGGCAAAAGCCGTACCTGCTGTACTATCACTATGGCACAAAGGACATCTTACTTTTCATGAGGTATACTTCAATGAAAGTTGTATTTCAATTAATAATGTTGACATAGTTTTAAATTTATAATGAAAGTTCTATACATACTATTTATTTCCAGTTTCTTTTGTAAATTTTCCCAAAACATATAAATGTGTTTTATATCTGTTCTCTTTTTATGAACAATTTGAAAGTGATATGCAAATATACTGTTCCTATATTCTGAAATATTTTGATGAGTTTCCCTGGTATTAGCAAATATATTTACTTCCATAATAAAAACACAATTTGGGGCCCGGAGAGATAGCACAGCGGCGTTTGCCTTGCAAGCAGCCGATCCAGGACCAAAGGTGGTTGGTTCGAATCCCGGTGTCCCATATGGTCCCCTGTGCCTGCCAGGAGCTATTTCTGAGCAGACAGCCAGGAGTAACCTCTGAGCAAAGCCGGGTGTGGCCCAAAAACCAAAAAAAAAAAATAAATAAATAAAATAAAATAAATAAATAAAAACACAATTTGAAAACCTCCAATAAAAATGGACACCCATAGCACTTTGTTTTATATATGCAGGATTTATTTCTATTTTGCCATTAATATTCTAAATAGTAAAAGAAAATTGAGATTATGCATTTCATTCACTGTATAATGCCTCTTGTTTCCTTGAATTTGAAACAATATATTGTTACTGGGTATGGTTTTGATTCCTTTAAACTAAGCTATATTTCCTTTAAAGCTAAAGCTATATTAATTTTATCAGTCCATGGAACAAATAGTGCAAAAACTTTTCCTGTGTTGTGTGCTTTTCCATCAAACTTAGTTTGTTCTTATTAAAAATCAATTCATTTGCACTGATGCAAGAATAATGTAGAGAAATAATCAAAAGAAGACTAGCCTGAGGAGAACATGCAGAGAAGAAATAGAAGGTTCAGTCATTCATATGCTAAACTAGACATTCCTCCAATGTAGAAATAGAGGCTATTGGCAGTTTAGAGATATTGCATATGACCCTATCCCCCCAAAAAAAAAACCTACTCTTCTATGTGAAGATCCTTACAAATGCTAATTTCTCACATGCTCTTTTTATATATTTTAAAATAATTTATGTTCTTCATAAGAATTTCAACCTCTGCAAAGATACTGACATACTCCAAGCTACAAAAATTTTTCGACTTAAAAGCATATGTCCATCTACATGTTTAATGATCTAAATGCTAAGAAAAACAAGATCCACTGCAGAAGAGACTGAATTAAGGAACTGTTCTTGATGAAATTCCATTAAGTAGAATTTTCTATTTTTGTTCTTTTTGGGGCCACAGCTGACAATGCTCAGTGGTCACTTCTGAATCAAGAATCATATTTGGAGGGTTTAGGGGACTATATAGGATGCCGGGGAATGGGAAACCAGCTGGACACATGCAAAGCAAATGCTCTACCCATTGTACAACCATTCTGGCCCCCTTGAGTAGAATCATTTTAACCCTGTCCCATTTTAAACTTTTATACTTGAATGAGGCCTAGTTATTGAAATGATTCCTTGCCAGATAATATGAATTAATACTCTCCACCATACCCCCCAGCAACACATATGCTGATCTTTCACCTCTTATACTGAGCCAAATGTAGATTTTCTTTGATATATACTTCTAGTTTGCATTATGGAAACGTGTTGACAAATTCTACGTATTTTTCAAGTCTTCTATTAGTCTCATTGCTCTTTTGAAAACAAGGAATTGAGTAATGCCTTTTTCCTTTATTAAAATCTTTGTCAATATGTTCAAATCAGCCTCTACCTAGTTTAACACAACGCTTGTCAATATTTGAGGTCTAATTAAGTATTTTTTATAGGAAAACCCTTTGAGGTCGCGAAAGTAATAAGTGCTTCTGTTGCTAATGTTATCGTATCCGTATTATTTGGAAAACGTTTTGACTACCAAGACCCACAATACCTGAGACTCTTAGCCTTGATTAGTGAAAACGTGAAACTCTTTGGATGTCCTCAAATTGCGGTAACTTTACCTTTCCTAGTCACTTTTAGTTACTCTAAATTTTATCTGATTGTTCAAGAGAACATGTATTAGAGGAATTTGCACTTTTAGGAAAATTTTCTGAACTAAAAAAGTAATTATTAACTTAGTATTAATAAATAATTATTGCCCTATTTTATCTAACATTACAAGTTATTTTATTTGTATCACTAATTATACATATGGGGGATAAAAAAAGAGTGCAGAATGTGAATAACACATATTATTTCTCTCAGGGTAAATTTTGCTACTACCACAAACAAAACTTTATTCCAAATACAGATAGATCAGGCAACCATAATGCCTAATTTTAAGCTTAATTTTTTAGGTAAGTATATATTATGTAATTGGAAAGTTAAAAACTCTTTTGAGAATCTGACAAACTTTAGAAAGCTCACCTATCAAAAATAAATATTCTGACAAATATACAAAATGTTGAAAATAGTGAATTTCTTTCTAAACTTTTTAAGAATCATGGAACTTTAGGTTAAGTAGTATTACCCCATAGGTCTTAATGACAGTAAGCCTTGACTAAAATAAACACAAAATACTCAGGAATATAGAATTCCCTGGAAGCCATAGCAGTATTGACTCTGATTTTAATCACTTTAATAAGTGAGAAAATAAAATTTTCTATATACTCTCCGACACTGTAAACTGAGATAAAATTCAAGCCTGTGTGAGTCCTAAGTCTTTAAAAATATTGATTTCACCTTTACTATTATGTAAATCATACACATTGTTTTAATTCATATTTTTATTCTTTTAGCTTTTCAATATGTTTCCTGCTTTAGGATTCCTCCTAAAGAGTCATAAGACAGTACTCAGAAATAGAGATGAATTATTTTCTTTTATAAGAAGAACTTTCCTTGACTACCATCAGAAATTGGACATAAATAATCCACAAAGTTTCATTGATGCATTTCTGATCAAGCAGGAAGAGGTAATGATATTTTTTCACAGAGTTTACCTTAGATCAGTGTTTATAATTTGGTGCAATTAATAACACCCTAAAACAACAATATTTTTTCAAACAAGAAAAATTATCAGATTCAATTTTGGTGCTTAAGATTGATTTGTACTCTCCAAATGCCATGTCTTATGTTCCCAAATACTTTCCACTATTTTCATTTATCTCTGAAATAAATATATATAGAATCTCAGGTGGCAGTTCTTATTAATAATATTATTATGTTAAAATACTGGAAAATGTTTAGACAAGTTCAAGAATGATATTTTTTAATTTAAAATGCTATTTAATGGAAAAGAAGACAAATTCAAGTGAATGCAGAAGCCAGAGAGATAGAACAGCAGATAGTGAAGCACAGAGTTAGGGCATTTGCCTTGTACATGGCTGAATTGTGAAGGACCCTGGTTAGATCCCCGGGATCCCAGATGGGCCCCAGAGTTTGCCAGGAGTGATTTCTGAGCTCAGAACGAGGAGTAACCCCTCAGAGCTGCCAGATGTGGCCCAAAAACAAAAACAAAAGAAAAACAAAACAACAACAAAAAAAAGTAAAACAAAGCAAAGAAAAGGATTATTGCATAAAAGGTGGGATCTGGACAGTTCCAAAGTAGAATGCTGAGAATATTTTTAATAGAAATGGTCACTGAATTATTTGCTCGTTTAATCATTTCATTGAAAATGAATTGCCAGGGCCTGGACCAGGAAATTTCCTGGGCCAGCCTCTATTTTTTCTCTATTTTTATATTATTGGTCAGGAAATAGTAATGACTGTCTCAGACTTTATATATGCAGTGCAGGATTCTCCCACATTTCTGGGTGAAGACCTACAATCCCCAGGATGAACCACTGCCTAGATAGTTTTGGTGGTCCTTGACACTACAGGAACTCAAAGAGCAGTATATACTTAACTTTAAGCATTAGCCCATCAGTTTAGTTGACCAAAAAGTTCTAGAAGTGGCCTCTAAACCCTTCACCTACCTCCCAGCACCAATTGGGAGCATACCTCCACTCAAAAAGTGAATATACAATCTTCTTGAAAGGCAAAGGGACAGTCTCAGTATTGTAAAATGTTATCATTATAAGTATCTGGGATATAATTTGTTTTGAACTTCTATATACCATTCCCATGATAAAAGCAAAGTAAACAAACAAACAACAAAACATTACAGACTGAACTCATGTCAAAAATCAAACCTTAGGCTCATATGTAAAACAGGAATGCAGCTCTTGAGTCATCTTCCTGGCCCTTCTCTTATGTTACACTGAAACAAATATCAAGCTTTGAACTATTTTTTCTATAAATATTTCAGTATGTAGCACAAAAATAAGGACTTAGGGGATTGGAGAGATTCAACAGTACATAAAACTTTGCTCATGCTAACACAAGTTCAATACCCAGCACTGCATATGGTCCTTCAAACACTGCCAGGAATAAACCCTGAGCATCATAGAGTTGATTCAAAACAAACAAAAAAACATAATAAAAAATAACCTCCTTGCCAGTATCACACCTAAATAATAATTCCTTAATAACCTCAAATGGCTATCAAATTTCTGACTAAACTATGAAATGTATTTTGTTCTTTAGACAAGGATTTAAATAAAATCCTAATTAACTGATTATTGTTATTGTTAATCCACTTCATTTTGAAGAAAAAATGCAGTGTTCTATATGTTTTCAAATTCACAGGAGGTTATTTGCTATGGTTGTCCACTACAAAATGATCTTATCACTAATGATCTGTCTTTCTCTGCAGGAGAAAAATACATCAACGGACTTTTTCAGTGACAAAAACCTGCTGGCTGCTATTAGTAATCTCTTTGGGGCAGGTACAGAGACCACAGCCACCACACTGCGCTGGGGAATTCTGCTCATGATGCGCTATCCTGAAGTCCAGAGTAAGTCATCAAGATATTGCTGGAAGGAGAGAAATCAGAAATCTTTTTTTTTTCTTCTTCATGAAAGGTAAATGCTTTACCTCCATGCTATCTCTCCAGTCCCGAATATTATTTTTTTATATATATATTTTTTTTCTTAACACCACCCATCACCAGTGCAACATTCCCATCACCAATGTCCCAAGTCTCCCTCCTCCCCACCCGACCTCCGCCTGTACTCTAAACAGGTTCTCAATTTCCCTCATACATTCTCATTATTAGGACAGTTCAAAATGTAGTTATTTATCCAACTAAACTCATCACTCTTTGTGATGAGCTTCCTGAGGTGAGCTGGAACTTCCAGCTCTTTTCTCTTTTGTGTCTGAAAGTTATTATTGCAAGAATGTCTTTCATTTTTCTTAAAACCCATAAATGTGTGAGACCATTCTGCGTTTTTCTCACTCTCTTTGACTTATTTCACTCAGCATAATAGATTCCGTGTACATCCATGTATAGGAAAATTTCATGACTTCATCTCTCCTGACAGCTGCATAATATTCCATTGTGTATATGTACCACAGTTTCTTTAGCCATTCGTCTGTTGAAGGGCATCTTGGTTGTTTCCAGAGTCTTGCTATGGTAAATAGAGCTGCAATGAATATAGGTGTAAGGAAGGGGTTTTTGTATTGTATTTTTGTGTTCCTAGGGTATATTCCTAGGAGTGGTATAGCTGGATCGTATGGGAGCTCGATTTCCAGTTTTTGGAGGAATCTCCATATCGCTTTCCATAAAGGTTGAACTAGACGGCATTCCCACCAGCAGTGGATAAGAGTTCCTTTCTCCCCACATCCCCGCCAACACTGTTTATTCTCATTCTTTGTGATGTGTGCCATTCTCTGTGGTGTAAGGTGGTATCTCATCGTTGTTTTGATTTGCATCTCCCTGATGATTAGTGATGTGGAGCACTTTTTCATGTGTCTTTTGGCCATGTGTATTTCTTCTTTGTCAAAGTGTCTGTTCATTTCTTCTCCCCATTTTTTGATGGGATTAGATGTTTTTTTCTTGTAAAGTTCTGTCAGTGCCTTGTATATTTTGGAGATTAGCCCCTTATCTGATGGGTATTGGGTGAATAGTTTCTCCCACTCAGTGGGTGGCTCTTGTATCTTGGGCACTATTTCCTTTGAGGTGCAGAAGCTTCTCAGCTTAATATATTCCCATCTATTAATTTCTGCTTTCACTTGCTTGGAGAGTGCAGTTTCTTCCTTGAAGATGCCTTTAGCCTCAATGTCCTGGAGTGTTTTACCTACGTATTGTTCTATATATCTTATGGTTTTGGGGCTGATATCAAGGTCTTTAATCCATTTGGATTTTACCTTCGTACATGATGTTAGCTGGGGGTCTAAATTCAATTTTTTCAAGTGGCTACCCAGTTGTGCCAACACCACTTGTTGAAGAGGCTTTCTTTGTTCCATTTAGAATTTTTTGCTCCTTTATCAAAAATTAGGTGATTGTATGTCTGGGGAACATTCTCTGAGTATTCAAGCTTATTCCACTGATCTGAGGGCCTGTCCTTATTCCAATACCATGCTGTTTTGATAACTATTGCTTTGTAGTAAAGTTTAAAGTTGGGGAAAGTAATTCCTCCCATATTCTTTTTCCCAATTATTGCTTTAGCTTTTCGAGGGTGTTTATTGTTCCAAATAAATTTCAAAAGTGCCTGGTCCACTTCTTTGAAGAATGTCATGGGTATCTTTAGGGGGATCGCATTAAATCTGTACAGTGCTTTGGGGAGTATTGCCATTTTAATGATGTTAAATCCATGCCAATCCATGAGCAGGGTATGTGCTTCCATTTCCGCGTGTCCTCTCTTATTTCTTGGAGCAGAGTTTTATAGTTTTCCTTGTATAGTTCCTTCACATTTTTAGTCAAGTTGATTCCAAGATATTTGAGTTTGTGTGACACTATAGTGAATGGAGTTGTTTTCTTAATGTCCATTTCTTCCTTATTAGTATTGGTGTATAGAAAGGCCATTGATTTTTGTGTGTTAATTTTGTAGCCTGCCACCTTGCTATATGAGTCTATTGTTTCTAGAAGCTTTTTGATAGAGTCTTTGGGGTTTTCTAAGTAGAGTATCATGTCATCTGCAAACAGTGAGAGCTTGACTTCTTCCTTTCCTATCTGGATTCCCTTGATATCCTTTTCTTGCCTAATCGCTATAGCGAGTACTTCCAGTGCTATGTTGAATAGGAGTGGTGAGAGAGGACAGCCTTGTCTTGTGCCAGAATTTAGAGGAAAGGCTTTCAGTTTTTCTCCATTGAGGACAATATTTGCCTCTGGCTTGTGGTAGATGGCCTTAACTATATTGAGAAAGGTTCCTTCCATTCCCATCTTGCTGAGAGTTTTGATCAAGAATGGGTGTTGGACCTTGTCAAATGCTTTCTCTGCGTTGATTGATATGATCATGTGATTTTTATTTTTCTTGCTGTTGATGTTGTGTATTATGTTGATAGATTTACGGATGTTAAACCAGCCTTGCATTCCTGGAATGAAACCTACTTGATCGTAGTGGATGATCTTCTTAATGAGGCATTGAATCCTATTTGCCAGGATTTTGTTGAAGGTCTTTGCATCTGCATTCATCAGCGATATTGGTCTGTAATTTTCTTTTTTCGTAGCATCTCTGTCTGGTTTAGGTATCAAGGTAATGTTGGCTTCATAAAAGCTATTTGGAAGTTTTCCTGTTTTTTCAATTTCATGAAAGAGTCTTGCCAGGATTGGTAGTAGTTCCTCTTGAAAGGTTTGAAAGAATTCCTTAGTAAATCCATCTGGGCCTGGGCATTTGTTTTTGGGCAGGCATTTGATTACTTTCTTAATTTCCTCAATAGTAATGGGTGTGTTTAGATATGCTACATCCTCTTCATTCAATCGTGGAAGATTATAAGATTCCAAAAATTTATCCATTTCTTCCAGGTTTTCATTTTTAGTGGCATAGAGTTTCTCAAAGTAGTTTCTGATTACCCTTTGAATCTCTACCATATCAGTAGTGATCTCTCCTTTTTCATTCCTAATACAAGTTATCAAGTTTCTCTCTCTTTCTTTCTTTGTTAGTTTTGCCAGTGGTCTATCAATCTTGTATATTTTTTCAAAGAACCAACTTCTGCTTTCGTTGATCTTTTGGATGGTTTTTCTGGTTTCCACTTCATTGATTTCTGCTCTCAGCTTTGTTATTTCCTTCTGCCTCCCTATTTTTGGATCGTTTTGTTGAGCACTTTCTAATTCTATGAGCTGCGTCATTAAGCTATTCAGGTATGCCCCTTCTTCTTTCCTGATGTGTGCTTGCAAAGCTATAAATTTTCCTCTCAGTACTGCTTTTGCTGTGTCCCATAGGTTCTGATAATTTGTGTCTCCATTGTCATTTGTTTTCAGGAAGGTTTTGATTTCCTCCTTGATTTCATCTCGGACCCACTGATTATTCAGTATGAGGCTATTTAACTTCCAGGTGTTAAAATTTTTCTTCTGTGTCCCTTTGTATTTTATATATAATTTCAGGGCTTTGTGGTCAGCAAAGGCAGCCTGCAAAATTTCTATCCTCTTGATATTATGGAGGTATGTTTTGTGTGCTAACATGTAGTCTATCCTAGAGAATGTCCCATGTACATTAGAGAAAAATGTATATCCAGGCTTCTGGGGGTGGAGTGTCCTGTATATATCTACTAGGCCTCTTTCTTCCATTTCTCTCCTCAGGTCTAGTATATTCTTGTTGGGTTTCAGTCTGGTTGACCTGTCTAGTGTTGACAATGCCGTGTTGAGGTCTCCCACAATTATTGTGTTGTTATTGATATTATTTTTCAGATTTGTCAACAGTTGTATTAAATATTTTGCTGGCCCCTCATTCGGTGCATATATGTTTAGGAGGGTGATTTCTTCCTGCTGTACATATCCCTTGATTAATACAAAATGTCCATCTTTGTCCCTTACAACTTTCCTAAGTATAAAGTTTGCATCATCTGATATTAATATGGCCACTCCTGCTTTTTTTTGGGTGTTGTTTGCTTGGATGATTTTCCTCCAGCCTTTTATTTTGAGTCTATGTTTGTTCTGATTATTCAGGTGCGTTTCTTGTAGGCAGAAGAAGGTTGGATTGAGTTTTTTGATCCATTTAGCCACTCTGTCTCTTAACTGGTGCATTTAGTTCATTGACATTGAGAGAAAGAATTGTCCTGGGAGTTAGTGCCATCTTTATATTAAAGTTTGGTGTGTCTGTTGGTAAGCCTTGTCTTAAAGTATGCCGTTCAGTTTTTCTTTTAAGAATGGTTTTGAGTCTGTGAAGTTTTTGAGCTGTTGTTTGTCTGTGAAACTATGTATTGTTCCTTCAAACCTGAAAGTGAGTTTTGCTGGGTGCAGTATTCTAGGCGAAGCATTTATTTCATTGAGTTTTGTCACTATGTCCCACCACTGCCTTCTGGCCTTGAGCGTTTCTGGTGACAGGTCTGCAGTAAATCTCAAGGATGTTCCCTTGAATGTAATTTCTCTTTTCGATCTTGCTGCTTTCAGAATTCTGTCTCTATCTATGGGATTCGTCATTGTGACTAGGATGTGTCTTGGGGTGTTTTTTCTGGGGTCTCTTTTAGTTTGCACTCTTCGGGCATGCAGGATTTGATCACATGTATTCATTATCTCTGGTAGTTTCTCTTTAATGATGTTCTTGACTGTTGATTCTTCCTGGAGATTTTCTTCCTGAGTCTCTGGGACTCCAATGATTCTTAAGTTGTTTCTGTTGAGCTTATCATAGACTTCTATTTTCATCTGTTCCCATTCTTTGAGTAATTTTTCCATTGTTTGATCATTTGCTTTGAGGCTTTTTTCCAATTTCTTCTGCTGTATGTAATTGTTATGTATCTCATCTTCCAGTGTACTGATTCTATCCTCAGCTGCTGTTAACCTGTGGGAAATCTCAAACATGTTTTTCTTCAATTCATCTACTGAGTTTCTCAGACCTGTTATTTGATCTGAAATTTCTGTTTGGAGTTTTCTAATTTCTATCTTCATATTCTCCTGATTCTTTTTAGTTTTCTCTTCTATACTTTATTTGAGTTCTTTGAACATGTTCCATATTGCAACTCTAAACTCCTTATCTGAGAGACTGACTAGGTGGTTGGTCATGTTCAAGTCATCAGAGTTGCCATCTTCATTCTCTATGTCTGGCACTGGCCCGTGTTGTTTCCCCATTGTCACACTAGTACTGCGTGTTTTTCTACGTGTTGTGATTGTATTCATCGGCTAAATGCTGTGCACCGTCGTGAAGGGGAGCAGAGCATCCGTGCTCCTCTGGCTTCTCCCTTTCTGGGCGTGTCGACTCACCTCCACGGAAGGCTCACAGGAAGGCAGGCTGGCAGATGGGCTGCACCCAGGATGAAATCAGGCCAAAAATGCAGGACAGGAGAGTAGAGAGGCAGAAGGGTGCTGGCATCTGAGATCCAGCGAAGTTCAGTGGCTCCTCCCTTTCTGGGCGTGTCACAGGAAGGCAGGCTGGCTGATGAGCCGCACCAAGGGTGAAATCAGGCCGAAAATGCAGGACAGCAGAGTAGAGAGGCAGAAGGGTGCTGGCATCTGAGATCCAGTGGCTCCTCCCTTTTCGAAATCAGAAATCTTAAATGTAGTGTGATGATGATGATGATGATGATTATTATTATTATTATTTTGGGGGCTATACTCGGTGATGCTCAGTGGTTACTCCTGACTTTGCACTCAGAAATCGCTCCTGGCTTGGGGGACCATGTGGGATGCCGGAGATAGGTCCTTCCTGGGTCAGCCAAGTGCAAGGCAAATGTCCTAGCACTGCACCATTGCTCCAGTCCCTGTAGTGTACTTTTTAAAAGCATAGTAAATATTACATAAAATTTTATTTACATCAGTAAATAGATGCTCTTATACAACAAGAAAATCATTATAACTTGGGACATTCATTCATTGTAAAGTTCTGGATGATGCAGAATTCTTTAGCAGCACTGGATAACTTCCCCAGTTCTGTCAAGCATTATGAGAGACATCACTGCATGACAATTCTTAGAAAACTCTTAGAAACAGATGCCTAAAGGATGTTATTTCCAGAAAAAGCAAGTGATGGAACTTGAGGCATGCTTGATTGTGACTTCCTTTTGTAAAGAAAATGGGAAGCCCTTTCTTCACTCTAATTTTGTTTTCTCCAGAAAAGGTTCGTGAAGAGATTAACCAAGTTGTGGGCTCAGGCCAACCTCGAATTGCACACCGAATTCAAATGCCCTACACAGATGCTGTCATTCATGAAGTACAGAGATTTGCTAACATCTTACCCTTAAGTGTACCTCATGCAACAACCACAGATGTTCTATTTAAAAACTACTATATTCCAAAGGTAAGGATTAAAGAAGAGATGGTGAAGTGAGAAGGAATGAATGTCAGCTGCTCAAAATCACAGAAATAAAGATTACCTCTGTCTTTACTCTTCCCCCTTTTCATTTTTTTCTCCTTTACTTCTAACAAAAGCAATATGTTTTATATTTATTTATATATAATATTTACTCTGTACAGCCCTTTTTTTTGTTTTGTTTGATTGTTTGTTTTGTTTTTGGACCTTACCCAGTGGTTCAGGTGTTACTCCTGACTCTGCTCTCAAAAATTGTTCCTGGCAGGCCTGGGGGATTATATGGGATTCCAGGGATGGAACCCTGGTCTATCCTGGGTCATCCCTATGCAAGGAGGCAAATGCCCTACCCAGTGATATCACTCTGGCTCCTGTGTACAGCTTTCTAAGGCAATCTTTTTTATTTTCCTTACTTTAAAATTTATTACTATTTTATTTCTGAAACACACCCAGTTGTGCTCAGCACTTACTCCTCTGAGCTTAGGGAAAACTTCTGGTTAAGGGGATCATACAAAGTTCTGGAGTTCTAAACTATGGTTAACTATGTGGAAGGCAAATACCTTGACCTTAGTACTATCTCTCTAGTTCTGTGTCCTTTTCTGTCTTTTTATATGATTATTCAGGAAAATGGATTTCAAATAATTTAAACAAGCTTAATATGTAAAGGAGTCAGAATTCCAGATAAAATTTCTACCCTCAAAAACTCCCATAGAAATGTCTTCTTTCTATGGTGCATCTATAATTCAATTCTCAGTGCACACACACACACACACACACACACACACACACACACACACACACACACATCTCCACTTCTCCCTTACATCTAAAGATATAGTCTTGTGCCTTCTACCAATAAACTGAAGAAGTTCAACCATAGCTTCAATTCTTCCCCCTTTTCTTGTTTCTGTAATGAATGAGGCTCACATCCTTGGTTATGCAACTGGGATTCCAAGTAGCAGAGCCCCTGGGATAAGTGCTCAGTCCTGTGAGAGTAAACTCACACAATCTCGCCTACTTCGTGCTTGTAAGACACATGCTTTCCCTGAACTATTTATGTAGCCTCCGACAGCACAAATTCTTTTCATCAATACTTGATTGGTTTACTGTTTCTAGTCTCATCTTGATATAAATCTGTGGTGATATGAACTCCATCCCCTGAGGGTCACTTTCTTTGGGAACAAGAGAGTTACATGATCCTTCTCAATTCACTTTAAGTATTTATTGGATTGAATTATTCAAATAAGCAGCTGAGATTTCAAACCACAAATATACCACTCACTGTCAAAAAGTGAGTAAAGGGCAAGAAAAAAAGCTATGATAGTGGTAAGATTTTGATTCTCATTTTAGATCTGATATTGCTTATCAGATTATTATATTGGAAAGAGCTTTGCATTTTAAAGGACTTACTTGACCTACCAATGTTAGGTTCCTCAACTTTTCTGAGTCTTATGTTTTCTTTCATGAAATGGAAATAATCTTGCACTATTATGAGGAAGAGGAAGTTCATATCTAGTGCCAGGATAAAAAATTAATCATTTAAAAATAGGATAGTTGCTTTTGCTTTTGTTTGTTTGTTTGGTTGGTTGGTTCATTTGGGAGGGTATACCAGGTAATGCTCTGGGCTTATTTCTGGCTCTGCACTCAGGAATCTCTCCTGCCAGGTTCTGGGCACCGTATGGGGTACTGAGGCTTGAATCTGGGCTGGCTTCATGGAAGACAAATGCCCTACTTCCTATCTCTCTGTTTCCTTAAAGCAACTTAAAGTCATACTTTTCTTTTAGTGACTCAAAACTATACAGCTTTTTGTGATAAAACAGCTAACTATAGTAATACTATTTCAAATTTTTCCATAAGGGAAGAAACGAATAACAACTTGAAACAAGATTTGTTTATATGTGGTTTTAGTTTTATAACTTTTCCTATATAATAGTCATTTGATAAAGAGTTGTCAGTGAGGTATGGAAATATTGCAGCTTATTTGCCAGAATTGGCTTCTGTCTACTTGGAAGATTTTGCTTGTTGACTATTACAGTCACTGGACATAAAAGACAGCCCTTCACTGGGCCCCACCACCTGCCAGAAACTCCACTAGCTTGCTTCATATGTCCCTTTCAACTGAGGTTGACAGTTACCAAATGAAGGTAATGAAGACAATTTGACACTGGTCATACAAACTTAGAAACAGGATTTTTTCAAATTCTATACACTGTTATTGTGAACATATGACTAAGAAAAATTTGTCCCCAATTCTGAGTTCAAAGTTGTTCCCTTTTTCACTTGTTATTGTATGAAAATACTTAACTCACTCAATCTCAGAACCTATCTGCCACTTCTCCACCCCATTTTACTTTTTCCCACATCTTTCTAGCGCATACTGCTTTGGTTTGGTTTGTTTTTTGGTCCACTTTAGCAGTGTTCAGGGGTTACACCTGGCTCTGTACTCAAGGATCATTCCTGAAGCTGCTTGAGAGACAATATGAGATCCTGGGGATAGAACCAGGTTGGTTGCATACATGGCAAATGCTCTACTAGGTGTACCCACGTAATGCAACTTAACAGTTCTCAAAAGACTGACTACATATATTTCAGAAGTCACATTTTTGGAAAGGAATTTAATCTTTCACTAACAACATTCTTATTTCTAGGGCACTGAGGTGATCATTTTGTTGACCTCAGTCCTTCGGGATCAAGCCCAGTGGGAAAAACCTGACACATTTAATCCTCATCATTTCCTCAGTTCTACTGGAAAATTTATCAAGAGAGAAGCTTTCATCCCCTTTTCAATGGGTAAGATACCTTCATTCAGAAAGGTGGTTTGAAAAATTCTGGAGGTGTTTGGCTGATTTTTTGTTAGGATTATACTAAGGTTCCTGGTTTTGTTTTTGTTTTTGTTTTTGTTATTTTTTATGTGGCACAGAACTTCAGACATATGGGGACAAAAATGCAAATTTTGTCCTTTCATTTCTCAAGAAATTTTATTTAATTATTTTGAAATCAACCCTCCAAACCATGTCTAAACTAAAAAGGTACACAACATGACCCAGATATTTTATTTGTTTCTTTTTGATACAAATATTTTAAACTAATAAACTTAAAGGTCATTTGAAAATTTTTCAGCATGACATGAGCATTTTCAGCCACACAATTATTATAATAAACCTTATGAGATCACATTAAGGACAATAATCAATCTGGATGCCTTTATTCCTGGGTAAGGAATATTTCCAGAACAAGAGTTTCTCCTCCAAGGAGTTGATTGACTAGTCTAATAGGGACAAATAAGAAGTTGGCAGGAAGCCTGACCACTTGGCTAGTCACTGTGTTTTCTATGACTTTCTGTGTTTCAGTATGATCTAGTCTTCTGATCCATCTAGTCATTCCCACATTTCAGATTCCTTGTTTCATTCTCTTGTTTTCTAGGGTCAAATTTCTTTTAGCCCTCAAATGACCTCTTCTATATTTTCCTTTATCTTTTACCTACCTAAATCCTCAAAAGTAGAGAAACAAAGCTCATATTGTGACAATTGAAGACAGCTCAAAATAAATTCAGGTAACACTGCTGTGTGTTCTCAGAATACCCTTTGCCTTGCCTATCATATTTTCACATTAAAATGTAATTGTCCCCCTCAATGAAGCACATAAGGTATAGCTGGTTTCTGAATTTAATTTTATGATCCCAGTGATTAAACTGGGAGCCCAAACTCATGAGGTGTAGAAGATACAAAGCTACAGGATCACTCTAAAGCAGAGAATCATACATAATTGCTTCATATTAGTGTCGAGTGTTTATCACAGTTTGGTGTCTATACTGTGTGTATCTATCCAGGTCACCGGATGTGTGCTGGTGAATCGTTGGCCAAGATGGAACTTTTCCTTTTTTTCACCAGCCTCATGCAGAAGTTTACCTTCCAACCACCTTCTTGGGTCTCCCATCTGGACTTGGACTTAACCCCTAACATTGGCTTCACTACTCCTCCAATGCCTCACAAGATATGTGCTATATCCCAGGCCTAGGCTGATATGGGAGCTGCAATGCCACTTCTTGCTATTATCTTATCATCTTTAACATTAATCATAGGTTCTTTCCTTTTCTGAATTTTTCTGTACATAGTATTCTACCAAAGACTTCAACATTGTATAGGATAGTCAGCCATATCATTGCAGAAGATTCTTAGGTCAGGTCAGATTAAGTTTCTTAATAACTGTATTAGAAACTTATTTCCTCATTTCCATTCTCTAAAGCAAAGAAAATAAGCAACACATTTGAAAAGAAAAAAAGAAGAAAGTTCATTGGTATTCTAGGATTTGATCTTTAAATAAACTAGTTTTATTCCTTAGGTACACAAGATATCTAAGATTGCCCAATAAATAGTTCAAACTTACTTTGTGTGTGTGTGTTTTATATTATACACATATTTATTTACATATCCTACAAACACATGTATACAGGGAGGCACATGGGCATTTTTTTGTTGCCAAAGTCTTTTTATTTATTATTATATATACCATAATTTTTATTTTGACCATATTGGCTTACTTATCTTTCACAGTAGTATCTTAGGTACATATTAACATTGAATCAGGGGAATTTCTCATCACCAAATTTGTCCTCTCTCCACCCCCACTCCCATCCTGCATCCCATGTCCCCCATCCTCACCCCTCCCCAGGCAGATAGAGCAAGTGGTCCCCTCTGTGTCTAGCTTACTACATAGTGATCATATATCTGTTTGGTCCTGGTACCCTACCTTATTTCCCCCTCTATTTGAGAGGCAGAACTAGATAGTTCAAGTTATGTGGTTTTGTTTGAAGAAGAGAAAGCAATAAAGTAGGGTAGAAATCAAATAAGCCAAAAATGGGCATAGTCCTTAGGGGCTCTCAAGCTCAGTTTGAGAGAGGACAGGAAAAAAGAAATTGAAATACGACAACAGTAAAAAAAAAATATCAAATAAAATATCCAGTAAGCACTACAGCACTAAAGGCAAGCACCACATAATAGTCTCGGTCCTGAAATAAAACCACACCAGAGGACAAAAAAGAAAAAAAAAGAAAAAGATAAAATAACATAATATAAAATTGGAGACATTGACTTCAATATTTACACCAAAACAAAGAAGTCCAAAAAAATAAAAATAAATAGATAAAAAAGATTATCTTGTCTTTTTTTTTCCCCTGCATAGGCATAGTAAATATTGGGGGCATTAGAGAAGGAATTCCCTTGGCCTAGGAGATACAGGGTTTCTCCACCCTTGAAGTACAGTGTCATGGGATTGACTGTAGGCAAACTTACTTTTTTTTTTCCAGGGGTGAATGGGGAAATAAGGGGAAAGTACACTGTTTAGCCCTTAGGCAAAGACTATATGTTAGTGGTGATATACTTAGTAAATATGACACCAGAAGATAATATTTATACCACCATGAGAAAGTAATATTCAGTAATAATTATTAAGGTAATATAACTTGCTTTAATCATTTTTAATATAATATTTTAATTGATAAGTAATGATCAAACTTTAGTAAAACTGAAAACTGGGGGAAAATGAATAACAAATTATGTCAATCATGTACTTTTTTTCATTCATTGTCCAATTATAACTAATTAACAATAAAAATAAACTTCTAAGTTGTCAATTATTCAACCTCCTGGGGATGCTCATGAAGTCATGTGCAATGCAAAGGATTAAATATTGTCAGTCACATGTAAAGCTCATTAACCCCTTTCATTATCTCTCTTGCTCCAAGCGCCTTTCTTTTTTTTAAATAAAAATACAATCGGTGTTTATTTGTGTCCAGTCTATTCTTGAAGAAAATGCACACGTTATTCAAGTAAGTTAAATTTTTAAGAATTCACTGTTAGGGGCCAGAGAGATAGCAAGGAGGTAGGGTATTTGCCTTGCATGCAAAAGGACAGTGGTTCGAATCCCAGCATCTTATATGTTAGCCCGAGCCTGCCAGGAGCGATTTTTGAGCGTAGAGCCAGGAGTAACCCCTGAGCACTGCTGGGTGTGACCAAAAAAAAAAAAAAAATTCACTGTTAAAAGAAGACACAGTCACATATATGACAGAAAATTCAAATTCCTAGTTCCTCTACTGTTAAAATGCATTTATGTAGCTGATTGTGTGTGTAGGTGTTATGTGTGGAGGAGAAAGATATAAGCAATTAGAGGGACATCATTGAAAGTTCTTTAAATTCCTTCCCACAGAACAATATGTTTAAGAAAAATAAAATGTGTTGACTTGAAGTTTCTCTCTGTTTTATTAAAATTCTAATTGTGATTACATTTTAATTAGATCAACAATAATTGTTTTTCTGTTTTGAGATAAGTGTTTTCACTAAGCACATGGTGATAATTAAAAAAAAAAACTGAATTTTAGTCTAATTTTATTATTGCTTGACACTTTTTAAAAGAGGATTGCTGATTATTGTTCATTCCTGGGGTAAACTCTGCTCATTACCTAATACTGGTACACCAATATTTCCAATATTTTGGTTATAATATTATTATACGTATAAGTTTACACACTTTAATACCCAGACATATTAGGATGAAAAGACTTCATAGCCTGAAACATAACTTTAGTCGTAGGAATCAATTTTGAGACTGGTTTTGGAAGTTCATTAGCATGTGCTAGGATTGAGTCATGAACGTTGAATCATTGAATCAGAGAATGCTTACAGATGTTGAAGGTACTCAAAAGCCCTGCCTGAAAGTTTTTTGATTTGATAAAATTGTTTGATATGGGGGCCAGAAAGATAGTGCTCTAGAAGGGCATTTGCCTTGCATGTAGCCAACTTGGGTTATATCCTTTGTGTTCATATATAAGGTCTCTGGAGCAGGCTAGGAGTAACCCCTGAGGGCAGTCAGGTGTGTCCAGCTTCTCAAAAACTAAACAATCAAAACATTATCTGATGTTCCTCATATTCTAACACCCTATTAAGTTAAATTTAGAGTATTTAATTGTACCCACTTTTCTTGGACCCTATAGTTTTCAAAATAAGCTAAAAGTTATAAGTTTTTGGTGAGAGCCAAAAAATAATAATAATTCATAAGAAAATCCTGAGAACACACAAACCAAGTTAAAACACAGGATTTAAATTCTGTAATTAGTTGTTTTAGTTTTAACTCCATTTGCAAAAGTACCCTATAATTTAATGTAAATCTGAGCTTCCAAGCATAAAAATGGTCTGGCTCCTCCGCTAAGCTTTAAGAGAAAATAATGACCACTGATACTTCCCAGATAAAACTGTCTGGTATTTCTGACATTCTCAGATAGAAGTTGGGGGCTGATTATCCTGTCTACCTCCTACACCTTTCAAGAGAAATGGCTCTGCTCCATCATATTAGACTTTAGACCTTCAATTCACAAAGTTTGTCTTAGTTTTATTAATCCTAAACCACGTGGCTACATGCAGCTAAGCCACATTTCAATATTTTATATTAGTATAGTGTCAGTCTAGAATTATTATAGAAAATCTCATGGAAAAGTTACATAGTGAACTACCAACCTCAGTAAGCCAAAACACAGAAGGCTCAACTATAACCAACCTATGCCCAGTAAATTAATAAATACTGAATTTAGTGACATTATGGAGAGATATAACAATCATTTAGAACTGACCTTTGTTGATCCATTTTCCTCCATGTTATAACAAGTAAGAAGAGGTAAATTTGTGCTTACATGAAGGCAAGCTCTGGGGGTAGGGCAGAAATTGGGACACTGGTGAATAGAATGTAATATAGAGGTGGGATTAATATTTGAGCTTTTAATGCCTTAAAAGGCTGTATTATGAATAGCTTGGTTAATGATGGTGTTACAATAAAAATGAAAAATAATGAAAATCTGGGGCCGGAGAGATAACATGGAGGTAAAGCATTTGCCTTTCATGCAGAAGGACAGTGTTTCGAATCCTGGTCTCCTGTGCCTGCCAGGGGCGATTTCTGAGCATAATGCCAGAAGTAACCCCTGAGTGCTGCCGGGTGTGACCCCAAAACCAAAAAAAAAAAATTTATGAAAATCTGAATTTAGAAATCAGACCATATGCAGAATATATGAGAGAAAAATTTTAATATAAGTTGTTTGGGTTAAATATGATGTCTTGTGTAGCTTGTATTATTCCTTCTATTAATTAAGGATTATTGTTTCAGTGACAGAGTATATTCCTTACATACTGATGCCCTGGGTTTAATCCCAGGCACTGCAAAACAAAACTAAGCCTGATGAAAAGGAAGAATACAACTACTACAGATAACAAAATTTGTATTTTCATTGTATGCTTGGTACCTTTATAGTATTATATATGTATATATTATATATGTATATATAAAACTTTCTTCTAAAATAAAATCCCATGAGCTTAACATTTTTTCTCAACTTAAAAGGAAATATGACCTACAATCTCTAGAAGTAGTTTGGGAAGCCAAAGCATAGCCTCCGTTGAAGTTATCTTAGAAAGATCAGGATTTCTGTGAGGATCTTGGTTCTGAACAAGGAAGGATGCCATTTTGTAAGGACCACATGGTATATAATATGCTAGGTTTCCTCAAGCCTATTCCAATAACACCACCCCAAGCTACTTAGCCATACCAGGTAGTCTATGGGGAAGGACACAGGGAGTAGTGGGAAGGTACACCTAGAAAACAGCCAATCATTGTAAAGATCATCAAAAAGCTAGAATCTCATTATGTCTCTTTCCTATATAAGCTTATTCACTACCTGGCAGGGTTCCTCTCCTAGAATGACAAAGACCAGTCAGTTTTGGATCTCTTGGTAGACGGATTAAAGTTTTGTTCAGCTTTACTCCAATTGTGTAGTCTTGTTCTTTGACTCTGGACCCTAACACTTCTTCTGATAACTACACGCTTTATTATATTTTTTTTGTCCTTCCAATTAGGAACTCTTCAGAAAAAAATCGTAAATCATGTCCTAAATCAATCATAATAGAAGTACTTCTTGATAGTCTGTTTTTACCTTCTCCATATTAATATTGTGCAAACAAAAATCATTCTTTCTCAAGCTTATCAAAGGAAAAAAAACACTAGATGGAGTAAGACTGGCAAAAATTTATCCAAAGCTACTTAAATTGAGGAAAGAGTTTGAATTAAACTCCTTTAAAACAAAGGGGAAGATTTTAAGTGTAGCTGTGGCCTAAAGCATCTACTTGACTTCCACTTGACAGATTTATCACTGGCAAGGTTCAGTCTACAGTGATTAGAGTAGCTGTTTCAGGTTTATCAAATTAAGAGTTCCACTGGCACACAGACTAGGAGTTGAGGGAGAGGCAGGAGATATAGCACAGTGGTTAGGGCATTTGTCTAGCACACAGTCAATCCAAGCTCGATCCTCAGCATTTTATATGATCCCCAGTGCCTAACAGGAGTGATTTCTGAATGCACATCCCTAAGTATGGCCCCAAAACAAAACAAAAAAACAAACAAAAGAAAATTACATTGCAAAGGGTGGCTCCAAGAGACTACTCAGAGCAGTAAAAGGAACAGAAGGTTGGGAGATTTACATGTCCAAAGGGCAGAGAAAAGACAAACACATGCAAAATTTCTAAAGTAAATATTCTAAGAGAGGTCTGGAACTTGTAGTCAAGATGAAACCTGTTTAAAGTTTGATGAAACCTGTCTAAAGTTTCATCAAGCTGAGAAAAACAATGTTAAGGTCACCTTGATGTCTAGAAATCTCTTGCCTGTCTGCTCTCAAAAAGCACAAACAACTGGGAGCTGGTTCCTATTCACTGAATAATTCGCTGAATAGCTTTATTCCTATATCTATGAATGTTACCACACCCTGAAAGTCTTCATTCAGTTAATTTCTTGCTTTGAAGCTAATCAGTTCTTATGTTTTATGACTAACTATTGGCTAAACAATTCCTAAGAACTGATTATTATTCCTTACACTTTCCAAAGTAAACTGGTCTATTTCTTTCCTAATATAGATAGAAAGAACTTACAAAGATGTGTCCTCTATAATTAATTAAAGAGCAATGAACTGGCTAGAGTTAAAAAGATTCAGGGAACTCAAGAATCAAGGCCCTTGTTTTCTTATCTGAATCAGTGGATTTAAATGCAGGCTCCACCTTTCCTCACCAAGAGGCAGACAAGTCCTGACTCAGCCAGCCTAAGGTGTTGTAATTGTTCTTGATTTAATGACTTCCTGTCTTTCTTCCCTGCAGGGGCTTTAAGAGGAAAGTTTCATTCTTAGCTAATAAAAGAGCTACATTTCTAAAATAGTCCTAACCTCAATCATCAACGTTACATTAGGTAAACTTAAGGATAAATTGTCAGTTTTTAATAACTACAAAGCTTCAGAGATAGTTTTATTAATTAGTAAATGAGTAGAATTTTCCTTTTTTGGCAGTCTCTAAATATTTAGATTGTTTTACAACATTTACATCATATTTCAATAATGTGGTGACACCATAAGATGCATAATTCAGTACAGTATATAAAACAATATTTCTCAAAATGTAATGTGAGTCACCCAGCAATCTTGTCAAAATGCAAATTTTCATTCAGTATATTCCATTTTTTAAATCCTTTCTGAAAGGGCCTGGGGCCCTAAGTCAGTGACTAAGTATATGTCTCAGATGCTTAAGGACTTGTAAGGACCAGAGCAATAGTAGAGTGGTCAAAGTGCTTGCCTTGCTTAAAGTAGATCCATGTTTAATCCTCAACATCCTCTGTGGTCCTCTGAGCACCACCAGGAATGATTCCTGAGCACAGAACCAGGAGTAACTCCTGAGTATCACTGAATGTGGCCCCCAAACAAAAAAACAAAAAGCTTAATTGATCTCTGGTATTACCACACAGGCCTGTGTGTGACCCCAGCACATCAAACATGTCTGCTATCTGGCACACCACAACCACAAATTTGTGTGAGCACAACTGAAAGTAGCTCTCAGAGAGCACTGAAACTAAGAAATGTGAGCCCTAGTAATCGAATGTAAACCCAATGGGCTGATAAAGTTGGTGAAGTGAGGAGAGAGGAGGCAGCCTTGAGAAGGGACTCTACCACTTTCTATCTAACCTCTGCTATTCTGGGAACCAGTGGAAAATCTAGGACTGAAATGAGTTGGCTAAAAGCCTTTTGCTTTGCAGGAAAGAAAAGTCAATCCTAGAGTTTACTTAGTCCTCACAAGTTCTCATCCTACTATCTTAAAAAAAAATCAAGAAGAGACAGTGAAATAAAAAAAAATTATTTTATTTGGAAGTTCTAAGGTAAGGTAGAGAGAAAGAGAAAGAGAAACAGATACAGAAAGACAGAAACAGAGAGAGACAAAGAGAGAGACAGAAACAGAAAGAAATATATGAGAGAGAGAGAGAGAGAGAGAGAGAGAGAGAGAGAGAGAGAGAGAATGTGTGCTTTACCAAAGGCTAAGGCCTGGAGAGCCTCAGTACACATCCCAACATTCAAGTTTGAAATAACCCATTTCAAGAGGGAAGATAAGGGCACCATTATATTCATGCGCTGGCATATGCATGCTTACTTTGTTCCAAGTTGACTTATACAGGGCTTTCTCTAACCTCTCCATGTATTACCATTATACCTAGTAAGAGTCTTTTGCTATGGTGGTTGCCAAGGGAAAGAGTTAGGAGCAGTTGATGCTCCTTTTTGACATTTTTTTTTCTGGCCTTTGCTCCGGCTAGAGCTTCAAGAGGGGTCCAACCTTCTTTGCGTGGATGGTGGCATCAGTTTTGGCAGCCTCAGGGTTATTAGTTGGTTTTATTACTTCCCAAGAACTCATTGCCATGGAGATGGAGGTGTCCTTTTCACATCTGTCTACCAACATGATTCACCCACAACACTGGGAAGACAAGAAAAAAAAAATTATTACAAAATTTCTGGTCCAGAGAGATAGTAGAGAACATGGGACAATTGCTTTGTAGGTAGCCAACATAGATTCAATCCCTGACACTTAAAAGGAAAGGAGTTTTCCCTATAACGAGTTCTTTTTTTTAAGCGCAGCTTTGCTTTAAGTTTTAAGTTCTTCATAAAAACTCAGTGACCCTGTCTAAAGCTGTTAAAAGCCAGAGTCACAAGCCAGTGACAACAAAAGATAAGTGCTCTCCAGCGATCTCCCCTACCTCCTGGTCTTAAAAGTTCTCGTTTTGAATATCAAAACCTCAGGTCAGCACAAAGAGAGAAGTCCTGGCCCCACTCAAGGGAGGGGCCATATATCCCAACTCATTCAGGGTCTGTTTTTTTTTAAGAACCATGACAGGGCAGTATGTAATCTGGAACCAGCAAGAAAGCCCTAGTCTAGGGTTTGTTCTACGACCTGCACAACAACCATGATCTCTAATTCCAGAGACCTGATTGAGACAATTGCAACTGAATGGGTCCTCTGGAAACATAACAAAAGACAATATCCCAGGTTCCACCCGAGGATCAACGCAAGGACCAAGACCATCAACCGCAGAAGACAGATTAAAATGACATTGAGGAAACAGAACTTCTAAAATCAAGAAGAAAGACTTCATCGTAAATTCTACTCCTTGACCTGTGCAGAGACTGAGATCTCTAGATAGAGAGGTCTGATTTTATCATCCAGATCGGAGCAAAAGTCTTCCATACAACACAAAAACACCAAGGGGAGAGTAAATGAACTTGAAAGGAGTCTATAGATAATCTCATGACAATATATTCCAAGGGTGGAGAAACCCTGTATCTCTTAGGCCAAGGGGATTCCCTTTTTCGAATGACCCCAATTTTTACTGTGCCTATGCAGGAGGGGAATGGGGAGGGTGGAGAGATAGCATGGAGGTAAGGCATTTGCCTTTCATGCAGAAGGTAATGGGTTCAAATTCCGGCGTCCCATTTGGTCCCCTGTGCCTGCCAGGAGCAATTTCTGAACATGGAGCCAGGAGTAACCCCTGAACACTGCTGGGTGTGACCCAAAAACCACACACACACACACACACACACACACACACACACACACACACACACACTAAGCACAAAATAATCTTTTTTTCTTTTTTTTTCTTCTCTTATCTAGTTTTTGTCATTTTCTTTGTTTTGGTGTAGATATTTAAGTAGTTGTCCACTTTTTATTTATATATTTACTTTTTCTTTCTTCTTTTCTTCCTTTTTGCGCTCTGTCATGTTTTTTATCTCAAGACAATGGCAATTATGTGGTGCATATCTTTATTGCTGCAGTGCTCACTGGATATTTTATTTGATACTTCTTTTTGAACTGTTGTGGTGTTTCACCTTCTTTTTTCCCCTTCGTCTCTGAAAAGTTTAATTCAAGGAGTGGAATTGGTTTACATACTTTGACTTCCATGCATTTCCACAGAAAGGCAAAAAAAGTTAAAATTACATCTGTTCTGCGTTTATGAGATAACAGACATCATATTAATAACCCCATAGGGAAAACAAACTTACCTTACTTGTTCTGAAATCTATGTTCAAAGCTCCTGCCTGTCAAGGAGAAGAAGCAGTCAAAACTTGTACATTTTATGCTATTAAACTTGATTGAATCTCTACCACAAAATGTGGAGGTCATCATGTCTATGGAATTTAAGGAAGTGCTTACTGACCCACATAATGTTTGAAAAAGCACACGTAACTCTTTTAAGAAGGCAGAAAAGAGTCCATTAATACTATTGGTTTGGATTCTATAGTATTTCTTATTTTGTAGGTCTTCTGTTTTTTTGCCATGTGTGTGTGTGTGTGTGTGTGTGTGTGTGTGTGTGTGTGTGTGTGTGTGTGTGTATTTCTTTTAGATAAATAAAAGACTAAAGTGTGGTTAGGATAAAAAGAGAATTAAAACTAATAATAGTTTGGATATCTGTTACTTGCCAGACATTGTTCTAGGCATATTTCATTTAACTTAATCCTCAGGGAAACTTAGTGAAACTATTATTTATTTACTATTATATTTAACAAGTAGCACTCATGGGCATTCAGGGATTAAGCACTGGCCTAAACACACATAAAAGATGGAGAAGCTCATCTCCAAAGTTTGCCTATACAACCAAAGCAAGTAAGTTGTACTGTTCTTTATAGTCAAAGATACAGAAAGAAATGATAAAGGTCTTTCTTGTTAACTATGTTAAGTGCTCAGTTACTGGGTATCATAGGATGATTCACAACACAATTTAGTGTGAAGTTTGATATTTGTCAGGAAATGTAACCTTATATAGGAGTCAAGTAGAGTTGTTCATGGAAAATTCTATTCAGTCTTATGAAGTTTAGATGATCTTTTTTTAACACCTGGCAGTCTATAAACAGATGAGCTTAAGGTGCAAATTCCTTGGCCTGAAAATGGGCTATTGGTGAGTTTCCAGCCAATAGGCCCTGCCAACCCAAGGTAATCAATGTGATTATTATCATTAGTAGTAGTATTAATATCAGTATTAGTGGAGTTAAAGTAACGTTATCTTTATTATTTTCTTATAAAAGATAATAAGAATAGTGGTTCTCAAAGTTACCACCCTCAGAGATAATTTTGATGTAACTGTCATGATTGTGGTCTGGCCCTCAACCATAGTATTAATAATGTTAGCTATAAGGTATTTCCAAAACTATCCAAGTGACTCAAGGAAGCTTGAGGATCTTTCCAGTAAAAAAAAACTCAGGATATCTTCAATTATCTGTTGATGCCCTCCCACCCCAAGTA
Organism: Suncus etruscus; assembly: GCF_024139225.1. NCBI lineage: Eukaryota > Metazoa > Chordata > Mammalia > Eulipotyphla > Soricidae > Suncus > Suncus etruscus. The sequence goes on from NC_064865.1 coordinate 13,870,822, forward strand.
AATTCTTCTACAGGCCATCTCCAAATTTTAAGGAGGGAGATTATCACATGCATAACTATTGTAAGTATGGGACTTACCACACAAAATAGCACTTTGCATTTATAGATGCTGTATCCACATTAGTTTATCTAGAAAACTGGAACACAGCTATTTTGTTGAAGGCAGTTAAGTAATAACTGAAAATGAGTAGTGAAGGAAAAGTAGAGACAGGGCTCCTGTGTTTATTCTTCCAAAAATAACAGGTTATTCCTCCAAAGCCAGAGTCCCAGATGTTGTAAATTCTTGCAATAACTAGAGTATTTCTTCAACAGAGATAAATTCAAGAAAATTTTCTCTAGGGGGAGTATCTGACTTCAAATGATGTCAGTCTATTCTTTGAAGAGTTAAAAAAAACTGTATATATATATATATATATGTGTGTGTTATTTAATAAAAAAAATACATAAAATCAAAATGAAGTTTTGTAATGCCCCAGAGAAAGTTATTTTAACTCATCAGAAAGGAAGTACTTTAACCCAGTCTTGGCTATAAATGATATTAATTAGGAACTAAGACCAAGAATGTGATATACAACCACTTTATGGAAAAATACACATTTCAGTGAACCATAAGAGCAGAATGTATGTTTAGTAATTCGCACATAACATAGGTTAAGAGGTTAAATTGATTAAATTTCAGATTAAAAGCTTGCTTGCCAGCTGAAATTAGTTATCAAAGCAGACCCCATTTAAATAGCATTTCGCCTTTAGAACTCAACTTTCTGTCTGCCCCACTTCATCTACTTAACACTTAAAATGTAAAGCAAAACAAAACAAAACAAAACAAATAACCCCTGAAAAAAAAAAATAGGCACACTGAAAGAGAGCCAAAACTGCGTTTACTTGTCTCTTTATTTTATTTTCTTTCCCATTTCTTTTTCAGCTTTTAAAACAAGCCTCTCTCCAACAATTCTTACCCCCTTAGCCAAGAGTAAGGGACACATTTCATCTATGCCTTTTAGGGGGAGGTAGGGCGTGATGCAAAACAAAACAAAACAAATAAGAACTTTTTTTTCCTTATTTCAAAATCTCTAAAATTTGCCATTTTGAAAATACCTCTTTTCTTCTCTCCTAAGTGTCATAGAAAAGGTTCAGCACTTTTAGCCACAAAACAGTATTAGTTGTCTTCTTTACAGTCCTTCCATCTGCAGGGTGGGGATGCCAGCAGCCCCCCTGAAGCTGTATCTCGCAGCTCTCAAAGTTCTTAGAGTTGGTTCAGGTTTCAGAGCAGGTTTAAGAGCATATTTTGGGGCCGGTGGGGTGGCGCAGGGCTTAAGGGCCTTGCATGCGAAGACCTAGGACGGACAGGGGTTCCAACCCCAGCATCCCATATGGTTCTCTTCCCCCAAGCCAGGAGCGATTTCTGAGCGCAGAGCCAGGAGGAACCCCTGAGGGTCACCGGGTGTGGCCCAAAAACCAATAAAAGCACAAAAAGAACATGTTTTTCCCTAGGAAAAGTGGAACCACCAGCTCCTTCCCCAGGTGCGCCTCTGGTCTTTCTGGTTCACCATCATCAAGGAACCAATTTTGGGGGAAGCCTGTTAAATAAATGCTGGATTCTGCAGCAGTCAGTGATGCCATTCTCCGTGCCCAGGGTGCCTCACTCCCTGTTGGTGCGAAAAGTGAAGGCGGTCATGGTGCGCTCCTCGGTGCGCCTTGTCATTTGGCCCCGGGTCCACGCGCTCTGCAGCAATTCTTGGGTCACCTGGTAATCCACGACCCGCACGAGCACTGATTTGCTGGTGGCCTGGCTGTCTGCACCCCGACTGCCCGGAATTCTCTCCGGAGATAGAAAGGGAGGAGAGGGGCACCCGCGTTCCTGGGGAGCGTCCGCCCCTTGGCGTCCAGGGTCCTCCTGGCTCCCCAACCACCTCCTCTCCGGGTGCAGGAGGAATAGCACTTTCTCTCGGACCCAGGGCTCACAGTCCACGTTGTCTCCGGTGCCTCCGTCCTCTGGGGTGACACTTCCTCCACTGACACTCGCCAGTGAGGAATTAGGGGCTCCCCGGGCCAGGGGTGCCTCTGCCAGGCGCGCGCAGACCCTGGTGCGCCCCAGGCTGCGCCCCAGCCGGGAGGGAGGATCATTCATGCGTCTCTTTTTCTTTCTTTCTTTCTGGGGGTCACTCCGAGCGAAAGCGGGGCGTTGGCTGGTCCTGGGTAAGGTGTTGGGGCCACGCCCGGCTCCCCTGCCTGTGAGTCCAAATCAGATTTAAGGCCGGGCCTGTGTTTGGCGCCTCCCCTTTCCTTTCTGCTACCTCTGGGTCCTACAGCTGGCTCTGATCCAGGGACGGTCCCCTGGCTCAGAATAGCTTTTCTTCTTCCTTTCCCTTCAGTTCTCCCTTCTCTTCCTGTCCTTGACATTCTCTCTCTCTCTCTCTCTCTCTCTCTCTCTCTCTCTCTCTCTCTCTCTCTCTCTCTCTCTCTCTCTCTCTCTCTCTCTCTCTCTCTCTCTCTCTCTCTCTCTCTCTCTCTCTCTCTCTCTTTCTTTCTTCTTTCTTTCTCTCTTTTTTTCTTTCTCTTTCTTTTTTCTCTTCCTTCCTTTTTCTTTCTTTCTTTCTTTCTTTCTTTCTTTCTTTCTTTTTTCTTTCTTTCTTTCCTTCCTTTCTTTTTTCTCTTCTTTCTTTTTCCTTTTCTTTCTTTCTTTCTTTCTTTTTCTTCCTTCCTTCCTTCCTTCCTTCCTTCCTTCCTTCCTTCCTTCCTTCCTTCCTTCCTTCCTTTCTTTCTTTCTTTCTTTCTTTCTTTCTTTCTTTCTTTCTTTCTTTCTTTCTTTCTTTCTTCTTTTACTCTCTTCTTTCTTCCTTTTTTCTTTCTTCTTTTTCTCTCTTCTTTCTTTTCTTCTTTCATCTTTTCTTTTTCTTTCTTCTTTTTCTTTTTTAATTTTCTTTCTTCTTTCTTTCTACTTCTTTTCTTTTTATTTTCTATTTCTTTCTATTTCTTTCTTCTTTCTTTCTTCTTTTTCTCTCTTCTTTCTTCTTTCTCTCTTCCTTTTTCTTTTTCTTTCTTCTTTTTCTCTCTCTTCTTTCTTTCTTTTCTTTTTTCTCTTCTTTTTCTTTCTTTTTTAATTTTCTTTCTTCTTTTTTCTTTCTTTCTACTTCTTTTCTTTCTTTTTATTTTCTTTCTTCTTTCTTTTTTCTTTCTTTCTTTCTTTCTATTTTATTTCTTTCTCTTCCTTTCTTTCTTTTAGAATTTTTTTTTTAGATCAGCAAGATCAAAAAGAAGGGAAATTACATTCAATTACGTACAAGCAAGAAATGCCACCTGCTTGTCCCCTGCTTACCTTACTCTTTCTTTCTCCATGAACAAGGCACAGGATGCCCTTGTACTATACTATGCCCTCTCAAAAGCCCAGGACGAAATAGTGTCTTTCCAAAAAAGGTGAGTGTTTGTGTGTGTGTGTGTGTGTGTGTGTACTTAAAGTTAATCAAATCCTGAGTTTTTCATATTACTATGAATCTTATGCCACTTTATTCATCATCCCAGATTAGAAAATATAGGCCAAAAGATCAGCTTGGCAAATGGATTATTGGACAGGAAAGATAACATAGTGGGTATGAACATACCCAACTATTTAACGTAGTTGTTAAACGTAGTTTATCATAAACATAGTTGATGATTGAAATTGGAGCCTTTGATGAAATGACAGAATTTTTTTTTTTTGGTTTGTTAGTTTGGGTCAATATCTGTTAAGACAGTGGTTCCAACTGTTTGTGTTCACTTTAATTAATGGCTATTCCATCTTGGTAGTTAATTTAAAACAGGATGTCAAACATAAAACCAAAAAAACTGCTCAGAGAGATTTTGTATTTTAATTTTAATTTCAATTTGTGTATTTGTAAAGTATTTCCCATTTTTGCACCCCTGCCCTCCAGTTCTGCTTTTATTTCTCTTTAACCTCAGAGGTTAACAACATATGTCTTTGGGAATCCACTCATTGATAAGCCTGTTTACACACTAATCTATGACTAAATTTGAGAAAACTAACTAATAAAAAATAAATAAAGAGCCTATTGATTTGTGATGTCCAGTCCACTGTGGTAACAGGTGCTGGTTTTATAAGATACTGTTCATTGTTTTTCCTATCTGATCCAGGATAACTAGTGTGTTGTCATTCCTGCCAGTATAATATGGTGAAAGGTATTTAGGAAAGAGGGCATTCTGGCATCTACCAGCTGGTATAACAAAAGAAATGTAGGCGGTGTGAGAAAACCTGGGTCAGGTCTTGTTGATAAGAAGCCTGGTCATGCATTGATGTACTGGCAAATAACAAGTAATGTTTCTGAGTGTTTTAAAGAAGAGAAGAACTATTCTGAACGGTCTATGTACTTAAACATGTCTTATTCAAACCCCATTAAAAAAAAAGTGGCATTCTTTCTATAGTTTCCTTGAGAACTTAGAAGAACAGGGAAGTTATGTACTTTCAGGACCAGATAGTACAAGAGTAAGATTCTGGCCTTGCACCACTGACCTGATTAAAACCCAACACTGTTTATGATCTTTGGAGTACATACAGAAATGAACTCTGAGCACCAGAGCCAGGAAGAGGCACAGCCCAGTGTGGCTCCAAACAAAGAATCTGCCAAGGTCAAGCACAGGCAAATAATGGAAATGGAATTCTAATATGTTTATTTAAATGTTTGTTCCTACTTCAGTTACCTTTCTACTATATAATTTTTTAACTTCATGTTATTTTGTTGGGGGGAGTCCTCATTTATTATCATCACCTTAAAAAAATAAATGTCATTGACCAACTTATAAAGCATCCCCTTCCCACATATTCTATTTGAAATATATAGTACTGGGGGCAGGAGTGGTGGCACAGAGCAGTAAGATGTCTGTCTTGCCAGTGGTAGCCTAGTACAGACCTCAGTTCGATCCCCTGGCATCCCATATGGTCCTCTATGTCAGGAGTGATTTTTGAGCGAATAGCTAGGAGTAACCCCTGAGCATCACTGTGTGTGGTTCCCCTCAAACACCAATATATATATAATATGCTACATATTATATATTATATTAATATATATTATATAATAAATAAAACCGAATAATATATATTTATGTTTATTTTCTATTCCAGTAATTCATTTCAAGGGAAATTTCGATTATGTACATTGTGTATCTTTCAAGGATACATAATGAGGCATAGCGAGTTGGTATAATTATATTTGGTATAATTCAAGTGATTAATGAAGATTGAGGAGGCTTCAGGCCAGCTCCTCATTAGCATGTTGTTCATTTATTTAATCAGAAATTACTGAGTCTGTGTTAGGGGTCAGCTAAGTTTCAGGTGTTGGGAGCATGGGAGGGAATGGGCCCAATTTCATGTTCTCTAAGTTTTTATTGTGCAATAACTTCTCAATGTTGTTGATAGACTTTTGAAAACTGTTACTTTAACCTACTAAGCATATAAGGAAAGTAAGTTATTGAGTAACTTCATTCTATTTTTCCCTTCAGGAGGATTTTTCTATCATAAATGTTAAAATGTAAAATGAAATTATCTGGAAGAAAATTTAAGGTTCAAGGTTTAGCTGTGTAGGTAGCATACAACAGATTATGTTCAATAAAAGAATTTTTAAAAGATAAGTGTTAGGCATATTATGGTATGCTTTCAAGTAGCAATATGAGAATGAATATGGAGAGCATTCCAAAGAAATACCTGTATGCTGGGCAGCTGCAAATATGCCCAAAAATGTAGTCATCATGTTTAAACTAGGCCAGCTCCATAGACTCAATCTTTTCTCAAGTAAGATGTAAACTGGACCATGGAATATTATGAGTACATTGGTCCACACAGCAGAAAGCTGACCATCTCAAGAAAAGAGAATGGCCAAGTCCCTGCTCACCCGAAAGCATTCATGCTGCCTTCAGCACCCAGAATACTATTTCCCTAATAGTCTTGCATGATCACTGACTCTCTTTGATTCCCTTCTGGGATACTACTATGACCATACCTTAGGTACACCAGTTTGGGGCTGATATCACCAGGACTTTTTGGAGTGAGGGAGGGCAACATATACTCATACCTTCTTAATTCTGGGAGGCCTGGCAACTGAGTACATGTCCCTAAAAGTTGTAGTATCACTAATAGTGCTTTGAATTTATGGACAAATTCATTTGTTTGATGCTGTCATCCTAAAGCAACATCCCAATTTAATAAAATGAACAGTTAACAAGCGCTTACTAAAACTTTTGCCACTGTATTAATGACTTAATTGGATATACAATAATTTTCACAAATGTGCTTGCAACTGTTTTTTTTCTTCTTTCTTTCTTTCTCTTTCTTTCTTTTTTCTTTCTTGCTTCTTTCTTTCTTTCTTTCATTCATTCTTCCTTTCTTTCTCTTCATTTTATTTTTTAATTTCTATTTCTATTTTTTTCAATAACTACTTTCACTTACGTGGATACAAATGTATTTCAACTATTACAACTATGTAATTCATTTTCTTTAAATAAATAAATTAAAATAAAAAAACTAAATTCTGTAGCAGTAGTAACATAAAACACAGTTTTATAGAGGCTTTATATTTTGCCATAGGAGATTAGGCTACATTGGGCATAAGAAGTGGGGGCAATCTATCAAGCAATGAGACAGACTCATTAGCCATAATTTCTAAATCTAAATTTCTAGATGTCAAGAAGTTATCTATTAATCATAAAATAATTTTAAGAAGGAAGTGTTGAGGGGGCAGAGTGGTGGCACAGCAGTGGGGCTTTTGTCTGGCATGCGGTTCAGTCCTCCAGTGTCCCATATGGACCCCCAAGCCAGGGATAATTTTTGAAGAACATAGCCAGGAGTAATCCCTGAGCATTACCAGGTGTGTCCCAAAAAATAACAGGAAAAAAAAGAAGGAAGTGTTCAATAAATACAGATATATGCTAAAAATAATATAAACCACCAGAAAATTAGATAGCTTTCTCCCACAGAGTAATATTATGTGCTGTAATATATTTTTGAAACTTTTTACTATATTGAAGTACAGCAATTTACAAAAGTATTCATAGTTGTGTTTAGACATACATTTTTTTAACACCAATCTTACCACCATCTTCAACTTTAATCCATCAATATGTTCAGGTTCACTCTTCTAACCCTCATTTCAGTCTGCCATCTTCACAGACATTTTTTTATGTTTGTTAGTTAGAGTTTGAATCTCATGATTTCAGTATTGTTGACTCTGGATATTAGGTCTTAAACCCCTTCATATGTCAAAATTCCCTTGATCTTTGACCTCTGTTATTTCTCATCTGTCTTCTCTCCTCTCCGCCTCTCCACTTGATTTCTGTCCTCCCCCCCCCATACTATGGGACCAACAATGATCAAGGCATTTCTTCTTTAAACAATTGTATTTTCATACAATTATTTTAAATACCACATATAAATTATATAATTCTACATTTGTCTTTTTTCTTCTGGCTTCATTTAACTTCATTTACTTCATTAATGTAATGATATCATCTAGTTCCACCTATGTTTCAATGAATTGTATGATTGCATCATTTCTTATAGCTGCATAGTATTCCATTGTGTATATATACCACATCTTTATGAAGATGGAATGCTTTAATATCTTAAAATACGTGAGAGCTGACAAAAGATGTTCCAGGGAACTATTTTATTTCCTCTCTAAATTGTTTGTTACAGTTACAAATATGCAGGGTAATAAGGAGTATGATATCTTAGGATATCCTAAGAATCATAAAATTGATGGCAGACACTATATCTGCTAGAAATTTCAATGGGAAAAATAATTTCTGTTGTTTCCATTAAACTTAGCAATTATTTTTGGTTTGAACTTCATGCCCTTTGAATTCATCTCAAGAGCCTTTGTTCTCTTTGAACAAGATTTCTTTTCCGTCATATTTTTAAATAAATAAAACTTGCTCCACCAAAAGAGTAGTTATTTTAAATACTTATGAAACAATATCACTTGTAATCATTTCACTTTCTCGCCTTTAGCTACCTTATCCCCCACTGGCTTGACGTTTTAGCCATTATCAATAGCTTCCTTCTATCAGACCTTAAGTTCTTGAATTGAAACTTATTTGGATCACCTGGAAAGCTAATAAAGTAAGGGACCAGAGCAACAATACATTAGGTAGGGGACTTACTTTGTATTTTGTATGAATACTGTCCTGTGTAGCCACAAAAGTAAAAAAAGAAAAATACATAAAATAAAAATAATACCTGGAGAAGTGAATATTTTACATTTTAATGATACATGGGTTTCATGGAGAATCATTTTCTGTCCACTGTGCCTATATCTCAACTTCTTGGATCTTACACACTTTCCTGTGCTGAACATGTGTCACTCCTTCTTTACCCCTTTTTTCCCCATTGAAAGTTCTCCCTGCTCTTTGTTCTGGAGTCTTCCAGGACACATTGATTTGTGCTGTCTTCTTGTACACCAACTTAAACACAATAAAGAAAACCAAAATTTCTTTTTGACTTTGTATTTAGTGTCTATTTGTAACAAATCAAGAAGCACATTATTCTCTTGTGTGGGGCTCTGCGCTCAATATATCAAATAGGTGTCCTAAGCGTGGGCAGGACTGATTCCCAATCACCACCATTATCCAGCACCACTACCACAAAAATGACCAATACATCATTTCTCTGAGTAGTTCCACACTTTGGCACTGAATTTATTACTAGCTCCTCATAAAAAACACAATATGTATTACTAGTTCCTCATAAAAGCAATATAATTTAAGTTCTATGATATACAACACATAATAAAAAGACTCTTCTGATTATACTTAAGGAAATATCCCAAAATTTTATAATGGTGCATTCTTACTTACTGAGGTATAAATGACTTCTTATTGGTCTTTTACTTTTGAGATTTGTCAATTTGAACAGTACACAATTTATTTCTTCTAATAAAGTAAGAATATATTGGGGGTGGGATTCAGGAATTTAGTAAAAAGAAGAAAATAGCTAAGAACTAGCACAATTGAGAAAGTTGTCATGGAATAAGTGGGATTTTTACCTGTATTGCTTTGGATATAGGGATTGGAAACCATGAAAACAGCAACTACTGCCAAATTATGTACCTTATCCCTTCAAATCATAGGTTTGAATCCTCATTATCAAAGTGTCTAACAGAAAATAGGGTCATTTGGAAGCAAGGTTCAAAAAAGTGATAATGATGGGTTGCTAGTCAGCTGACCTCCCACCCACTCTGTAAGGTAGAGTGAGAAGGCAGACACCTGCAAGTTTGCAAGAAAACTCCATCCAGAAACCCCACCAGATTGCCTCTTGATCTTAGACTTCCAATCTTCAGAGCTAGAAAATACGGAATACCTGTTTATTGGATCCACCTCGTTATGCTGACCCTAAACAGCCTGGCAGAGCAATAGTTCCAAGGATTATAGTTCCATAGAGCAATAGTTCCAGAGATTCTCATTAAGGTAAAGACTTCAGACACTGCTTCAGAGATGGAGAAGCACAGCACAAAAAGGGATCCATCTCCCCTTGAGTAGAGACCACTTTTACTTGATCCCTCCTACCTCAGAGTGAGCTCTGGTCCAGAGAAATAAAGCTATTTTCTAACCCATTGTGTTACTCTCTAAACATTCCTATACTCCACTGTTTATGCTTAACTTCTCCCTGATACTTGACTTTCCTTTGAAGATCCTTCTGCTCCATCTTTGCCCCTCAACCCTACAGACCTAGTTTCTCTTGTCCTATATAAGCATTGTTAGAATAGAATAAAATGTCTCTGGACATCAGTTTGGGACCTTTTCTTTCCCAGTTATCAGCTGAGAGGAACATTCTCTGTCCAGAATGCACCTGAGGGACAGAAGTTGAACTTGCCGGCTGGCAATGCCAGCAAACCTGGTGATCAAGCCATTAAGTCCTCATGATCTTATGTTATGTTAACCAGAGTTAACTAATATAAAAATTCTAATGTAAGTAAATAGGTATTACCATAAAAGTTTTAGGAGTTCACAAACTTTTTGAGAAAACTGGAGTAATCAGACTTAAAATTGATCAAAAGTCAAAGCTGTTGGAGAAGTTGCCACTACAGCAACATATTTGTTTTGCTGGTTGGAATGAATTCCACCTACTAAGTAATTAAATTCCAACCTCAGAAAGTGTCCATCAGGTTAAATGTGTAACCTTCTTGCCTTTGATATTGCAGAAAAAGATATAGATGAAAGATAGTTTGTGGACTTCCTTTGCTCCAATACATTAAAAAAAGACTATTTAATTTTTAGCATACCAGCATATTAGGGAGAGGCATAAGTTTTGACTACTTTCTTTACAAAAGAGATTATACAAGTGGAAACAGAGATAAACAAATGGGACAACTTTAAACTGAGAAGTTTCTATACTTCAAAGAAAACAGAAACCAGGATACAAAGGCCACCTGACACAGAATGGGAGAAACTATTCACCCAATACCCACCAGATAAGGGTTAGTATCTAAGACATACAACATACTGACAGAACTTAACAAGAAAAAAAATCTAACCGCATCAAAAAAAGGGAAGAAGAAATAAACAGACATTTATTTCCTCAAAATAAGAAATACAGATGACAAAGGCACATGAAAAAATGCTCCAATATGCTCCAACTAACTAATCATCAGAGAGATACAAGCCAAAGCACCATGAGATATCATCTCACACAACAGACGTTGGCATATATCACAGAAAACAACCACTGCAGGCATGAATGTGGAGGAGAAAGAAACTCATTTACTGCTGGGGGGAAATGCCCATCTAATCTAGCCTTTCTGGAAAATAATATGATATTCCTTAAAAATCTAGAGATTGAGCTCCCATATGATCCAGCAATACCATTCCCAAGGATATACTCAAGGAACACAAAAACACAATACAAAAATGCTCTCTGAACTCCTATGTTCATTGCAATACTGTTTACAATAGCCACAATCTGGAAACAACCCAGGTTTCCAACAATAGATGAGTGGCTAAAGAAACAGTATTGCATCTATTCAATAGACTACTATACAGTTGTTAGGAAAAATGAAGTCATATACATGGATGGATATGGAGACTATTATGTTGCGTGAAATGAGTTTGAGGGAGAGAGATAGACATAGAATAGACTCACTGATGTGTGGAATTTAAGAAAAATAAAAGATAATATGAAAATAATAACCAAAGACAACATAGATAAGTGTGGGAAGGGACCAGCCTATGATATGAAGCTTACCACGAAGAATGATGTGTATAGATAGAGAAATAACTGTACTGATAACTACCATGACAATGATAGAGAGAAACAAAATGTCTGTCCCAAAGACAGGGTAGGAGATGAGGGAAATGGGAGACATTGGTGGTAGGAATGTTTTACTGGTTAATTGTGTTGTGCATTCTATGTCTGAAACCCAACATTGAACATTTTTGTAACCACAGTGCTCAAATAAATAAATAAGTAGTAATATTTATTTATTAATAAAATAAAAATAAATACATAATATGAATATTTATTTGGTTTGGGGGTCATACTGGCAGCTCTCAGGTGTTACTCCTGGTTTTTTACTCAGAAATCACTCCTGGCAGCCTGGGGTACCATATGGAATGCTGGGATTTGCACCACCAATGATGAAGCAGCTGAGTGCAAGGCAAATGCCCTACCTCTGTGCTATCTCTTCAGCCCCAAATAAAGAAATTATTAAAAAGGAGAGAGAGAAGTTATAGTGTTACTATAAAAAGGAATAAAAGGTGTAATAACAACAGAGAACCTGTTGTGTGAGACCATTTAGATCATGAGTTTGATTGATGGCATTATCTACATGTGTAATCCCAGTGGTTCTGCTTCTTAGGATCCAAGTATGATCTTTGGTTAATGTCAACCAATTTGTGTGCAAGCACTTGCAACAAAGTAGGTGATCCTGGCTAGAAGTGCCACCAACAGCATGTGAGACCCTGTAAATAAAAGTGTGCAAGTGCCACAGAGGAGTGTGTTTGACTCCTGATCAGTATTAGAAGCAACAGCATCAACACCAACAACTAAGAGAAGAGAAAGAAAAAAATTAATCTACAACACTAACTGTTAAAAGCAGAATTGAGATAGAAGAGTGACAAAATATTTCAAGGAAGGTGACACCATGCACAGCAGTGCAAGGAAGATACCATGCACCATGAAGTTAGTGGTTTATTTAAAAAGTAGTTTTTCACTTTATGTTTCTAGTTTTACAAGTCTAACATTATCTGATATTTCACCCATTCTAGTGTCTTTTCATGAAACTTGTACCTTGATGATTTTTTAATGTGTTTTAGATCATGATGTTTATTTACAAATTATGGCAGACTGTCATAAGTTACTTCACTTTCCTGAAAGTAGACCATGCTTCTTGTTTTCTATGTAACTTGCAATAATCCCTCTCGAATAATATACTTTCCTAACTGGTTGATGTTTACTTAGTCAGAAGACTTGCCTCACTTTACAGTTTGTAAATAATGTGGCACTGATATATATGAATAGTAACTGGAAGAATCATTACAAAATTGGTTGTGAAAATGACCTAGATGAGGATTGCTACTGTAACTGTGATGAAAGGAAGATAGCATATGGTCCTAAGCTGAAAAGAATATGATGGAGATACAGCAGATGATACATATTCTGAACAAGAAATAAAATTTTGTTATCATAAACCAATGAAATTTGGATACGGTTTTTAGTAAAAATGTTTCTCTTTATTTTTCTACTTGACACCACTTCTAAGTGTTTTACAATAACTCTAAATCCAAAGAACCTAACCTTGAATTCATTACTAATTTTCTCTAATCTGTCTTCTCATATTGTTTCTTATTTAATTCAAATATTAGCATATCTGGAACATTGACTTTCCTACTTTTTCCTCAAGAGCTATCCACTTGTCCTTCTCTGATTCCCACAGATCAAAAAATTATGTCAGACTCTAACAAAGCTGGAGAAATAGTAAAGCAGGCGGGGTGATTGCTTTGCATGGAGCTGACCTGGGTTCAATCTCAGGCATCCCAAATGGTTTCCAAACATTCCTGAGTTCAAAACCAGGACTAACTACAGAGCACCACCAAAGGTGATACAAAAACACACAAAAAGACTTAAATATTTTTTATAAACCTACCCAGCCTTTCATTCTGTATTGCTAATTAAATAAATAAAAGAATGAACAAATCATATAAATTAACAAAAGTACAGACTTGAGAATACTATAAGGTTATTGTATACAAAGAAAAATCTAATAGAATTCTGCAAATGCCTTTAAAATTGCAGGTCTTTTATTGGGGGGGCACTCAATGACACTCAGGGGTTACTCCTGGCTATGTGCTTAGGAATCGCTTCTGGCTCTGGGGACCATATAGGATGCTGGGGATCTAACCCAAATTCCCTACTGCTGTGCTATCACTTCCTGCCCCCAAATTACACATCTTTTAAAACAGATATTATTCATCTTTCTTTCAACACTTTGAGACCTGGAGCACTAAGACCTTATAAAGAAAATCAGCTCTGGTCTGAGTCAGAAGACGTTAATGAGCCAAACTCTCTTGGGCATGTCTCCCCAACCCATGTTCTCACCTGCAAAGTAAAAACAGTACCTATTCATCTTGTTTCCTAGGGCTGTTGTATAAATCAAATGAAACAATTATTTTTGGTCATATTTTGAGAATTATGAGGCCTGCAAAATAATTTAATTTTTAAAAGTTGTATAATTGTTGCAATTTAGAACTTGGAATCTATGGCATAGTTTATAATGAGCTCCTCAAGAAAAGATGAAAAAGTCAAGGGTTTATATTATAAAACAAGAAACAAAATCTGAGTTGCTAGGTGAAGAAACAGATATTATAAATGGAGGGGGCAAAGAGGAAGTAAAAGAAAGAATGGAGGTGACAATTTTGACATATCAAGCAGTTTATCATGGCAGTATGACCCTGAAACTAACCTGTGTGTAGTTTTTTATTTATAATAATAACTTAAATGAAAAACTTAAGCATGTTTTCATTTCATAGATTAGTGGTGACCCTTAAGGTGCTGGCCGGGCATTTTGAAATCTGGTGGATCCTAAAATTTTAGGGATTTTTGTTAATCATAAAGCACCAAGTAGTGCAAGTGCTTAATTAAGATTCCAAAATTACAAGTTAGTGTAAGCAATCTGAAGTATCCAATGTTTTAAAGCCTATTATCCTCTCTTGCCAGAGATGATGACTTGAGACAGGGTCTATCACTGAGTATGAGTAAGCAATTTACTAAACAGGAAATTACTACCAATTGAGTCAGCATTTAGTGATGATTATAAAGAATTAATGTTCGCTATCCTATACCCATCTTGAACTTAAACACAATTTGGCCTACTCAATCACAGTATATAGTGTTATACCAAAAATAGCTCATCTTTGATTCAATATGGGCTCATTAACATTTGTTTAATATTTCAAATAAAATAATCACTTGTATTAGTAAAATAGGGATTGCAACATAAAAACTATCTTGTTTAGGTTATAACAAAAATTAAGGGGACTTTAGTTGGGGTATACCATGATTGCATCTAAGGTATAATCTGAAGATTAATCAGGGGTGGGGAGCATATGGCCCTTGGATCCATTGTATAAAAATAAAAATCTATGGAATCATGTGGCGGTCCTGGTACACAAAGGGACAGACACATACACTTCTTATTGACTGTCAAGCCTATCTGCCTATACTATAAAGTCTACAGAGAATGTTATAAGTATTGAATGCTCAGTGGCAGAAAAAAGTTTCCTCACCCCTGAAATAAAAGAAAGAGGCTGAAGTAGAAGACACGCTTCTTCTCATTCATTGGTAGGCAACAGTTTAACAAGACATAGTCCTGAGTGGCCATAAGTCTTCAAACAGTTGATCTAGAATGCCTTTGAACTCAAACTCAGTATAATTCTTCCTCTTTACAACTTTACAACTTCCACTTTCCAACTTTATTATTCACTCCTCATGAGTAAGGCATGGACAATGTGGTTAGAATAGGTTGAAATGGTTCTAGTAACTCTGCATAGATCCTTTCTCTTTCTCAACTCATATTCAGGCCAACCAAGCAACTAAAGTTTTGTGTGTTTTTTTTGGTCTTGTTTTGTTTTCAAAACATTAATGAATAAAGGCTTGCTATTTCACTTCCTTCAATTTACTACTTCTGACAGTTATCTTTCCTCTGATCATGCTTTATATCTGAAGTTTTTCATTCTCTTTTCATGGGGTGGGGAAAGTGCTTTATTTTTTTATTTTTTATTTTTTATTTTTGGTTTTTAGGGCCACACCCGTTTGGCGCTCAGGGGTTACTCCTAGCTATGTGCTCAGAAATCGCTCCTGGCTTGGGGGGACCATATGGGACGCAGGGGGATTGAACCGCGGTCTGTCCTAAGCTAGCGCTTGCAAGGCAAGACATCTTACCTTAGCACCACCTTCCCAGCCCCAGGAAAGTGCTTTAGATGTGATTTCTACATTAATTATAATGTGACATGGGCATAATTTAAGATCATGAGCAGGATCAAACTTCCTAAACTTAAGTTTGATCTACTATATATTAGTAGCATTAGTTTACCCTTTCTTTATTTTATGAAGTTTATTCATCTAAAACTAAATGGTAATCAATCTTCTATGGTTATTAATGGAATTAAGCTAGATAATACATGTAAAATCCCTGTAGCAGTGCCAGTCACACAGTAAATGACATTCCTCTGGAATATTATTTAATTTTTTTCACTCAGTGTGGCTATGTCTATTTTACCTTCAATGCCATTATTGAATTGATCAGTGTTGTATTTTTACCATACTTATCTCAGCTTTTCTTTGGAGCTCTGCTTGCTCTCATTTTTCTCTTGAGATTTCCAATTTATGCTACATTTTTGGTCTTTCAGCTAGACTACATCATCAGCATAGGCCCAATAGTGTGGCATTGCTTTGTTTCAGTGATTTAGGGGCCCACAAGGGAAATACCCAATATTATTGGTGAAGGGAAGAGTGCATTTGATCAAAAATACCTTTTAGACCTTGAAACTAAACTTGGTCCTGGGAAGACCTATTTTAGTATAGCTACTCTAGTTTTGTTTGTCTGTTAGGCTTCCATTTTTTTGTGGATTTGATTTCCACCTTATCATTTTAAGCCTACTTTTTGTCTTGAGAATTGAAACAGGTCTTTTGGACACAGCCTAGAACTGAACTTTGCTTTTAATATACACTCATCCATTCTATAATCTTCAAGGAGTTCAGACTATTTTACATAGAGAGTGATTGTTGATAAATGAGAGATTATGACTTTCAATTTATATATTTTTATTTAATAACTACATTGCTTTTTTGTTTTCTTTTCTTATCTAGTGTTTTAATGTTATTTTGTTTCTCTGTATTTTATGCCCTGTGTTTCTGTTCTTATCACAGGATTTGCATAAATATCATGTAGTTCAAATAGTTATTTTTTCTTAGCCATTTTATTCTTAGTTTTATTTTTTACAATATTTTTTTTCTTTTACAATATTTTAACTATTTATTTATATTTATTTTTGCTAGCGCTGGAGACAGCAGGGAGAACTCTTGCCTTGCACTAAGCCAACCTGGGCTCAATCCACAGCACTCATATGATCTCGCATTTACAAGCTCCACCAGGAATGATCCCTGAGCAAAGAAAAAGGAGTAAGCCTTGAGTATCACTGGTGTGTCCTTCCCACCCAGAATTTTTTTTCTTTAATGCAGAGATTGAACCACGGTTTATGTATGCAAGTCATGTGCTATATTTTTGTGTCACATTTTGTGTCTCATCTTATTGTTGCCTAACAGTTTATTTTCTCATATTTCCCTGTGAATTTTTATTTTTTCAAATTGTATCTTCCTAATAACTAAAAAGGATATATATTTTAATTACTTCTTTATTAACACCACTTATGCTATAATTTAATGTTCAATTCCCTGATCTGAAGAGTTGAGGTTTATTTTTATTTTTATTTTGTTTTTTTTTTCCAGTTTTGTTTTGTTTTGCTTTGTTTTATTTTATTATTTATTTATTTATTTATTTTTTGTGGTTTTTGGGTCACACCCGGCAGTGCTCAGGGGTTACTCCTGGCTCCATGCTCAGAAATTGCTCCTGGCAGGCACAGGAGACCATATGGGACGCTGGGATTCGAACCGATGACCTCTTGCATGAAAGGCAAACGCTTTACCTCCATGCTATCTCTCCAGCCCCCTTATTTTATTATTTTATTTTATTTGGTTTTGGTTCATGTCTGGTGATGCTTAGGGCTTACTCTTGGCTCTTCACTCAGGAATTACACCTGGCAATTCACAGGACCATATAGGATGCTGGGTTGGCCACATGCAAAGCAAGTGCCCTACTCAATATACTATTCCTATGGTACGCTCAAATTGAAGTTTCTGATTCTAGTTATCACTCTCCTCAACAGTTTGTGGTTTTCATTTATTTTTCCACTTAAAATAGCTTTGTGTTCATCTTTTATTTTTTCTTCATATTTTAAGGGTAGTTTTTCTGGAAATGCATTTTCGCTAGTAGCTTGTTCTCCAAAAGTATTTAAAACATGTCTTCCAAACTCTCTCCTGGCCTATACAATTTTTGCTCTAAAAAGAAAAATAAAACCTGGTGGGAATACCTTTATAAGTAATATACATTTTTCTTTTTGCAGTCTTTAATATTGTTCTTACTACTGGGTTTTGAAAGTTTTAGAGTTATGTGTCTTGCTGCACATTTTTGAATTTTGATTGCAAGATATTTTGTGAGATTTATGAACTTGTGTCTTCAGTTCTCTTCCCTAATTTAAAAAGTCTTCCTCTATTATTGATTAGAATAAGTTGCCTGCTTCCTCTCCGTCTCTGTATCTTCTGAAATATATGACATCTGTATGTTCTCTTACCAATTACATATTAATAGCCCATGTAGTGTTTCAATGCTTTTAATGTACAAGGTCTTTTACCTTCATTACCACGAAAGTGCGCAAGATTTTCCACCATTGTCTGTCACTTGCAGTCTTGCCACTTCATTCCCCACCTTCTTCCACACATTCCTCAGATCTGCTGTTTTTTAGTAGGCACTGCCTCATCTCTAGTATTATTTCCTTATATACCACTTATGAGTGAGATCACTTGATATTTGTCCTCATTCTGGTTCATTTCACTTAATATGACCTCCTTTAGTTTCTTCTAAGTTGTAGTAAATGGCAATATTTCATTTTCTATTATATTTAATTGTATTCCATTGTGTATGTATACTAATGTTATGCATTTGGGTTATTTCCAGAACTTGGCTATCATTGTGATATACTTTGGTATATAATTTTTAAAATGAATATTTTGTATTCTTAGAATATGCCAAGATGTAGAATCACTGGGTCAAAAGGGAATTGTCTTTCTCTCTTTCTCTCTCTCTTTTGTTATGGGGTGGGGGGTTGCTTAAGGGGAATGGGAGGGTTTGAGTCACAACCTGCTGTGAACAGGATTTATTCCAGGGTCTGTGCTCAGGGATCACACCTGGTTGAGTGTAGGGTACCAAAAGTTGTGCCAATGATTAGACCCAGATTGACCACATGCAAGGCAAGTGCCCTACCTACTATACCTTACCTGTTGTCTCCAGCCCCAAATATCCTCATTTTAATTTATTGAAATGATTCTAACTTCATGTCCAGAGAGCCAATATTCTCACCAATAGTGAATGTGGGTTTATCACTGGAATCTCACCAACACTTGTTTATAAAATTTTTTGATAAATGCTATTCTTACTGGTGTTTGATTTGCATTTTCCTGATGATAAGAGATGGAGAATATATTTTCTTTTTTTTTTTTTTTTTTTGGTGGTTTTTTGGGTCACACCCGGCAGTGCTCAGGGGTTATTCCTGGCTCCATGCTCAGAAATTGCTCCTGGCAGGCACAGGGGACCATATGGGACGCCGGGATTCGAACCGATGACCTCCTGCATGAAAGGCAAACGCCTTACCTCCATGCTATCTCTCCGGCCCCGGAGAATATATTTTCATGTGCCTATTGGCCAGGTGCATTTATTCTTTGAGGAAGTATTTGTTTAGTTCTCTTCCCCACTTTTGATGCAACTGTTTACTTGTTATTTACTTTTGTGAGTACTTTATCTTGAATATTACCCTTTGTCAGATGCACGGTGTGCAAGAATTTTCTTTCTTTTTGTAGAGTTCTTTTGATTTTAGCTCTCATTTCTTTTGTTGTAGTCTCATTTGTTTTCTGTTTTCTTTCCTAATGGAACTGAATCATGTGACTTTGAAGTCAGATAAGGAAATTTTTAAATTTAAAAAATTTAAAAACATCATGAAAATTATTTTGAATATTATAGAAAACTTCCTTACTATTTTAAGTGTTCCATTATATATATATATATTTTATAATTTATTTGACTATACAAAGTAGAAATTTATGAAAGTTCTTATGAAAGATAATATCAAAATGAATAACCTTGTGCAAACATTTGCTTTATAGAAAATGTTTACAAAAATAGAAATTCAGGGTAAAATATTGAAATGTAATTGCTTTAATGAATGTGTATATACTGTTAAGTTCCTTTCTTTAGAATTATCACATTTTTCTTCTCAGTATGATCTCTGTTTTTATTAATCTCATGTATTTAGTATTGTCTTATGTTCCTATTTCTTTTTTTTTTTTTTTTTTTTTTTTGGTTTTTTGGGCCACACCCGTTAGATGCTCAGGGGTTACTCCTGGCTACGCGCTCAGAAATTGCCCCTGGCTTAGGGGGACCATATGGGACGCCGGGGGATCGAACCGTGGTCCTTTCCTTGGCTAGCGCTTGCAAGGCAGACACCTTACCTGTAGCGCCACCTCGCCGGCCCCTTATGTTCCTATTTCTAATAAGTAAAGTATGATATTTAGAATGATTTAATCAATTTTTTATTTTTAAATATAATTAAGCATATTTTCAATTTTCAATGCCATTTTATTTCTTTTTCTGTGAATTAACCATGTCTCTTGCATACTTTCATTAAACTTAGATTTTTGTTTTCTCCCCTTAACTTTGGGAATCCTTTAATTATTAACTTCCCCCTTCCTTATTTTTTGTTGCTGTTGCTGTCTTCTATGAGTCACGCAGTAATTGCAATAAGTGAGCTCACTTCCTGGTTGAACCACAATGAGGTTTGCATATTTTGATTGTGCATGCTTTATTGTGACGCTGACCAAGTCACACACTTAGTTGCAGGGCTCAGGAATTTGCACATTTGTGGCACTGGGGATCACAATGGTAATGCCAGGGAATGCAGCTGTCACTATGCATTAGTGCTGCCTGGAGATTAAACTGTGGATCCATACATGCAAGACAGGTGTTCTACTATTGAACTACATCCCATGTTATATAAAAATCCTAGTCAAGGCTACAATCATTAGCCTTGTCCTGGATGGTTTGGCTATTTACTTCATCACAGTAACTTATTAAAACATATACATAAGAATCAGAGTGTTGGCATAAAAGAGAGGAACATTGTTTTTCACTAAAATAGTTTACAAAATGTGAGACAGTGGCCATATTCTAGAGTAAGTAGTATTGCTTCTTAGTAAGACAAGTAGTTTACACAAGGAAATAGTAAGGAATAGAACACTCAAGGAATAAAAGATGGCAGACTCTAGAAGCACCCTTTCTACACAGACTTATAGATTATATAGAAGGCAGAATATATATGAGATTATAAAGAAGAGGTTTGTGTGGGATTATAGAAGAAGGTGATAGTGATTTCTCAAAGTACTACTCACACTCTAACCATATTTGGTCATTTTTAAGGTTGTCTTGGCAATTGTAAATAATATGATACAAGTGGGTGTAGTTTTAATGTAAATGTTTTTATTTTTTGGTTCACTATTGGCAAAAACAGACCAGCTTTGTATACAGCCATGCAAGAACATGATCAAAGATGTTAACTGATCAAAGATGAAAGGTTAAAGAACAGAGTACTAGTTACTAGTTCTTTTATAAGATATTGCTGAAAGGGGATTAAAACACATTTCTATTAATGATAGTGCATACCACAGTGGCAAAAAGGGAAAAAAGAAAGAGAGAGAGAGTGTGAGAGAGAGAAGGAGGAAGAGAAGGAGGGAGGGAGGAGAGGAAAGAGAGAGATGGAGGAGAGAGAAAGGAGAGAAATGAGAGAAAGAGAGAGATAGAGGGAAGGAGGGAGGGAGAGAGGGAGGGAGGGAGAGAGGGAGAGAGGGAGGGAGGGAGGGAGGGAAGGAGGGAGGGAGGGAGGGAGGGAGGGAGAGAGGGAGGGAGGGAGGGAGGGAGGGAGGGAGGGAGGGAGGGAGGGAGGGAGGGAGGGAGGGAGAAGTGAAATATCTGTCCAGAGGCAGGCGGGGGAAAGAGAAATATTGAGGTCAATGGTGATGGAAAATGTGGGCTGTTTGAACAGTCTACAGTTTGAAAAGACTGTTTAAAATCCTAAACAATTTTGTAACCACAGTGCTTAAATAAAGTATTATAAAAATCAGCATGCAGATATTGCTTAAAGGAAAACCGACTATTGTAATTATTGAAATACAATAATTTCTGCACAAGAAAATATTTTTTGATGACAGGAAAACTTTCTTTTTCCTTTCCAATCAAGGTCAATCATGTCTTATTTATATTACCATTTTCATGTCTCACTCAGACAAATTAAGGGATCTATTTTTAACATAATTTTTTGCAGCAAGAAAATACTTGGTATGACTTTATAGTTGCACATAAAGTGTCCTTTATATTCTACAGATAATAGCCTTTTATTTGCTTCTCCTAGTTTGCCATATGCATTTTTACTCAAATATTGTATTTTGTCATAGAGAAATTATACATATGCATGCAAGTTTACTTAATCAAACTTAGGAGTTTTTCTGTTATTATTTATGAATTTGGAGTCTCTTACTTTGGAAATAGTTTTTCTATTGTCCAGGTTATAAAGGAACCAACCAGTATTTTCTTCCAGTACTAATGTGTTTTCTTTATATTAAAAAGTAATTATTTATGTTTTGAATTGATATAAAGTCATTTTCACTATAGAATGAAAAAATATTAATATGATTTTTCTTGTTTTCCAATTTTTATGATTTTATTATTGCATTTGTTTAAAAAGTCATCATCCATTTAATCTGAGATACCACTTTGATCTTATTTTAAACTTCTTTCTCTGTCTCTCTCTCTCTCTGTCTCTTTTTCTCTTTCTTTTAATTTCTGGGCTTTCCCCTCTTGTTCTGAATAATGAAGTACCATCACTCTATTTCAATTACTCTTTGAATACTATAAACTACAACTTATTTTTTTTTTTGTTTTGTTTTGTTTTGGGTCACACCCGGCAGTGCTCAGGGGTTACTCCTGGCTCTATTCTCAGAAATCGCTCCTGGCAGGCTCGGGGGACCATATGGGATGCCGGAATTCGAACCAATGACCTTCCGTATGAAAGGCAAACGCCTTACCTCCATGCTATCTCTCCGGCCCCTACAACTTATTTTTTGTTTGTTTATTTTGGGGCTAAACCGAGTGACGCTCAGGGGTTACTCCTGGCTCTGTTCTCACAAATCTCTCCTTTCTGGCATGGGGGACCATACAGGATACAGGGGAATCGAACCTAGGTCCTCCATGTGAGAGGCATACTCCCTACTGGCTGTGCATTGCTCTGGCCCCAACTTCATCTTGCTTTACGACAAATTTCAGTGAGGTGTGGTTGTTAACTTCCAAACTGAGGAGAACTTTGGATTCTGCACTAGGGGTGACTGATTCTTGCTAAAATTTCACATTAGCCAAATGGCTTAATGCTCGCTCAGTTAGAAGCATCTAATTCTACTTGTACCTCAGCAAAATCAGACCAGTAAATCCAGAAACCAACCTAAGGTCTCAGTAAAGGCAAACAATTTTACAAAAACAAACAAACAAACAAAAACAATTGAGCTGAATTCCAGGCTAGCAAAAACTGATGCTTAGAAATTTGACTAATGTGAATAAAATAAAAATTACGCATTTGTTTTTTATGAGGAATAAGGTAGATGATTTTCGCAATATATTTGTGGAGGTTAATCTTTCATTTCTTACCCTGCTTTGTTCAGAATTTGTATTGTAAATTTTATATATGTATTTCACTTTTGAATCTTAGAATAAATACACATACCTAGTTTTAGGAATAGGTTGAAATGAAAGAAAGCCAAAATGCAGGGAAAAAAGTATTTTGAAATAACTTTAAACAATCCAAGGGCTCTCATAGTTAGGAATAAACTAGACCTAAAGGCTGTCATCTAGTGTTCATAATGGTAACTGCACCTTCTTAAGAAAGTTTCACAAACAAGCAAGTGGTTCTCAAATAGTGGGGCGCGCCCCCCAGGTGTTGGGGGGTGAGGCTCCGTAAAGGGGGAGCATTTGATCTCGGCAAATACTGTCTTAAGAAGCTAAGCCCCGTGTTGTCTCTGTATGTCTCTGGAGCCCAGTTGCTGTGTCCTGCTTCAAACCACGCTTGGAAAAGCTATGCATTGCAAAATGTGCTCATTGTAGCCATTAATCCAGACATCACCTCGGATTAAAAAAATCAGCTCAAATTATTTTATATATTTTTTTTTTGCAGGTTAAAGTTTTTTAAATAAAGATACTATTTACAGTCGCGCGGAGGGCGCGAAAAGTGTTTTCTTTTTCCTAGGGGGGCGTGACAAAAAATAATTGAGAAGCACTGGATTAGGGCCATGCCCAATCAGTGCTTCTACACACAATGATCATTCCTGTCAGGGTTTAGGGAATTAAAAGTTGTGGCAGGGATTGAACTGGGATCAGTTGTGTAATCACAAGGAAGGCAAGCATCAGGCATTCTATACTGTCTCTCGGGACTACATATGCAATGTCTTTTCTAAATAACTTGGTTATTTAGCTCACTCAGCATTTCCTAGTTTGTTTTCAATTTTATGTATTTAATTTTTGTTTTGGCTACATCTGGTGGTGCTCAGGGGCTACTCCTATTATGCCCTACCTGTTGTACTATGGCTCTATGTCCCAAAACTTAATTTTTTATTTCTTTAGAGAACGGTGATTTACAAAGTTTAGTTTTATACATATAATGTTGAAGCACCAATACCGAACGGTGATTTACAAAGTTTAGTTTTATACATATAATGTTGAAGCACCAATACCATATCCAGGGACAACTTCCCTCCACTAGTGTTATTTTGTTCTCTTTTTCCTTCTCCCTCCAACAGCTTCCTATCTTAATAGGCACATTATACTTTGGTTGTCGTAGTTTTGATCTCATATTTTTAATATTATTGAGTCTGTAGTATGAATATATCGCTTTAGCATTCTCCCATATTTCCTATGTACCCAAGATTTGTGACCCCTATTCCTTATTTCTTCCCCTTCTCATCTTCTTCCTTTACATTCCAATTTATTTCTTTCTTTGTCATTTCTTCCCTATACTCTGGGGTCAAGGATTATCTAGGCTTTACTTCCTATTACTATGTCTTGAATTATTTACCTATTTGTGTAACTCATGTACTGCCTTATGACCTTCATTGATGATTTTTCTTTTGAGGGAGAAAAGAGGAAGATTGAAGTAAGTAGCATCAAGGAACACTCTCAGTTTTTAGTATTTCCGAGGGGATAAATGTGGGGGCTTCTCATAAAACTCATGAATGGGCTCAGACTTCCGACTCTCGACTTACCAGTGATATCTTAGTAGATGAGATATGTTTTTGTATTTGTTTTGTATCACTTTTCATTTGGTATTTCTACATTCAAATTTTTCATATAAGCAATCATAGTTTTCTAGTTTTCCACTCATTTAAAATATAAATATACTTAGTAAATTTCTTGAAATATGTAAGCGATTCAAAATCGTACTAAAAATTTGTGGTTTTCCCCTTGATTTTTCCTCTTCCTTTTGCTCTGTTTCTGAGATGATCAGGAGTTGTCCTTATAATTGTGGTACTCGCATGATTATTTGGTACACACTAGAATTGCATAATTTATTGTGCACTTGAATCCCAAACAACTGAGTTTCTGGACTCCTAATTGGATATGTGGGCAGTGCTGCAAATTGAACACTCAGCCTCACCAGCCTCCCACCCACCATGCTACTTTCTAGTTTGGGGTGCTAACTTTTAAGAAGTGAAATTGCTGCATCAAAGGAATATGCTCCAACCTTCTTATTTTTAAGCTTGTTTTCTAATTATGATTGGTTCAGATTGTACTAATAAATACAGAAAAACACATAGGTTATAATTGTATGCTGTGAAGGACTTTCACAAAGTAGAAACATCTGTAAGACCCCACTCAAGTTTAGACTTAGATTACTTGGAACTTTCTGAGAGTCACTTTCTCTCTGGCTTCTTTTGGCATTTTGTATGTAAAATATTTGATGGTACGATGAAAATTTTTCATTACTTATTTATGCAGGACATCTCAAAATCAGTTGAAATTTTTTTCTTCTTACAATCATATCCTGATTTTTTTTTCTATACCCTGACCACTTCTTCAATTCTTGTCCTCCATTTTTTACATATTTTATGTACTTGAGACCAGTACTAGGCAAACTGAATCTGGCAGCCTGGCTTCTGGTAGCTATTTATGTTTTCCACAACCTAGCTGTGCTCAAGACTTGTTCCTGACTATGTGTTCAAAAATGCCTTCTGGCAATAATCTGGGAATTATATGTGGTATTGAGGATCAAAACTGGTTCTGCTGTGTGCAAGTCAGCTTGCTGGACTATCTCTATGACTCCAACTTTCCTGAGATTTAGATCTAATTATCAAACTTGGTTTCATAGTTTGAATGTTTGAAAACAATATTATCACATATTGAGAAAGTTTTATTTATATTTGAATTTTCTGTCCCCACCTAGCAGTGCTCATGGGCTTCTTGCCAAGTTGACATAGTCTAACCCTGAGTTGACTTCCTGGCTGTCAATATCTTTAAAATGGACAATCTACTCTGCTCACATAGTACCAGATCTGATGTTATTTCAGGGTTTATCTCTAAGTGTAAAATTTCACCAGTCATAGCTTTCAAGACAAAAACTAGGAGTCATATTTGACATTTTGCTCTTACTGTACCCCATATCTCCTAACAAATTGGTTATTTTCTGTCCTAAATATCTCTAGTTATCATTCACTTCTCACTATTATCATTGCCAACATTTATATCTAAGCTAAACTTTGTCTCTTGCTTAAACATTTTTTGCAATATTTCCCCAAATCTTTGCTAAAGAAATTAATAATACTCTGCTTAAAGCACTTTAATAGTTGATATAGTGCATTGAAGAATCCATGATATTGACATTAAGGCCATATTGAAGTAGCCTTTTCCTATTTGTAGAGTCTTCCCCTTTTATCCTTACTATATACATTCCTCTATACATTTCTTTAAAAGTTTCAAGATGTTGAAAGTTGAGCAAACATGATATTCAGCGTGGGTATCTGGAGTTTAAGAGTGTGATTGAGGCTGAAGTCACAGCAGGTGGTTGACCCAGGTTTGATCCCTGGCATCTCATATGGCCCTTCATTTTGTTTCAAAAATAAAAAATAAAATATTAGAGGTGCAATTTGGTGGAAAAATGGAGGCAGTGTTGGAGTAGATTGTACAGTGGTTAGGGTGCTTGCCTTGCACACAACTGACTCAGATTTGATCCCAGCATCCCATATGGTCTTCTGAAAACCACCGACAATAATTTCTGAGTACAGCCACTTTGAGGATAAGGTTGAAGGCAGAAAACACAAAAAAAAACAGCTAATTATCACTGTGATTATCACTTTGCCACTCAATATAAAGTGAGTCATAACACTCCAGAGCAAGAATTCCAAGAGTAATGTACTTATCTTTTAAGGATTAAGTTCTATCTATCTATCTATCTATCTATCTATCTATCTATCTATCTATCTATCTATCTATCTATCGATGTATGTATGTATGTATGTGTATATATATATATATATATATATATATATATAGTTTCAGCACCTGGCACAATTATCAGCACATTGTTAAATGTAATGTTAAGTAACTTATACTATTAGTAAACATGTTATTAAGAAAAATAAGGCTATAATAATAGTATATACTAGACAGGAGAAACACATAATTACACAATGCTAAAGATAATGAGCATCCCCAGTGTGAAACTAGACCACATTCTCCCAAGAGGTTTATGGACTCCAGCTTCTTTGTGTTCTTCCCTCTGGTACTAAAGACAAGTTTCCAAGTAACCACTAGTCAGGATGACTTAATCATATATTCACATCTACGAGTATTACTTTTCATTAAAATGATGTTTTCTTCTGACAGTTTTCTTTTGTTCAGGACAAACACAATTTAAGTTTCATGCTCTCTCTAGTGGCTTCCATTGTAATAAGAGACCTATATTCTTATCAAGTTTGTTTGACTAGAAAAGTCTAACAATTATGTCTGTATCTACTTTTATTGCAAGGAAAGAATACAGCTTATTCTTTCTTCTCTTCCTTGACTATCCTTAGGTGATAAACTTACATAAGCAATTAAAAACTTAATTATAAAAGAAATACTGACAAGAATAATGTTTAATGAAAGTGTTAATTTAATTTTTAAGCATCTAAGTTTTCTTTACAAAAGATACATGATTTAGTGCAAAGATGATATAAATCAAACATCAAAAATCAGCATTACACTCCATAAAGAATTGCCTTGCAATTTTGAATAAGGTATCTATTTTTCCCTGATCATCAACTCTTCATATTTAAAGAGAATTGAAGTTTATTATCTTAACATTCTGAATAATACATAAATGCATGGAGAAAATATGAGAGAAATATATGTGTATATATGAATGCTTACTTGAGAAAACAGATCGATATACAAGAGGTCTGGATTAGGTAAGGGACGATGTTGGCAATCTGTCTCTAGCATGCAAAATATGCATATATTTTCACATATGTATATATTCCACATGCATATGCATATATTCCACAAAAGCAACTAAACAGCAAAGGAGAAATTAACATTTTAGGCTCACTCTACACCTACTGAATTAGGAACTGTGGGTGAAAGGTCTAGGGATCAGTTACACAATCTGCCTTTCAGGTGACTGAGAAATATGCATAGCATATGAGCACACCCAGCAAAGAATTCTAGGCTATAAATATAGCTAGAAATGGAGAGTCATTGAGTAGTTAAATAAACAAAAAGCAAGATATTCTACAAAGATTGGGTTAGATTTGAGTGAGTCCTACTGGCAATGGAGGCACAGGTAACTGTTTTGGTAATGAGAGGTGGCACAGCAGTATGGCTTTTGTCTTGAATGAGGTTGACCTAGGACAGACAGAAGTTCGATCCCCTAAAGTCCCTTAAGGTTCCCCAAGCCAGGAGTGATTGCTGAGCGCATAGCCTTGAGCGTCACCGAGTGTTGCCCAAAAACAAGGGAAAAAACATAATAGGGAAATGCGTTGTCAGATTGAGAATGCTGAGCAGAAGCCTGAGAATACAGAATCTACAAGCTTCCATGTTAAATTACTTGTTGCCATGCAGATATTTCTACTCAGAAATGCTAATTTTTAGAACCTGATTTTAATAAAGGATTCCAAAAGACGATAATTATTCTGCTTTCAACCATGGATAGCCCTGACCCTGAAACTTATTTCAGGTAGAAACAAGAGACTGGAAAAAATTAAGATTTCTCTGGCTGTCTTCTCTATCGTCTTCAGGCCAACCATTCAAGATTCTTTTTGAGTCCAGATAATATTTCCCCTCCTGGGCCAAGGAGCTAATTCAAAGAATGCTGTGCTTGAAGGACACTTGACTTCAATGTGTCACCACCACCTGGCCCTCTGAGCAACAGGAGGAGAGCAATGTGGGCCCATGAGGGGGAAAAGTAGTCTGTGTGTGTGTGTTTGTGTGTGTGTGTGTGTGTGTGTGTGTGTGTGTGTGTGTGTGTGTGTATGTGTGTGTGTTCAGAGAACTAAAGAAAACCCCTTTATTTCACTGGGGCTCAAGGTCAAAGCTACCCAGAAAAATTTGCAGGGGTGAGAATAAGTCTATGGAAACGACAAGGCAAGATTTCAGCATGCACGCTCTTCAGGAGGTTAATGGATGCAACGTTGTCGTCCAGGACATTGCCCTGAGAAGGGAATCCCCGGCTCTGCAATTTCTTAGCTAGTGTGAGGGCCACCAGACGGCTGTATCCTTTCCGGCGGTGCTCTGGCAGGGTATAGCCATGGCACATGGTGCAAAACTGGTCTGTCATAGACCAAGAGACTGGGTTTCCCTTCTCATCTCGGACGCACACGCTGGGAAAACAGGCAATGAGGTTGGCAATGTATCGAAGGCATTGCTCATTGCCACCCCGAGACCAAGTCCGGTTGAGCAGATCAGCATCGGCAACGCTTAGGTAGGTTAGTCTCGGGGGAGACGTCTTTCTGGAAGAAAATGTCATGGGAAGAAGCATGAACTTGGGGTCCTGTGACGATAATCTCCTGTCACTACAACTCACTCCTCTTTTTCAGATTCAATAAACCTGTTCTAGAGATGTTGGCTGGCAAGTATTTGAACATTTGTAATGAATTCAAAATGTTTTCCCTTCTAAGAGGATTGTTTTATAAAGGCTCAAAATACATGTGCCAAATTGAAATATTTTGTTCTAATTTTGTATTGATTTGTTATTGTCTTTAGGATAGAGTAGCACATTTTTCCTTTTTCTTAAAACTATTATCACACTTGTTTAAGTTTGCTGATACCCTCTCAACTATTGAACAAGTTCAAATTCTTTGATCCCTAAATTTTTTCTTGGTATGAATGGTACTGTAGGACTGACTTTATGTCTTTATGTATCCATTGCTATAATATAAAAATTAGTAGCCATGCGTATTAACATGCTAAAAAAATAGTTTTCCAAACTATCCCCTAAGAGAATGGGATATCTAAGTGAGAGAAATGTGATAGAACTGCGAATATAAAACAGAAATATAAATATAATGTAAACCATGAGCACAAATAAATGAAGTCTACGCTATTAAGATAAAAATCATTAGATATAGCAGTTTCTAAGAACTCACATGGATTACTTAGTTAAAAGTTTACAGAACTGGTTGATTCTTAGAATTTGCCCTCTTGCTTTAAAACTGTGAGAAAACTGGTTAAGAAAATAATATTGCCATTATGTATCTATATATTTATTTACTTTTTTAATTTTGGGGCTGAGCCACACCCAGAGGCATGCAGGGGTTACCCCTGTGCACAGAAATTACTCCTGGCAGGCTTCGGGGACAATATAGGATACTGGGGATCCAACCTGGGTTGGCTGCATGCAAGGCAAATGTACATCACTTCAGGTCCCTTGACATTATTTATAAAGTACAAGTTATTGTTTGTTTTTTGTCACTTGTTCTGCTATGTTTACACTTCAAGCATACTGAAAGCTCTGGCCCTTGACCAGTAATGTAGTCACTAAGCGAGGATTAACTAGAAGGCATACTGGATTTTTCCTTTTCAGGGGTGGTGGGGCAGGTGGTATGGGCCACCCCTGGCTGTGCTTAGGGTTTCCTCCTAGTTTTGCACTCAGGGATCACTCCTGGTGGGATCAAATTTGGGTCAGCATATGAAAGGTTAACACTGTACTATCACTCTGGCCCCATGACATAACTGGATTTTTGAGTGTATATCTTTAGGTTGTTGTTATTGTTGTTGTTTTGGTCACACCCAGCAGTGCTCAAGGTTTACTCCTGTTTTTGTGCTCAAGGATCACTCCTAGTAGAGTTCTTAAGACCACATGTGATGCCAGGTATTTCAACTAAAGTTTGTCACATGCAAGGCAAGTACCTTCCTTAATCCTTATACTATCCCTCTGGCCCTTGACTTGTATTTTAGAGGCAGGATAGTAAAAACAATTTATATATTTGGGTTATAATTTAAGTGTTAAAGATAAGTTGACTACCTTTCTATATAGAAGGATCAAATTCAAGCTAAATATTGTAATGGCATCACAGGAAATAGAGAAAAATATTTAAATAAGTATTTACAAATATGCTATCAAATAGAAATAGAATATGTCTAACACTCTTAAAAGAGAAATTGCAAATTTGATTCAACAAAGATATAATAAATAAAAATATGAAAGAGAAGCTATCGTCATAAGAAATTTAGGAGGCATTAGCCAATTGGAAGATATAAAATGATTTATGTTTATTAAAATAATTTGTAAAACTATAACTTGAAATATATGATTGGTTAGTACTGCTGATTACTAAATAGTTATTTTATTTCAAGGTACACTAATAGCAAAAATTTTAAAGATTGCAAAGAGTTAAGAAATCAGGCTTAAAACTAATATTTTTATTTGAGGGAATCTCCCAGAAAATTATTAGGAGGCTTGGATGAGGGAGGGATTCAGGGGTGATATTTACTAATTCTAGGCTAACCAGTCTAGTTGGCTAAATGTGAGGGTCTGAATGCAGGGCTGACTGAACCCTATAATCTTGGGACCATGAGTGGCACCCTGGTAGTATGTGGCACGGAGAATATGTGGTGCCATGCTAGGCTTGTGTTCTAAGTTCCTGGCCCAAGGCTGCTATTGTTAATAAAGCATGATCCAGGTTGGTCTTTAGCTGTTGTCTGGCAACCTAGATTTCTCTCAAACCCCAAAGATAATGAATAGTACCCTGTGCCTGTTTGTATAATCAATGTCCTCTATAATGAACAGCTGCTTTCCTTCTGGGAGTTTAAGTAATTGGTATATGCTAGGCAATGGGTGCTACAATAGAACAGTTACATAGATTAGCACGACTCATTGCTGAGGAAATTAAATGGCAATATAGGTAGCACTACAGGGAGAGAAATGTTGGAATATTGTGGTTGGTTCCTCTTCCTTATTTCCCCTGTGAACCTTTAACTCTGATTTTGATTTTGATTCTTTAATTAGAATAAAAAACTATGACTCTATATATTGAATCCTATAAGATCTTCTAACAGTGGTCCTCAAACTATGGCCCACGGGCCACATATTGTATTTGTATCTGTTTTGTTTCTTCATTGCAAAATAAGATATATGCAGTGTGCATAAGAATTTGTTCGTAAGTTTTGTTTTTACTATAGTCAGACCCTCCAATGGTCTGAGGGACAGTGAACTGGCCCCCTATTTAAAAAGTTTGAGGACCCCTAGTCAATTATTAATCCCATGTGTGACTTATTTAGGGATCCCTGAAAAGGTGGTAATAATGTAGTTTATATATGTAGTTATGCATATATCTATATATGTGAATAATGGAATAAAGTATGTGACTCTCTCCAGAATAATCAAGAGGGTGTAAAGAGAAGTTATGAGTATGGAAGAAATAAGATTAGCCTGTACCAACTGGAAGTTCATTAAACATTTATTATAGGTTCAGGTACAAAATTTCTTAAGCTTTGTACCAGACTAAAAGTTTTTAAAAAGAATAAGTTGCTTTATGCAACTTAAAGTGTTAGTTTTGTAGGTTTAGATTTATTTTGCCAAACCTTCAACATAATCCACCAGAAAATTAAAACTAGCAATTATTGAGTACTTTTCATGTAGTATGTTATATCTGCTAAGGTAAGGTAAATATATATTAATTTTTGAAAATAAAAAATTGAGAAGAAATAATAAAGCAGGGCTCCTCAAATAAGAATAAAAGAAACAGATATAATGTTTCTATTATTTATAAATATGTATAAAACATTTATAAATTTACATTTATAAATATATTTATAAATTTTTATTTATATTTATAAAATATTTATAAAGCATGTTTACAAATATTTATAAAACATTTACAGTTATAAATTTATATTTATAAAACAATAAATATATTTATATTTATAAAACATACATTTTATTTATTGAAAAATAAATATTTATAAAACATATAAAATATCTTGCAGCTCAAGGAATCAACTTCTTGAGAATATTTTCTGGCTTTCTAGTTTACTTCTGTATATTACTTTAATTCTATCCAACAAGAGAGTAATAATACCATAAAATTTTCATGCTCCGGCAAAAATTTTGATGATAATATAGTTAATATAATACCTCGAACCTAAAGTTCAACTTGTCAGTTAAATACCCTCATCTCTGAAACAAAAAGCATCTCTGTTATCAAGTTACTAACACAACTTGAATTCAGATAACAGAGGCATTTGGAATTATTTGGGGAAGGGATATATCCAGGAATATCTTTCCTGTGCATGCTGTGAAAATTAATGATGCCTGTTATTATTATTACTCATTTATTATTGTGGGCAAAGACTCATATACGTTTGCAGGAAATCAAAATCAGATAAGCAACACAGAAAAGAAAAGAGGCAGCAGCACAGAGGGATATTTAGACTCAATGATTAAAATTCAAATCCTAAATATTTCTTTCTTTGTCCTTTTATTTATTTATTTATTTATTTGCTAGGGACATACTAGCATGTTTAGAGACTACTCCTGGTGGAATG
Source organism: Suncus etruscus (assembly GCF_024139225.1). Lineage (NCBI taxonomy): Eukaryota > Metazoa > Chordata > Mammalia > Eulipotyphla > Soricidae > Suncus > Suncus etruscus. Next base: position 13,904,234 of record NC_064865.1, read on the forward strand.
CAGGGAACCATCTGTGGAACCAGGAGCAGAATTTGGTTCTGCTGTGTGGAAGGCAAACACTTTACCTATTGTACTTTCTCTTGCTCCTAAATATTTTCTTTTTTTTTTTAATTCACTCTGTAGGTTTTGCAATTTATTTTCTTTTTTCTTTTTTTTTTTTATTTAAACACCTTGATTACATACATGATTGTGTTTGGGTTTCAGTCATGTAAAGAACACCCCCCATCACCAGTGCAACATTCCCATCACCAATGTCCCAAGTTTCCCTCCTCCCCACCCGACCCCCGCCTAATAATACTAAATACTCCAGTTACTACGATTTGCATACTTGCCTAGCATTAGATCCTCCCCAAAGAGAAATTTTAATTTACATACAGCAAGCTAGAGTCTGGAGAAGCTGAAACAGGATTAAAATGAATGGCCTTAAAGGAAATTTGCTTTACATCCATTTGTTTTTCTTTGGCAACAGCATTGGAAACATCACACAACTCACTCTGCAGTCCTAAATGTGAAAAAGATCATGAGCTATATAGACTATTTAAAAAAATATAGGCATTTTTATCAACAACAAAAATTGTTCTTGTATTTTTTATCAACAAGTTGTAATATTTTATCAACAATTATCAATTTAGTATAATTAAGTATCATGGTCCTCTAAGTACCACAGTGTAAAATAAATCCCACGAATTGTGAGGATAAGTTTGCTAAACCCCACACATTATGAGATCACCCTACATGTAATATTTTACTCCCAGGTGCACAGGTTTGATGAAGGTAGGGTAGCCATGAAGGATTAAACAATCCAATTAGGAAAGAATCATAGAGTCTGTATGCTGCTTGCCTTGTGTTCTCTCTTCTAGTGTGCCAAGCCAAAACTCTTTTTTTTTCTCCCAGAACTAAGTCCATCAGGGCAGAGTGATTCAGGAGTGCTTTTACATATTAAAGGTTAGGTAAAAGGAAAGAAAAAATTCAGGTAACCCCTTTGTTTTGGGTTAAAAGCTGGGTGTAGGGGGGTGGGGTGGGAGAAAAAAAAAGCTGGGTGTCATCTTTATCACAGGAGTGGTCCCTAAGCAGAGTCAGAAGTAATTCCTGAGTACTGCTTATTTGTGGCCTCCTTAAACGAGAGGCATTTAATCATGTATCCAGGGCTGAAGCAATAGTACAGTCGGTAGGATACTTGTCAGAGCATAATAACTTTAAAGACTTTCTTCCAACCTAATATCTAATATCTCCTATAGAAATAGCAAGGTATAAACTATTGGTGAGATTTACTCTAACAACTTACTTGAGTCCCACTCATCTGAAATAGCTATACTATATTATCTATAAATTTTATCCAGTGCCCATTGTATATAAAGAATTATTGTGTGCATTGCTTTACAGTAGAATCCAGGAATGGTTTAGTCTGTCCTCTGATAGGCTACTTTATTTTTTAATCTTTTCTTGTTTTTTGCCACATCTTGAAGTGATTAAGAATTACTACTGGCTCTACACTTAGGAATTATTCCTGCTGTTGTTTAGAAGACTATATGGCTCTACACTCAAAAATTACTCCTGGCAGGTTTGGGGGACCACATGGGATTTCGGGAGTCTAACCTGGGTTGGCTATGTGCAAGGCAAGCACACTACCTGATGTACTATCACTTCAGCCCCAAGAACTGATTCTTTCAAAATTTTAACATGAAAAGAAGAAAAAATTTTATATTGAGGATGTAGTAACTATAGAAATATCCTATAGAGAAAATGCAAATGGAGGTAAGGGATATGACTCAAGGGACAGAAGACATTGTCTATCTTGTGCAAGGCCCTGAAGATGATCCCCAGAACTTAATAGGCTCTAAGTACTGCTGATAGGATCCCTATAAAAATACATGTGTAGGAGCTAAAAAAAAAATAGTACAATGAGTATGATACTTGCTTGACATGTGGCCAATCTGGGTTTGAAGTAAGCCCTTAACCCTGCTGGATGTGGCTTCCAAACAAACAAACAGCAACAACAACACAAGAAAAAAAAATCCCAAATTCTCAGCTTAATTATTATATAACTTAATACTGAAGCATAAAATAGAAAAGTTCCCAAACACAATTCTGTCTCTCCCCTAAACACAATCACTATTTAAAATTTTAATTTTTAACAATGAAGGGAGGAGTGGGGGATGAAAACCAGAGTAGAAGTGACATTAGGGACAGAGTGGTGGGTCATGGTCACTTTGGTTGTGATCAGGTGGAGCAACTTTGTACATCACTACAGAAAACTTAACAGTTCTGAAACCATACTACCAAAATTGTAGTAAGTTTTTGAAGAATTTCTATTTAAAAGGAAATTTCCTCTATTTTTAGAGGAAACTGAAAAGGCAAGCTAAATGGTGGGAGGAAATATTTATAACACATATAAATGCTAAAACAAAACTTTATTTTTTATTTTTTGATTTTTACTAATTTCTTTATTGTTGAGTTTCAGCCATACAATGTTTCAACACCCATCCATTCACCATGTGCTCATTTTCCACCAACAATATCCCCAGTTTCCATCTCCCTCCCTTCCCATCTGCCTCCATGGCAGACATTTTTTCTCTCTTTCTCTCTCTCTCATTCTCTCTTTCTTTACTTTTTAGATTCTATGCTTTTCAATATTGTTACTAAAGGGTACCACGCATATTACTTTAATTTCTTTCAGCACTCAGTTCTTGTCCAGAGTGATAATTTTCAGCTTCCATTGTAAGAGTGGTCCCTTCTTTGTTCTAACTGTATTCCTCCTATCTTTGTGGCAAGCTTCCTACCAGGAACTTGTCATCCTGACCCTCATCTCTGTTGTTATTGGGGCATTGTTACTATATTATCTTCACTTTTATATATCCCACAAGTGAATATGATCATTCTATGTCTCTCTCTCTGACTCAGTTCACCATAATTTTTCTCTTTTATTTAAACACTGCTTACAAAGTTGTTCATGATTGAGTTTCAGTCTTACAATGTACACCACACTTCATCCATGAACATTTCTCACCCGTAACATACCCAGTTTTCCTACCACCTTCGTCCTTCTTCCTACTTCTCACCCTCTCATCTTTTTTTTCCTTTTAGACACTGTGGATTGCTATTAATGAAGGAATACTATGCATATCAGTTTTTCTCAATCCAACACCCAGTTATTGTCCAGAGTGATCAGTTCCAACTATCACTATCATAGTGGACTTTCTATACCCTAACTGCACTGATCCACTACTGTGGCAAGCTTCCTACCATAGACTGGTTCTCCTGACACTTCTCTCTATTGTTTATGGATGTTATTATCACACTATTTTTATTATATCTCATAAGTGGGTGATATTTTTATGCATATTGCTCTCCCTATCTTTCATTTCACCCAGCATAATACTCTACATATCCATCATGTATAAGCAAGTTTCATGACTTCATTTTTCCTAACAGCTTCATAATATTCCATTGTGTAGTTGTACCAGTTACTTTAGCCACTCATCTATTCTCAGGCACTTAGACTGTTTTCAAATTCTGGCTTTTGTAAATAGTGCTATGAAGAACCTAGGAGTGCATAAGGATTTTATGTACTTTTTTTTATGTATTGTGTTTTTGTGTTCTTAGGGAGTGTTCTGAGGAGTGGTAATTCTGGGTCATATAGAAGCTCAATTTCTAATTTTTTGAGGAATATTTATATTGTTTTCCAAAAAGATTTAAACCAGTCACCAGCAGTGAATGAGAGCTCCTTTCTCCCTACAACTGCACTATCACTGGTTGTTCTTATTCTTTGTGATGTGTGCCACTTTCTGTCATTTCACCATCATTTTTATAGTTATCATTTGTTTTCTTTTATGTTCAAGTCTCAAATGCCAGTCTAATTTGACCTGTGCTTTTATATATATATAAATCGTTTAATTCACAGATTTTGTTTTCATCCCTATCCTGGCCCCCTTTAAAAATTATTTTTATTTACTTAGTAAAAATTTAGTTTGTTTCTGAGTAGAGATTCAAGAGTATAGATTATCTTGTTTTGTTATTCCAGAGTGTAGTTTACTATATAGTTCTGTCTTTGGTTTAATTAGCACTTTTCATAAGCTAAAACTGTTCTGCCTTTGTTGCTGTTTGGATAAGCCAGAATTCAGAACATTTATTGATCTCAGTTGCAGTGAGCGAGCCTATGAAACTTTCAGATTAGTGCTTATTTAGACACATCCTTTCTTGTCAAGCAACCCATAGTGTACAAAAGAGGATGAAGGTCTGCATTGAGCCCCCAATCTAATGTTGTTTATGGCTGGCTCTTAGATTAAAAATAACTAAGGCATTCCTGTGCAGGATGTGTTACAGATTTGAGCTGTGTTACAGCTAAAGTGACACTCCCACCTGAACCTTGATTTATTCAAGTAGCCTAACTGATAGGTCTTGACTGAAGCCCATACTGTAGCAAAAGATGAAAAATTAAATGACAGTATATAAACTTTTAGAGTTGTTCATGATTTAGAAATTATAGAAGACAGAATATTTTTAGGTATTATGACTGTAGATAATGAAGATGTTGAAGTCTTAGAAGCTATTCATTATTTCAAGGGAATTCCAGTCATTACCATGGAAGCCCAGAATGTTAGGCCATATCAGAAGTCAACAGGGATGCTGTCTCTAATTTACATACTAAATGAGGGTTTTTTATTTAAACCACTCTAGTTATATTAGGTATTATTGAGTCACATGGGTCCTCTCCAAATGGTCTAGAAGGATTAATGGATCCATTTAAGTGACTATAACTGAGCCATGAGTTTAGTCTTCTTAGAAAGAATTGGCAATTCCAAGAATATTTGTTATATGAGTTCAGATCATTTTAGGATGGGAAGCATATATAACCATTAATTTACTGACATGATCTTTTATGTCAAGAAATAATATTCTCATTTAGATATTAGGTCTTCTTGATAATTTTCAAATGGATATAGATATTTCAAATATTTATTTATGTTACCTTTTTTTTTGGTTTTTGGGCCACACCCATTTGACATTTAGGGGTTACTCCTGGCTATGCGCTCAGAAATCGCCCTTGTCTTGGGGGGACTATATGGGACGCCGGGGGATCGAACTGCGGTTTGTCCTATGCTAGCGCTTGCAAGGCAGACACCTTACCTCTAGTGCCACCTTCCCACCCTATTTATGTTACCTTTTATATCAATTACCTTTGTAGGGGACAAGAGTTTCCTTATGAGATAATTTGTAACTATCTAAAAAACATCGCTAAATTTTATATTTCTAAATGTATTTATATTTCTAAATATATTTACATTTCTAAATAAGGGATCCTACTTTCTCAAGTTGTGAAAAATTGTCTTGTCAAATTGTTAAAAAAATACCCACTTTGATTGGAACAGTTATATACAGTAAATTTTTTGCCTGTATTAATACCTAATCACTACTAAGAGTTAAGAACTAAGTGATACCTGAAAGTTGAACTGTCAGTTCAAACTCTGGGAAACTTTTACTCTACTTCCCTCCAGCTTTGATAACCAGCTATAAGTCATAGCTTAAATCACACTGTCTTTATAAACTAATCCTAGGATATGCTGTGCAAATCAATTGATTATCTTTCCAGAATAATTTTTTTCAGAAAGAAAACATGCCTTACCTCTAAGCTTATACTTTAACAGGCTGGGGTACTAGTGTCTATATTATATTAGTAGGAAAAAGTACCACTTAAAGCAATCCCATTTAAATGGCATCTACTCACTCTAAGTTCAGGCCTCATTAGGAATATGCATGAGCAAATATATACATCAAATATGTCATATATATCTATGTTTGACCAAAAAATGGCCATTTAGTTATGCCTTGCATGGGATCTCACCTTGTATCTGAAAAATTTGGTCCCAGTTGATGACATCGTGTTCTTCTAATAGCTGTTTGTAAGCCCTGACATCCTTGTAGAACACAGCATAAGCATTTGTATAATGGTCCAGGTTATCTGTTTCAGCCTAGGATAGAATATATAATCATAAAAAACACATATATTTTATATATTAAATACTAAATAGATTGGATACTATCAACTGAGCATATCTAGATAATTTTTATTACCAAAACAGTCATATTAAAACAGATAAATGAGAATCTGACTGAAATACTAATGGAAGAACACAATGTTTAAAAGTTGATTTTTTGGTTTTTGTTGCTTTTTTTTTGTATTTTTGGGCTAACTCAAGGGTTACTCCTGTCTCTTCACTCAGAATTTACTCCTGGAAGGCTTAGGATATATATGAGTTGCCTAGGATAGAACCCAAGTTGGCTGCATGAAAGGCAAATGCCTTATCCATAGTGCTATTGCTCTGGCCTCTATAACTTTTCTATCAGGGAGGGTTTAAGACATTAATTTCTCTCTCTCTTTCTCTCTCTCACCCTACCACACACATGTATATGTGCAGATAGATCATAGTTGCATACTTTGACTTGTCTGTATGTCTATATGTATATTTGTATATCTCAGTTGAGCCACTTATCAGAATTCTGAGAACTTTCTTAATAGTGTAGGATACACACCCTTGATAATTTGCATCTCTCTTGTGTTCCAGATGTGTTCTTCCATACACAAATCTGTGACTATTTTATCTCCCCCAAATACATGTTTTGAATCAAGGTTTATCTTATTAGCTAAAAAGCCCCACCCCTACAAGGTGGTATTCTATGGGTTTTTATACTCAAATTCTTAGGCTCAGTAGAAATGTTTGTTTTGTAAAAATAACACACCAGAGATTTTCTATATGCTAGATCTAAAGTCAGTCAAATTTATAGCTTGTTAATCTACGGTATCTGGGTATAATTATTAAATATACATGTAATGATTAATAATAATTAATAATAAATTTAAAATTAATAAAAGCATTTAAATGATTAATGTCTGTAATAAAAGTTATTACAAATATTTTCTTCCTAGTTCATGACAATTCTTATATTTTGGTATTTCTAAACTATACCTCTTTCTGACGACGGGTAATGACAACTTTAAAGTCTGGCCATGAATCCAATACAACCTCCTTTTGAAATGGATTCCCACGATTTATGTTCATTACAGCTCCGTAAACCTAAGGCAAGAGACAGGCCAAACATTACTAGCTGTTACAATGACATATCACCCATTTTACTTCTTGTTCTGCTATATAATCTTGGACATAGATTCGAAATGAAATAATATAACATACATACATAATACGCACAAATTCCTCTGTTATCATTTTATCAGTAATACAAAAACTGGCAAAGAAAAACTATGAAGTTCTATGAAACTTTCCCAATTTATTATATTTTTTGTTTTAATAGTAAAACAACAGTGAAACAAATAGTAAAACAAAATTAATAGGTTTACCTAGACCATAACTTGGCATAATAGGTCAGCAATAAATAATCAATGTTTGAAGCAGAATCCAACATAAGACATGGATTTATGACCCAAACATCATAAAAAATCTTCTAGAGATGTTTTTTTTTATTTTCTTTATGCTATCTGAAAATAGCTGGCAAAATCCAAGTATTCCTTCAACTCTGAATCATAGTTAAGCAGCTTATCTAAGGTTTATAAATTAAATAATACTGGAATCATACTATATTATGTTCTGTTCTCTTTAATTTTTGCTATTGTAAGAATAAAATATTTCTCTTATATAATTAATTTTTACATATTCTGTGCTTATAAAGGAAAAGAGTTATAGTGGTAACAAGTAGAGCTCAGCTATAGGTCAATGTTAATGCCGGTATAACCATAATCAACAAAAACTGGGCAAGGTGCTTGACTTACATGCAGCCAAATGGGGTCAATGCCAAGCACCACACATATGGTCTCCCAAGCCCACTAGGAGTTATCCATGGGTGCAAAGCCAAGATTAAGCTCTGAGAACTGCCAGTTATGACCATAAAACCAAATATGTATATATTTCATAAACATATATTCATAAACATATATGTGTGTACACACATAAAGTGGCATATTAACCAATCCTTAGATTACAAAACATCCTCATATTGAGCAGAATTCTAATTACAAAAGTATTCCTAGTATGTTATCCAGTTAATATTATATTAAAAGCATGCAAAACTAATTATAGGACCATAATAATAACTCAGAAATTAAAGCATTTATTTCGTATATTGCTAGTCACAGTTTGAATCCCTAGTACCACATATGTTACTCTGATGATCACTAGGAATGATCTAAACAGAGTTAGGAATAAGCCAGAGCACTATGGGGTAAAACCCCAAAATAAAACAATAGAAAGACTAACTATGGCTTTAGAAGTCAGGATATTTGTTACTTTGGTGGAGCATGAGAAAATAGTGTGAGAGGAAAATTAGGGAAGCAGGAAATAATTCTTGTTTGAGTTAGTGTTCTTTCTATACATACATTTTGGTAATGTTCTCTCTTAAGTAGAGGTTACATAGGTGTTTGTTCTGTAAAAAGTTGCTGAAGTATAACAATATGTACGCATATTGTCTATCATATTCTATATTTCAGTGAAGAAAGGTAAATCGTAAGGGTGTTTAAACTATATTTTACCTCCTTTCTTGCTATCAAGTTCAAATTTCTCACCTTAATTCTAAAAACGTATCCAATTGTTTTCTGTGTTACCTAATCTGGACCTCACATAAATTCATATCATATCTGATCCTCCAATTTAGTCTGACTGAGAGGCTGTGGAACATGATTACACTTAATTGAAAACTTATCCAAGAAGTAAGTAATCCACAAAAGACATGCTTTTTATCTGTTAATCATTCATTCTGGGGCTGATTTTCCTACATATAGGAGTAAAGATTATTTAAAATGGCTGAACTCAAAGAAATGAAGGACAGATGAAAAACAAAAGTACTTTTTCTTATCCTTTTTATTCTCTAAAGAATATGACAACCATTTCCATCAGATTGTCCAGTTAGTACTTAGTATATTCTTTTGTACTGAGATGCAAAATTTTCACACTTCCCTTATCATAAGTATCAATAGAGCAAGATGATCTCAGCTAAAAGGATTTTTTCAATTCACTTTTGTTCACTTTTTAGTATGCATAAGGAGTATTTGTTAAAACAGAGTATTAGATATTTATGCAAATCTTCCAGAAATCATTCATTGTATTCTTATTAGCATTTAGAAACATTTAGAAACCACTGTTGTAGTGCTAGCTCTTTACTCAGGAAATTAAACACTAGATACGATGCGCTTTAGTTTACATTTTAACAAATTTCTTAAAATATTTCAATTTTACCATTATTTAACCAACAAGCAGTCATTGAAAATAAATTAAAAAAAATAAATATCTGAGTATAAGTTTTATTTTGGAACTTTTTGTTTAAAAATCAGTAATAACTCCTAAATTTCACTTTCACTGTATACCTAGATAAGGTTCTTAGTAGATTCTTACCAACTCATAGTCTTCCACAATTTAGAAAATTTTACATTTTAAATTTAACTTAGAAATAACTTATTCTAGGGGCTATAGTGATAACAGAGCAGGCATGGTGCTTGCTTTGCATGCAGCCAATCCAGGGTTTGATTTTTGGCATTCCATATGCTTCCCTGAGCCTCTCAGGAGTAATTCCCACTTGCAGAGCCATAAGTAACCCCTGAGTATCACCAGGTGTGGCCAAAACAAAAATAGAAATATCAAGCCTAAAAAATATTTCTTCAGAATAATCTAGTCTGACTGTCACAACTCAGATTATGTTAAAAATTTAATTACTTGGGCTGTGTCTACAGTCCATTAAATATGTTTCCACCAGGAACAGATCTAGGAAGCTAACAATACTCCTAGAAGAATCTGATCATAATAAAATTTGGTGTACAGATAGAGTGTGACATCATTTCACAGATTAATAAGCTAAATTTTTTCTTAAATTTACAGTACCTTGAGTGATTCAGGAAAGAGGCTCTTCAGCATTTTTTCCAGTGTCAGCAGTTTGGTAGAACAGTTTAACACCAGCATCTTCTCAGTATCGGTTCCACACCTATTTAGAAACTTGAAGAACTAAATTTAATTTTTGCTTGCTTACATCTGAATCTGTGAAGGAATATTCTCAAATGCATGTTTTTTCCTTTGTGTAATTCTGTTGCTTTCTAAAGAAGAAAGGAGGTGGGAAGGAGGAAGATAGAAACGCTCTGTAATGGTTAAGCAATGAATACACAGAATTGGAGAGTGTTAAAAACCTAATCCTGGAAAAGACAAAATACACATACTGGGTTAAATCATTATAACTTTACTCTAAACTTTTCCTTCAATCCAATGATAGCAGCTGTAAACTTATATTTATGTCTTCTTTGCTTTAAATCTGTCTCAAGTACTCTGAGGATAGGAAGGGCCTTTATCTTCATTGTGTGCCACTGCATCCCCTTCATCTACCCAAGTGTGATACATAGAAAAGGGCATTTTAAGTAAGCATTGGGAGAATATGAAGCTCAGAGTAAAAGTGTTAGGGTTAAGTAGGCAAATTTTGCTTTGTTTTGTGGCTACTTTCAGAAGTGCTCAGGACGTACTCCTAGCTCTGTGTTCAGGGATGATGCATCATATTTACAAGACCACATAGAGTACAAAGAGATTAAACAGCAATCAACTATATGCAAGGTAGGTGCCTTATCCCCTGCCTGAGCAGTGAAAAGAAATCATTTCTTCACCTTTGCATCTACTTTATATATTTGTTTATTTTGTTTTTTTGGAGAGGTGCACACCTCGTGATGCTCACGCATTACTCCTGGCTATACTATCAGAAATCGTTCCTGGCTCGGGGGACCATATGGGACACCGGGGGATTCATTAGGGAATTGAACCGTGGTCCCTGCTAGGTTAATGTGTGCAAGGCAGACGCCCTACCGCTTGCGCCATCACTTTATATTTAACTCTAAAAATATTTTTAGCTTAGATCCTCATGATTAATGCATTAATTTATTATAAAGGAATCAAAGAGAAGATTAAATTAAATTAAACTATTTAAAAGAGAAGCTGATACTGTATCCATATTTAGTTTTTCTAGATATCTCTTTATGTTATAATAGATAGCAAAATGCCTATAAACTACAATCATTTGAATATCGCTTATTTTGTCTAAAAGTTTGTTACAAAAATCTACTTAAACCTCTTACAAACATAAGTAAGATATAATGATAAAAATTACGTTTAAGGGGTCAGAGTGATAGCACAGGGGTAGGTCATTTGCCTTGCTCGCTGCCAACCCAGGATGAAACCGGGTTTGATCCCGGCATCCCAAATGGTCCTCTGAGCTTGCCAGGAGCTATTTTTGAGTGGAGAGCCAGGAGTAATCCCTGAGCGCAGCCAGGTGTGGCCCATAAAACAAAAACAAAATTAAAATTCAGGTGCAGGGAAAATGGAGTTACAAAAACAACAAAATAAAAAATCTGGTGACCTGGGAAAACTTAAAGATTAAGAACTATGTTTCTACAGATAGACCTGATCATTTGTGGATTTCATATTGGTAAATTGATTTAAATTTGTTCAAATTTACTTATACTCCCAAATTAATACTTGCAGTGCTTCTGTACTTATTTTCAATTACAGAAACATAAAACCATAAACATTCAGACTTGGGAAGGCTTAAAGTTTAAGGACTATGTTTCTACATATAGACCTGATCATTTGTGGATTTCATATTGGTAAATTGATTTAAATTTGTTCAAATTTATTTATACCCCCAAATTAATACTTGCAGTGTTTCTGTACTTATTTTCATATACAGAAACATAAAACCATAAACATTCAGACACACAAACCAACAAAGAATCAGGAATATTTTCTAGATAGATTTTTTGCTTAGAGTCCCCTTGTCTATTTCTCTAATTTTCCCCATATCATAATGCAAACTATGAAAGAAACAAGAATCTGTTTTTTACTCTAAGTTTTCTTCTTTTTTTTCACTCTGTTTTCTAACAGCAAACACAGAGCTCTAAACTTGATTCACAGTACAATTCATTTTATCCATAAAATAATATGTTCTTAACCAAACATTTTTGCTCGACTTTTTATTTGTACCTTGTTTAAAGGAAGAGTAGTTTTATAACTTCTTAATAGTCCAAAGCATCCTTGATCTAGCTTCAATATGTCTAATAAATGGTATATTCGGCAGATGAGTATACCAATATATTTATCCAAGATTTTGATATATTTCCTTTTTTTTTTTTTTTTTTTTTTTTTTTTGGTTTTTGGGCCACACCCGGCGGTGCTCAGGGGTTACTTCTGGCTGTCTGCTTAGAAATAGCTCCTGGCAGGCACGGGGGACCATATGGGACACCGGGATTCGAACCAACCACCTTAGGTCCTGGATCGGCTGCTTGCAAGGCAAACGCCGCTGTGCTATCTCTCTGGGACCAGATTTTGATATATTTTCAACATAACAACATATTCCTTCAAGAGCCTAAGCAGCTCCTGCTAAGCACCAAAACTCAGAGTAAAAAATAATGGTCACATTAAAAATTAGAGAGGACCAATAAAAAAGCCCTAGTTTAGGGCTTGAACTATGACCTGCACAATAATCATGATCCCCAGTCCCAAAGGTCCGGCAGAGACAATTGTAACGGAATGTTACAAAGACCAAGATCACCAACCACAGAAGATGGATTAAAATGACACTGAGGTAACAGAACCTCTAGAACCACAAAGACTGACTTCATCATAAGTCCCACCTCAGGATCTGTGCAGATACTGAGACCTCTAAACATAGAGCAGAAGTCTTCCACACACCAAAAAACAACAACAACAACAACAACAACAACAAAAAACACCATCGGAAAAGTAAAGGATCCTGATCATGAGCAAAGTCTAGAGTTGATCCCATGACAGTATGCTCCAAGGACAGAGAAACCCCATATCTCTTAGGCCAAGTGAATTCCTTTTCGAATGACCCCAATATTTACTGTGCCAGGGCAGGAGGGAAAAAACAAATACAAAAAGCACAAAATCTTGGTTACTTTTTATATAAATATATATTACCTTTATTTATTATTGTTATTATTTTTATTTATTTATCTATTTTGGTCGATTTTTCTGTTTGGGTGCGATTATTGAAAGTGTTGTCCCCAATTATATTTATTTTTTTTTCTTTCTTCCTTTCTTCTCTTTCATTATGTGCTATACCATGTTTCTTAATTCAAGACCACGGCATGATTTTTGTTTGTTTGTTTTAGTTTTTGTTTTTGTTTTTTTTTGTTGGTTTGTTTGTTTTGTCTGTTCTTTGAGGTGCTTATCGATATAGCTGGAGCCCTCACTGGATATTTAATACTTCTTTTGGTACTAGTGGAGTGTTTCACCTTCTTTTTCTCCATCTCCCAAATTGATGATGAGAGCCTTTAGAAGGACTCCGCCCATTTTCAGGGTATTAGATTCTTACCCCAGTTTATTATTTTTCTTTTTTTTTCAAACAAAACCACGCAACTTGAACTAACTAGTCCTGCCTCCAGTTAGAGGGGGAAATAAGGGAGGCATCAAGACCAAACAGGTGCAAGACTACTAAGTAGTGGGTTGGATACAGAGGGGACCACATATTCTAGCCGCCCTGAGGTGAGGGAAAAGGAAATGGGAGGTAGGACAGAAACGGAGGTGTAGGGAGGACAATTTGGCGATGGGAATCCCCCCTGATTTTATGTAAATATGTACCTAAAGTATTATTGTCAACAATATGTATGCCACTATGATCAAAATAAAAAAAAAGGAAAAGAAAAAAAATTAGAGAAATTTCTTTTGAAAAACATTGGACATTATCTTATTAATAAAAAGCAATAAATTTCATAAAGATCTTTCATTCAATACATAGAGACCTTTCAAAGGTCACAAAACAGAGTGCAAAAATAATAATAGATACACAAAATATTTTATATACATTTTAATTAGAGTCAGAATGACAACTATTAAGTAAAAGCTATAATATGTCATTTGCTCACTTCTCAAAGATAAATCTCCCCTACCTACTATGTTTTAGAACTAGAGTGTAATGGCCTGTTATCAACAATTAACTCACAGAAAACTGTCAAGAAAAAAATGGATGCTTTAGAAAGTGATTTAGATTGTTCTAATAAGTGGTCAACAAGTATGTAAATGTTTTATTAATACACTAATTAGATAATGAAGTAAGACACTCTTCTAGGAGATTTTTGCTGTTAAAAAGTAAATATAATATCTATTTTCATGGTACAGTATATCATACCATTTACAATACAGTGGCAGGTGACTGTTAATGAAGAAAACTTTGTGTATATATTAGACACTTGTAATACAATTCCACAAATAATTTTCTAGATAGATTTTTCTGCTTAGAGAGTTCACTTTTCTATTTTTTGGATTGTGCCCCAAAATTAATGCAAATAATTTTATACATCATAATTATTTGACTCATATTTGTATAGAAAAGTATAAGCTCCCAGGGGCCGGAGTGATAGCACAGCGTTAGAGGGTTTGCCTTGGATGCAGCCAAACAGGGATGACACTGAATTCATTCCCCAACATCCCATATGTCCTTAGAGCTGCCAGGAGCTATTTCTGAGCTCAGAGCCAAGAACAATCCCTGAACACCACTGGGTGTGGCCTAAAAACAAAACAAAACAAACAAAAAAAAAAAAAAAGAAAAAGGAAAAGAAAGATAAAATAAAAGCTCCTGAACATAATCTTCCCCACTAAAATTTAATTCCAATTTATTCCTCAAATATTTACTAACCCTAACTTTTCTATTTTTTCTGACAATTGTAATCAACAATTTGCGATTTATTTTTTTAATGAATTAAATTAATGCTTACCTAGTTCTTAGTATTCCGTCTAAAGCTGTGGTCTTTCTCTATATAAGTACTGTAGCACCTTCTTCATAAAACGTACATTTATTAAGGCTACTTCACTAATTAGTCCTTAGTGGGAAGAGGAGAAGGTAAAACTGTCCACAGCAATTAAAAAGGAAGGAGTTTAGAAAGGCACGTAGGTGAAAATCATCTCACAGATATCACAGGAGTTTTCATGTTACCTCTTTCTACTTTCCATCATATTTACTCATATATTATAATAAACCAACAAATAATTAGTGTCCATAATGAATACTTATGTCCAACGAATGGACATCTAGTAAAAAATGAATTTCTGTTAAGAACTAAAGGAAAGAAATAAAGAGAAATGGGACTAAGGTGAGTAAAGATAAAAAATATTATAAAGGTATGCTCACATATATTTTTTTAAATGTCCAAGCCTAAGCAGGGGTAATCTCTAAAGAGAATTTTTAAACTTTTAAAAATTAAAATCTCATCTATTCTTTTATGTTTTGGATCTGGTGCTCCTTAGATACTCCTGAAACTACTCTTGTCAGGGTTCAGGGGACCATATTGGTTCTGGAGATTGAACCTGGGTGTATTACGCAAAAGACAAGTGATTTATGCATGCTACTATCTCTTCAGCCTCAACTCTGTTCTATAAATGGAGAGTAATTCAGAGTTTATATCCCACAAATGACTGCAGTTTTGAACACCATATGTATTTACATAGAAACTTGGTATACAGTAAAATTCTTGAGAAATAAATAGATCAAATAATTCAACATATTTTAAAGAGAGTTCTAATTGTAATCACCCACACGGGAGAATGCTGTTTATCCTGTTTATATTTTATAAAGTTACGATCAGATGAAAAGGGAAAGTTACAACAGATATACTGATATAAGTAATATAATGGATAGTTGGTCTTTGAAAGTGACTAGAGAAATATTGTTAGGTGATAATTTACTGGATATCAAAATAAGAGAATTTTTTTCACACTGGATTCTTTTTTTTTCTTTCTGGTTTTTGGATCACACCAGGCAGCACTCAGGGGTTACTTCTGGCTCTATGCTCAAAAATCGCTCCTGGCAGGCTGGAGGGACCATATGGAATGCTGGGATTCGAATTGAAACTGTTATTTGTAGAAAAGATAAATTTAGATTAGATATAAATTATAGTATCAGATAAAAGATTTTAAAACCTGGGTTTAAAAACTTATGTAGTTTAAGATACATAAATAATATTACAGATTTAGACTAAATTATTTCCCAAGTGCTCTCTCTAAAACATCAGAACTAATTAGAATTTTTTTATACAAGGAAAAGTACTATTTTTCACATTATAATCTGTGTAAGCTGAAGATAATCGGAGGTAAAATATGTCCATAAAGCTAAACTGAACTTGAATTCTGAGATTGAGAGAAAAAAAATGAAAGTGGAGTGGGGTAAGAAGGTTGCTGGTATAAGTAAAAAATGAAAGAGATTCCATCTGAGTCCGACTGAAAAATTCGTAATCATGTTCACTTTAATTAAGAGAACAGATGAATATACAGTGTAATATTTAATCATTAGCTTTTGTTACCCTCTCTATTTCTAGCACATCGATGAATTCCTACTGGTCAAAATTATAATTTTTTTTCACTCCCTATTTCAATCACTTCTCATTTGTGATTTGAAAGCAGTTAAGTTGGTTTCAGGTTTTATTCTTACAGGCTTGTTAGGATTAAATATTGTTATAAATATTTGAAACATGTGATGAACTGCAATATTATTTAGCATATAGAAGAGATTAATAGGTGTTGGCAATTTTTATCCTTGTTAATATTACTGTATATCCCTGATAATCCATTTGAAAACCTAGAGTAGTTTTAATGATCTCCTTGGGGATGGAAACAGGATGAAACTAGCTAAGGCATGTTTGTTTTTGCAAGTTAAAATTTGAATATTTCATTTGTCAAATATCCTCTAATAGCTATATTAAATTTGGAAAATATAACTTTATCTTCATCTTAGTTCAACTGTAACCTATAACAAGTTTTAAATATGGTTGCTACAGCAATTTCATAGTATTGATGATAACTGTAGAGGCCACTAAAATGAAAGTACACTTACCGAGGACAAGAGAAAGTAGTTCTATGGTGGGTGGGTAGTGAAGAAATGTAAATATATTCAGTGGTAGCAACTCTTAACAAGAAAACCTAGTTAGAAGACAAAAGGGGTGCAGTCACTTCAGAAACTTTGAATTCTCTGCTTTTGCTTTCCTTCTTTCCTCTAGTATCTTCTTCCAAGCTGAGTCTTTCTTGACAAAAAATGACAGATGAGAGGATTGGGAGACTTTTGTTTGGAAACAAAGCCGAACCAAGCCATTCACATACTAATTTTGACAAGGTGCATGCACCTGCATTTATTGTTGGCAAATAGGGAATATAGTGATATTCTATACAAATAAATAAAAGAAAGTAAATCCCTTAATCATGGGTTCCAAAACAGGTGTTTCAGATTAAAACAAAACCAGTTATGTAAAACATGCCCAATGGAGAGTTGCGGAAAACAATGAGTTCATATAAAATTGAGAATTTTAAGTGGTTGACAGTATGCTATGAATAAATTTATCACACCTGAACAGACTGCCTCCCCTCATTGCTTTCATATTACATTGCTTCTGCAGAATTATGGAGAATATTGATTTTTCCGGTTTGTTTCTGTTTCTACCAACATTCCCTTAATCAAGCACATAGAGATAATTTATGGGAGGGGGTTGGTCTTAATTTACAAAAGTTGATCAGACCAGTGGGTCTAAGCTAGACAAGCACCCGAAACTTTACATAAAGCTTAGATGTCCACACGTCTGTTTTTATAGGGCATTTCTGAAAACTAATCATCATTTTTGCTTAGTGCTTAAACTACAAGGGGAAGAGTCTTTGAGGGAAGAGTCTTTGAAATCTTTAAAACAATCCTTTAAAAAACACTATCTAGAGAAAAGGGGACGAAGGTTTAACTTACCTTTGTTCACATTAGTTATCAC
This sequence comes from Suncus etruscus, assembly GCF_024139225.1. NCBI lineage: Eukaryota > Metazoa > Chordata > Mammalia > Eulipotyphla > Soricidae > Suncus > Suncus etruscus. The sequence continues at coordinate 13,922,025 of NC_064865.1, forward strand.
ACGTTATCAGGATAGCTATAGAGTTTCCTAAAATCAACATTTTCTTTGTTTCAAACAGGAAAGTTCATCCTAAGTGCAGACATTATGAGCATCTTTTAAAACTTTCCATCCACAAACAAAATCATCTTTTTTGTGCATTCTTTAAATCAACTATAAAAGCAGAGATAAAAATATAAATGTACATCTCCCCTTATAAGGTAGAAATCAAATATTGATTCCTTAACATCTTCAATGAGAAAAATGGGCTATAATGAATTTTGATAAGCATCAACTTAATAAAAGACATAGGGCCTAAGAAAAATCAAAGAAACAAAAGAACTAAGGTCTTGCTACATCAATTGAAATAAGGATAGTAGTAAGTTTTATCTAACCAGTTCCAATCCTTGGGGGTTTGGCCACAAGTCCTACGTCCAGCAGCAGGAATAAAGTGGGGGGCACAGTGGTGGTAATTTTGCACTGGTGAAGGGGGGTGTTCTTTTTGTGACTGAAACCCAACTACAGTCATGCTTGTAATTGCTGTGTTTAAATAAAGATAATATTTAAAAATAAAAATGTAATGCACTACATCAATAAAAGAAAAAATAAAAATATGATCATAGCAATAGATACATAGAAAGCACAAAAACTACCAATGTGTGCACACTGTAAAGATGAAGAGGCAATATGCTGCAATTCATGGTTAATTTGAGAGATATGTTATCTTGTAATAAGGGATCAACTTATTAACTGCTGCTTGGACAGCTTTCAGGATCTGAATGCAAAGTGCTGGAATCTTTCTGATATCTGGATATCTTCAAGTGGAGGGGATGCACTGGATATGATGTTGTGTCTTACTCTGGTTGATCCATAGGAATAGAAAAGCCAGAATTGTGAATCTGACATTATCGTTTAAATCAACGTATTAGGACATTGTTGTTTAATTATTCCTGTGAGGTCTAATTTATATAAAAGAGCAAATTATGAAATATTACTTTCTCCCTTTTCTGGTAATCTCCTAGCATCATAGTAACATTAAATTTACTTTTGATAAATGTTTACTGTAATTTTGTGGAAACACAGTAAGAAATAGATTCCTTTTATCTATATGCTTTTGATTAAGCTCAAATGGTCTCTCCAGACTCAAAGTAAAGGATTAGAGCAAGTTTTTTTGTTTGCTTGTTTGTTTTAATTGGGAATATTTTACTGTATTTCCCAAACTACAATCCTCAGGTTAGGTGAAGTTTTCTGAACCCCACAGGCTCCTTTACAGTTCTTTTGGGTCAGAGCCTGCTCCATGACTGTACTCTTGACCAGTTATTCTTTATTTATTTTTGTCTCTTGGGCCACATCTAATGATGTTCAGGGGATACCCCTGGCTGTGTGCTCAGATATTGCTCCTGGCTTGGGGGACCATATGAGATGCTGGGGGATTGAACCACAGTTCACCCTAGCTCAATGTGTGCAAGGCAAATGCCCTACCACTTGCACCTGCTCCAGCCCCTACCAATTATATATCTTCTGGGACCTAAGCCCCTTCCTTGTTAAAGCAAGGGTAGATTAATTCTTGTCCAGGTCCATACATGGACATCAGTGAGACCCATGGTTTGGGTGTTAGGAATAATGTCCAACCTATGACAAATAAAGCATAAGACAATAAGACGGATGGTCAGTATTTTATCAGTATTCACCTGTACAATAGTATGTTTCTGACTCAATTAAAAAGAACATAGCATTGTTTGTGTTCCTGTGTCTATGCAAAAAAGACATTATCCTAAATAGAAACTTACAAATGGAAAAAAGAGAGGTTAGCAACTATCTCACATCACGATTTATATGATAAAATCTCAATCCAAAACGTTTATACTTATGCTCATTATTAATTTCTTATTTTCTTGATAATTTCGAATAACATATTATTCACAAAACTTCCACACAAATGTTTATAAAACTTGAATTAATTGCATGTTTAATCAAAATGTCACACTTGTTAAAAACATTCAGGATTGCAAATTTTATTATATTTATTTAAAATACGACCATGTCGACGTAAGTCCATGAGACTATTGACATAGATGATGTCCTGATTTTCTTCTTTAGTTTTAAATTCCAAAAAAACCCCAATCCATTTGATGTAGTTGAGATATCTTCTATACACACACAGCCTTATATATAGTTAACTCTTTGAAAAACAATCTTTAAAACAATCCTTTAAAAAACACTATCTAGAGAAAAGGGGACAAATGTTTAACATACCTTTGTTCACGTTAGTTTGAACATCTTATAATCTTCCTAGTTTTTTTTTTATTTTATCTTACTTTTTTAAATTATTAAAAGCTAAAACCCTAAAAGTCTACCAAACTATGTTAAATCTTAAATTACTTTTTACTATAAATAAATACTTTGCTAGCCTGATGGTCCTAATTTATAAAGCATTCAGTGCTTTTAGTCATTTCTAACTTCAAAACTCTAATCAGCATTAGTTGGTGATATTTCATTATTTCTAGATCTCAGTTGCCTTGAGAAAGGTGGCTGCAGAGGTGCTTGTGCAGGTGGCAAAGACACAGAGACATATGTAGGAGGAAGCACCAGCTTTAAACTTTCCTACAGGCTATTCTCCTGGGAACAAGAGTAATTCTACCTCTCTTTTATTCATAAAGTGGGACTCCACTTTGTAAGGAGCCATGTCAGGGTTTTGTATAGTAACATAAAAGTCTGAGCATAAGACCTTTCATCTCATTTGCCAGCTATTTGATAATGTAGTTTTAATAGTATAGGCACTTACAGACCTATTTTAAGAGCCACCATTTTCTCAAACTTTAACAGGCCAGGTAGCATTGGTAAATCAAAAATAACCCAAATTTCAAGTATATAAAACAAAACAAAACAAACAAAAATACCCCTTAAACACAGGTACAATCAACTATTATTTTATACTGGTCAGAAAAAGCACAGAAAAGTTTAATATTTTCTAAATTGAAAATATTTTTATATACTATTTTTGGTCATCATGACTTTTTTTAATAAGGAAGTATTACCATTCTAAACTCAAACACATTCAATGCTTAGTTTAGTACATCAAAGGTATATCTTGTTCTTTACAGTAAGTTCTCCAAAAACATTGTAACATAATTACAGGATACACACAAAATTAAATATAGCAGCATGATGCAACTATTCAGTACTCCATACAATGTATTATTTATAAGACACCACAGGACACAATTCTTATAAATTAACATGGATTATTGTTCTCAGGTTTGTGCTATTTATACATGTTAGTGATAGTGACTATCAACATTTTTTAAGGTTTGGAGTCAAAGGAGCACTGTAAAAACAATGTTAGTGTGGCAATTATCGTTTGCAAGGGCCCACCAAAGATTGGGGGTCATGGAATGGAAAAACTTTGGCCTAAGTACAAGGAGACCCTACCCCTGAAGTTTCCTGACAGAAGACAATTTCTAGGCTCCAGGCAACCCAGTTTGTCCAATCCCGGTCATTGTCTTCAGTGCCCATACAGCTATATTTTTCACAGTCTCTGTTGTTGATCTCATGCCCCTGCATTAAAGGTCCTGGAATCTGTACATCCCACATTGAAGTCAGGATGGTGTGGAGTGGCGTCTAATTTCATCTCACAATTAACGAGCAGTGGCAGAAAGCCCTGTCCAGTACGCAAGTCCTCGTTGTTGTTTAAATCTTCTCAGTGTTAAGGGAAGACTCTTTTGAGTAAATCGATGTCAGAGCAGCAGTAGGGTCTTTCCCTGTAGAGGACTGCTTCCAGGTGATGTCATAAACAACATTGAATATTTCATAGATGGCTTCCCTGGTTCGGGGTGACTGGAAAATGCCCAAACCTCTGAGGCCTGTGCCAGGTCATCATGTCAATGTTCAGGGTTTGTAAGGTTCCTTTGCACCACAAGATTAGTGTGTTCCCATCTCTATAGATAAGAACTTATTTGTATATATAGTATCTTCCATTTTAATGTGCCCATGCAAACAAAGAATAATGCCACCTGGCGTTATCAGCGCATAAGGGGGCCGCAAGAACAAGTCCAACAATCCCCGTGACCTGGTTCAAACATAAGCATTAAACTGAGGGACTCTTTCACCAAAATTTCTTATTGAACAGTTCCCAGCAAGATTGGTGCCTATGGGGATGCTAGAACAAGTCCAATAATCTAATTGACTTGGTTCTTATATATAAGTTAAATGGAGAGACACTTCTACAAACTTCCTTATTTAACAATGAGCCAGGTCTTTAAGACAATGTTCAGGGTGTAAGGTCCTACTGCATTACAAGATTTGTGTGTTCCCATCTATATAAGGTAAGAACATGTTTGAATATAATTTCCCATTTTAATGTGCCTATGCAAAGGAAAAACAGTATCACATGGCGAAATTGGTGCCTATGGGGATATTAGAACAAGTCCAACAATGGAATTGACTTGGTTCTTATATAAACTTTAAATGGAGGGACACTTCTACTAACTTCCTTATTTAACAAATAACAAAAGGATAAAAAGTGGGGAAAATAAACAATCTAACTTAAGACAGTGGACTCAATAGTCACCGTATGTGGGAACTAATCAGAAACCTAGTATGGTAGCAAACACAGTTACACAGTGAAGAAAGGAAGAGGCCAAGAAGCCACTGAGAGTGAACAAGTAGAAAAAGAGTACTGGCCTCTTCCCAGCCTGAGAGTCCATCCTCTCATTTTTATTTTGAACATATATGGTACCCCCACGCAAAGTGGTCTCCTCCCAGACTGAGAGTCCATCCTCCCATTTTTATTTTGAATATATATGGTTTTTAAAATGGAGACCAATGAGAAAAAAAATAACCAGTGAATGTCAAGACATACACCAGTGCTGCATCGGCCCACCCTCCACCCCATGCGTCCCGCCCTTAGTGTAGGAAGACAAAGGCGGAAAGACTGAGGACCACGATAAAGTCCACCTAGGCCGGCAACCAGGGAATACCTGGAATAAAGGGGAGATAGCTAGGGAGAATGCCATACAGCATGGGGTGTCCCCTAACCCCAATACCTGGGAAGAGCTGGCCTCCAGGATCAAGGCACCGGAGGCCAGCTATCTGCCCGGCCCCTCCCTTTGCTCCTCCTCCCTAGAGTAGGGAAGGGGGGAAGCCTGGGGACCCCTAATAGTGTCCACCTGGAACCCACAGCAGGCCACCTGAGTTGGCACTCAGGCCAGGCCTAGAGTCCAGGGGGATATAGGGGGACAGCTGGAGGCCTGCCAAGCCTCCCAGCACCCCCCAAGCTAGGGAGAATGCCATCCAGCATGGGGTGTTCCCTAACCCCAATACCTGGGAAGAGCTGGCCTCACAATCAACTTTTTTAATTTGGCATGGCTAAGTTGTACTCTACTGCAATGTTAAAGTTTGGGGATTTTTGTGTTTTATTTTGGCTAAACTCTGTGCACGTAACATCATATGTGTCCTGTAAGTGGCTAAAATTTGATTCACAATTTAAAGTCTCATGACACAGAGTACATTGAGAAAAAAAATCTTGCTCTGTGTTGTGAACTAAGATATGCATTTTAATTCTAATACTTTAATGTGTAGGAAAAACAGACATTAAAGGGCTTTAAACCAAAGATTATGGTAGCTAAAATCTAGGCTGGTTAAGACTCTATAAATATAACATAAATGAAAAAAAATAACATAAATGGGTTGAAATGATAACACAGTGGGTAGTGTATGCTTTGCATGTGGCCAATCCAGGTTCGATCCTCAGCATCCCATATGGTCCCCCAAGCCTGCTAGGTATGATTTCTGAGGTAGAGCCATAGTAACCCCTGATCGTGCCAGGTCTGCCCCCAAACAAACAAAAAAGACAAAAAATAACATATTAATACAAAGTATAATTATTTCCCACATTTTTACCCAGTTTCCCATTTTGAAACTATACAAGTCAAAAAAGGGAATCTTGCTAGCCATTTGAATTTTTAAGGCAATCCTTTCTTTCAAAGGTTCTTCTTTCTTTATGCAAAAGCTAAATTTAATAATTTTGGTTAAATGTTCTTAATAATCTAACACTGAACTGTCAAATTTATAAATATTTTCCAATGTTTCAACATCAATCCCTTCATCAGTGTCTACTTCCCTCAACCAATGCCCCATCTCACCCACTATTCTGCTTCTATGAGAAGCACTTATGCATGTGTATATTTCTGTGTTTATATACATTTGTTATACATATATATATACATATGTTTTATTACATATGCTTTTGCACTGTGTTTGACAGTACAGTTGCTGAAAGGATTTCATACATAAAATTTTACCACCTTTCAGAATCACCTCCTCTTCCTGGTTGAATACTTACCTCCATCATAGTCATTGCCCCCACCCTTTCCTATTTCCTACCTCCCTCAAGTTTCATGTTTATAATTGAATAACAATTCTCATGCTCTTTGGTTACTTTGTCTTTGGGCATTTGTTTACTTTGTCTTTGGGCATGTGACAAATGAGATCATTTTCTATCTCACTCTAACTTTACTCAGCATGATCCTCTCCTGGTCCTTCCATTAAGCAGCAAATTGCATGACTCTTATCATTTGATCATTGATCAGTTTTATCATTTCTTATAGCTAAATAATATTCCTTTGTGTAGATATGTACCATTGGTTCTTTATCCAATAATCTTATTCTTGGGGTTTGTTTTGGGTGGGAGTGTGCCGCACCCTATAGCGCTCAGGGATTACTCCTGGCTCTACACTCAGAAATCACTCCTGGAAGGCTCGGGGAAACATATGGGACGCCGGTATTTGAACCACCAGCCTTCTGCATGCAAGGCAAACACCCTACCTCCATGCTATCTCTCTTGCCCTAAAAGTCTTATTCTTGAACACTTAGGTTGTTCCAAGATTTTGCCAATTGTGGATAGTGTTGCAAGGAACTAAGAGTATGATTATCTTTTACCAATTTGTTTTAGTTCCTTGGGGTATAATCTGAGAAGTGGAGTTGCTAGCTCAAATGGAAGCTCAATTCCTATATGGTTTAAGGATGTTCATATAGTTTTCCAGAAAGTTTGGATTAGTTGATATATCCACCAGGAATGAATAAGATTCTCTTTCTCCCACATCCATGTTAACACTAGTTGTTCTTTTAAAAAAATTATTGATGAAAATGCATCACATAGTTGACATAATAGATCATAATAAATAATTCAAGATGAGGGAAAGCAAACTTATTAAAAATAGAAAGAACATAGAAATAAAAAATAAAATGGAAGAAAAGAAAAAAGAAGAAAAAGTTAAGTAGTAGATATATTTGTGAAAATTATTGTATCCCCCAATAAAGTAATTAATACAATAGTGGAAAGTTTAGCAAACTCTTTTTTAAAGGTCAGAGGTAAAAATACAATATAAAAGGTGTGTGTATTGTGTGTGTGTGGCAGTTGATATTGTTTGCATAGGCACAGCAAAATATGGGGGAAATAGAAAGGGAAAACCTTTCTATTTCTATGGGTAAGGGAGACCTTACCCATGAAGTATCCTGGCATAAGACCAACTACAGGCTCCAGGCATACTAAATTGTCCAATCCCAAAATCTTTCTCTGTGGTCCCAGTGAAAACTCTTCACAATCACGGTTGATGCTGTCAGAGTTCTGTAAGAGAACCTGGTTTCTGTACAGATACTTTGTTGATGTCAGGGTGACTGGGGTGTCTTATGGTTTCATCTCACCATTAGGTGGCAATGCAGAGAACCCTGCCCTAAAAACAGGTTGTTGCTGTTACCAAGTCATCAGGGTGTTATTTGAACCCACTCTGGAGTAAGTCGATGCCAGGGCAGTAGTAGGGCCTTCCCTGGTAGAAGTCCAATTCCTGGTGTTGTAGAAAACTGTGGTTGTTTCCATAGATGGAATCCAAGGTTCAAGGGTGAATAGTCAATGCCCAATCTTCTGAAACCTAGGCCAAGCCACTATAACAAGTGTTCAGGGTGTAAGGCCCCATTACAGTAAAAAATTTATGTGTTCCTATCTCTATTAGATAAGAACTTGTTGGCACATGTAAGATTTCCCCATTTTAATGTGCCTATACAAAGAGGAATAATGCCATAAGGTACTATTGGTGCATATGAGGGCAAAGAAAACAAGACCAACAATCTCTATAACCTGGTTCTAACATGAACTCAAAACACTATAGAAACTTATCTACTAGAATTCCCTACTAAACATATCCCCAAAAGTGTGGGAAATTTCTGCTACATAAGAAGATAGACAATAAAGATTGTGGTCCCAAAGCTCTTGACAATCACAGTTGTTGCTGTCAGGTTTCTGTAAGAGATCCTGGTTTCTGTACAGATCCTTTGTCGATGTCAGGGTGACTTGGAAATTTCCTATTAAGGAAATACATCTAAAGAAATATTCAAAGGAGATATTAAGTCTTTTGAACAAGTCTGGGGGGTGGGGCGATAAAATCTGGCACACAGCTTCAGCATCCGATTTGGTCTTGTCGTCTAAAAAATGGCTCCCAGCTGTCACATATCAGGATATATCCTTGAGCTGGAGGCTTCTCAGAAACTGAATCTGGTAGCAAGCAACAGTTCACAGCAAAGAGAGGTGTGGGGGAAAGGGACCACCAAGAGAAAAATCAACAGCAGTGGCAGTGTCGGATTCTCAGGCTGAGAATCTGTCTTTTCACTTTGGAAGCTGATTGGCAGCTGGCTGAAGTGGGGGGGGGGGGTTCGCTTCTACCAGAGTTAGATTTTATTTTTTTTAATGTTTTTTTTTTTTTAATTTTTAAACAATAATTCAAAGAAGGACAAGGTTAAGTTACAGTGGAAGGACAATCTCCCAAAAACAGAGTTCTCAGAAGAAATCCCCCTGCTGACACCCTAATTTTGAACTTATAAAGAACATCAAGAAAAATAAAACAAAACCCATGTACAATTACTTTGTCCCTCAAGACCCCAGATTGTAGTACATTACATTTCATAGCAGTACACAAAGCAATCTAAAGCCACAAAATTTATGTAACTCCTTAAACTTGAAGGCATAGTAGTATTTTACATTTCCATGTACATGCATATTACTTTAAGTCAACCACAAAAGTTTGTGTTTTTTTTTTTTTTTTAAGGTTTAGAGTCAAAGGAGCACAGCAAAACGGTGTTAGAATGGCAATCATTGTTTGCATAGGCCCACCAAAGTTTGGGGGACATGGAAAGGAAAAGCCTTGGCCTAAATACAAGGAGACCCTACCACTGAAATTTCCTGACACAAGACCACAGAGTTAGACATTTTTGAGCTACACTTTATATAATTGGCTGGTAAAATTTTTTCTTTTGAATCTATGAACTGTCTTTGTATCTTGGTCATCATTTCCTTTGAGATGCAGATGTCTTAGTTTAAAGCAGTCCCTTTTATCTTGCTTCAATTTGCTTGGTCAGTGGTCTATCATCCTTTAAAATACCTTTACTGTCAATGTCATGAAGAGTTCTGCCTTTATGTAGTTTTATGGCTTCAGGTCTGATTTCAAGGTTTTTAATAAATTTAAATTTAACCTTTGTGAATGGCAAAAGGAGGTGTGAGTTTAATTTTATTTTATATAGATGATCAGTTTTCCTAACATACTTAAAGAAATTTTCCTTTCTGCACTGTTTTATGCTACTTTGTCAAAGATTAACTGATCATACACCTAAGTGTGTTTGTCTCACGATATTCAATTCTATCCATTAATTTTAGTCTGTCTTTATTCCAATACTATGCTGTTTTAATTACTGTTTTGTACTGCAGTTTACTATTTAAGGTATTTGATTGTTCTATGAATTTTAAGAGTCTTTGATCTATTGATAAAATATGCCTATCCTTATAAAGAATGTATTGGATCTGAATAGTGCTTTGAATGTGTGCTTTATACTATACAATGTTATTGCCATTTTGATAATAATCCCAACCATGAGCCATGGATGTGTTTCCCTTTAATCATGTACTTTTAAATTGAATTATAGTTAAAAAATTGAGTTCTTTCAGCCATACATTAAAACACACATCTCATCAGTACCCCAATTTAATCTCCCATGTCCACACCCCCAGTCTGTTTCTGAGAATCTAAGTGTCTCTAAGAAACTAAGAGAGTCAACGTTAAAGTTGAATGATAGGGAACTAGAATGGTGATTGTGATGCGGAAGATAGAAAATGGTAGTTTTAAACTTTTGGGGGAGGGGGTGTATTTGGGTCACACCCATCAGCGTTCAGGGGCTATTCCTGGCTCTATGCTCAGAAATTGCTTCTGGCAGCTTGGTGGACCATATGGGATACTGGGATTCGAACCACTGTCCTTCTGCATGCAAGGCAAAAGTCCTACCTCCATGCTATCTCTCCAGCACCTCAAAAGTTTTATAAGGCTTTCTTTACATGTTGCACTTCATGTTTCTTTTCTGAAGATTGTTTCCTAGAACGGATTGCACATTTACAGTACTGAAATGATCCAAGGGAACAGTAGTAGACAGATACATTTGGTGGAGAGTAAACAAGTTAGCTTTAAGAAGCAAGATTTTCAAGGGGCTTCTAAATGATTTTTATTCTGATAGATTGATGATCAAATACATTTAAAGTTCTGATCTAAAATCTTTTAATGTTCTTTGTCCACTCTTTTTTTTTTCTTTTTGGTGGGACGCCGGGGGATCGAACCGCGGTCTTTCCTTGGCTAGCGCTTGCAAGGCAGACACCTTACCTCTAGTGCCACCTCGCTGGACCCCTTTGTCCACTCGTTTTGGTTTTGGAGTAACATCCAGAGGCACTCAAACATTTCTTGCTCTACACTCAGGCATTACTTCTGGCAGGTTCAGGGATCATATTGGAGATTGAACCTGTATAAGCAGTGTTCAAGACGAACATCCTACTTGCTGTGCTATCACTCTTACCCCTGATCACTATTCTTAAAATTTTTTCATCTTTTTTGAGGTTTTGACAGAATATCTGGTCTTCATCATTGCAAGGGATGATTTAGAAATGTATTGTTTTTATTTTTATTTTGTTTTTTTGGGCCACACTTGGCGACACAGGTTACTTCTAGCTCTGCACTCAGAAATCAATCCTGGTAGGCTCAGGGAACCATGAGATGCCAAGGATCAAACTCAGATCCTGCTGCATTTAAGACAAATGCCCCACCGCTGTGCTATCGCTCTGGCCCCCAAATTTATTATTTTAAGGATATACACTTGTTTATTAGTAATTTCTAAAGTAAATATATGCTGTGATTACAAAAGAAAACAAATATTCAACTCTATTCAGTAATCCAATTAAGAAAATAAAATTTTCATGCTACTTAAATTGCCATTTTTTTCCCCAGACCCAACTGTGTACCTCAGATGGGTTCAGGGTCACTCCTGGCAAAGCATAAAGATTAAGAGCACAGGATTAAGGCCAACAGGAAATAGGGTCATAAGGAGCCAAATGGTAGGTGCTAAAAAGTAAACTAAAAATTGTGATCTTATCTCCTTGGTCTGTCACAGATTTTATTTTTCCATTTTTATTAGATTTTAAAATTTAAAGCACTGATTTTCTAAGTTATTCATACTTGTGTTGTAGACATAAGTGTTTTAGCACCAAAATCCACCAGCAGTGTCAATCTCCCTCCGCTAATGTTCCCAGAGTCCAACCCAAATCTCCACACTCTCCCTTGCAGCCTGGCATCACAACAGACACATTTTTATGTTTGGTTGTTAAATTTCGGGTCATGATTTCACTGTTGTTGACTCTATGGTTTGGACATTTAGTTCTATTCTTCCCCAATACCACTGAAGTACCTGAGCCCCCAAAGTACTGTCCTTGCTCTCCATTATATCACACCTGTCTTCCTCCTCTTAACACATTTTGTTTCTTTCTCTGTACTATACTGTGAGGCCAAGAGTGTTCTAGACAACTCCATTTAAACCATTCCATTTCTTCATGCAGTTATTCTAAAGTGCCATAATAAGGGATATCATCCTACACTTATTTTTCTTTTCCTTCTGGCTTACTTCACTTAACATAATTATCTTCCAGTTCCATTCATGTTGCAGCCAACTGCATGATTGTATCATTACTTAAAACTACGTACTATTTAATTATATATATGTATCACATTTTCATGATCCACCCATCTGTTGTTGAGCATGTATTCTGATTCCAAAACTTAACTGTTAATATTGGTGTGGATATGTTCTTTTGAATGAATGTTTTTCTGTCCTGGGGATAGATACCAAAAAGTAAAACTGCTACAACATATGACAGATCAATTCTGAATTTACTGAGAACTCTCCATACTGTTTTCAATAGTGGTTGAAACAAACAATATTCCCACCACTGGTGGATGTAAGTTGCTTTTCATCCCATCTCAGAGTCTGTGGCAAATTTTAATTAGGTCATACAAAGGTTAGCGTGTTACCAAAAAAAAATAAAAGTAAACAAACTTGAGAATTTTCTCAAATTCCATGTAATCAAGTAGAAGATGCAAGTTATCAGCTAAAGGATGAGAAAATATGTACATATTTACTATAAACACCTTACAGACACTAAATCACTTTGCACTAGCTAACAATGAACTCTATTCAACAAATATACATTTTATTGTGGCTATATTAATTTTATGGCTTCAGGCAAATAACTAGAATAAAAAGACTTAACATTTTCTCTACTATAAAAAGTTTTCAAAATTATATTAGATGCTAGTAGTAGATCTGCTAGAGTCTAACTTTAAAGTGTATATCAGAAGATAATAAACTAGAAATATAAGCCTCTGTCCTACAAACATAGATGAGGAATTTTACAAATTTATAAACATTACATAAATATGGAACTAGATTTAAGAAACTTTTAATATGCATCCAGTCTTTTATAGGCTTCTTCGATGACAGTTAACATGTTCTTTATCTTAGATGAGTTATGGAGAGTATTCATGTCCTTTAGAAGAGCACTCTGGTTTGGAATTAATGCCAAAATTTCTTTCTGTGGGTACAACAGTACAATTAGATTTAGCATTTCCAAATTAAAAAATGACCAAATTAAGTTATTACGGTATAATAAGCCTCATGCATACCATTTCTATATCTAATGCTTATTAATGCTATTTTTTTTAAATAGGTAGATTTTTTCCCCCTCAGGCTAAGTGCATAGGGTGAGGGTGTGTGGGATTGGATCACACCCAGTGATATTGTAGGTGTCATTATAGGTAGTGTTTGAGAGGACCATGAGATATTAAGGATTGAATCTGTGTTAGCTATATGCAAAGCAAAAGCCTTACACTATCTCTCTAGACTCCCACGTGGTTCAATCCCCAGAACCCAAGTCTCAATAGGATTGATCACTAAGAACAAAGACAAAAGGGAAGTCCTGAATATCGCCATTCTTCCATCCACAAAATTTTCAAATTACTTTCTAGGAAACAAAGACTTTCTGTCATCAAAAGTATATTTACAAAATGTTATCTTGAGATATTTATTGAAGATAAATTTCCAGTTTACATGCTAATACAAATAAAACACTGTACTATTTTATAATCTTATATCATTACTAACAATAAACAAAAGCAATTGTAAAAATTTATGTTTAGAAATATATCTTAGTTGTAACAAGTATGTATAGATATATGTATAGTGCATCCAGTATGACCTAGAATAGCAAATATTTCTACCAGTTATTACATTATAGTAAATCCATAAAACGAAAAGTTGCACAATTATTAATAAGCAATGACACATCTACATGAACTGACAAGACTTTTAAACTTGTTGCCAGAGAGAGCATTCAGGGGTTAAGGCATTTGCCATTGCATACTGCTGATCTTGGTCTATTCTCTGGCTCTGTGTATAGTCCCCAAGCAAAAAGAACAAAAGAATACTAGTTTACTGCAGCATGAGGCTGCAAATACAAAAATCAAAGGAGAAATATAAAAACTCAAGGTTAAATGAGAAAAAATAATTTTGCCTAATAGTTTATAACACAGATTCCATTTGAAAGCCATTTATATGTTGGAACATCCCACGCAGTACTCAGAAAGCCTAACAGCCACTCCCAGTGACACTCAAATAATTTGGCTCAAGAGTTCAATGGTGGAGCTTGAAAATGAGATGTGACATTGCCCAAGGATGCAGCAGACTTAAGGCTTCCCGAGCTGCAACTGGCAGTTAAAGCGGAGTCCAGAGTATGCAAAGCATTCCTTTTCTGTCTCTCCATTTGTTCATTAAGAAAGAAGTGATGTAGATTGAGGAGATGAATCAAAGGGCTAAGAACAAAGCCTAAGGAACGTTGAGTTCAAACACCCTAGAACCCAGAAAACCAATAAATTGCCCCTAACTCAATAAATATTTATGAAAATGACATTCATAAATGCTTCTGATACAAACAATGTGGAAATCTGTATTTACCTGAAGTAGGGGTGAATTCAGACTTTCCTCAGAAAGTTCTGGAAGACTGAGGCTCTCAGTACAAGTTCTCTGATGCAGCTAGAATTAGAAAAAAATCAAGAATTTAAAAAACTTATTATGACTATTTTTTATTACACACAGTCTCCAGGTTGTGAAGGGGGACTGAGAGAAAAGTAGTAATGCATATTTAATAGGTTAAAGGTTAAATTCAGTCCCCAAATCCTGGAGCCTGGAGAACCTCTCTAGCTTCAGCATCATCAGACTTCTCTGCTAGACTGAAATCTATGGCCCTTTACCCCACAGCATTCCTGAATGGCTATTATTTAAAAACGAAACAAAACACTGTTGGTACAATTGAAACACTTAATAATTATACTGAGATTCCACTAATATATCTTTTTAAACAATTACCTCTTTTATTTTCTTCTCCTCCTCTTCTACCTCATTTGACAAAATCTCAATATTGTTCTTTAGGTTCTCAATCTTTTCATTAATTGAATGTACTGTTTCGTCTATCTTTTCTATTTCTTCCTGAGGCCAGAAAAATAAGTCAATATTTTAACTTAATGATTTTACTCTTTAAAAGCATATTAAACAAAATCAAATATCATCAACTTATATAGTATACATATATAACTGTTTATATACTTCATCTAATAAAAACACCAAAGCTGCTGCAATGAGGGACTCTTGGAATACACATATAAATAAATTTTGAGCCTAATGGCTGAGGTTAGCACATACATAGTAAGCCATATATGATATTATAAAAGTCATAAATATAAATTCAGAGTATTTGAATATCAACATTTTCATTTGCCCAAATCAACATTGATCATTATGGCAGGAACACTAATAAAAATTATATTTTCCTATAATTAAAAGGAATAGTTACATTTTTGGCATATGTTTTGGGTCATACTTTGCAATGCTTAGAACTTACTTCTGGCTGTATGTAAAGTAATCATTATTGGCAGGTGTGGAAGATCAGAAAGAGTGCTGGGGGGATGCCTTGTTACATGCACGGAAAGTGCCTAAATCACTGTTCTATCACACCAAAATTATATAATTTATGGAAGAGGACAAAGAGAAATCAATAAAAACAAGTATGAATAAGTTGGGAATGTGTACTTGTTGCAGGTCAGATTACTGATAACCATCAGTGTATTATGGTTTTTAGAGAAAAGGGAGAGAACAAGTAGTGGGAGAGATAATTGCAGAAAGCTTTCCTACTAGGGAGAAAAGCAGCTGTGCAAATTCAAGAGGCAAAAGAGTACCAAACAAAATGAATTCAAAAAGAACAACACAAGACATATAGTAATCAAAATGGCAAAAAAAAAACAAACAAAAAAAACAAAAGAGGGAAATGGACTTAAGACAGTATGGAAGAAAAGGCTTATATAAAAGAAAGAACAAATGAAACCACAACAAATATCCCCTATGAAAGACAAGAGTGGAATGACATATTCAGATTACTGAATGAAAGAAACTTTCAACCTAGAGTCCACTACCCAGCAAACCATTTTTTAGATAGAAGGAAGGCTAAGTAACAGGAAACTTTTTTTTTTCATTTTCATCATCATTTTGGCACAGTGCTCCAGAAAACATCTGAGATTTTATAATAGGGGTGAAAAAAATAACTTGTTATCCTAAGTAATATCTTTCATATACAAAGTTTATGCTAATGACTCAGATGACGAAGTCTGGTTGCCAAAACAATAAAGTGAACAGAGGTTTATCATTTCAGTCTCATGAACTGACCTGAAACGTCCCAGAAATAGGGCTAGGAATTTAATCCGATGATACTTTCATAAAAGCAAGCTTGTAAAATTCCCAGTTTGGTGAATTACTTAAGTGCTAGGAGAGTGATGGGTTCAATAAAGAAAATCATACCTCTTCCCAACTATGTTCCCCTCAGCATCTCTCATTTGGTTTTCCCGAGTTATAGTCTTTTTTTTTTTTTTTTTTTTTTTTTGTGGTTTTTTGGGTCACACCCGGCAGTGCTCAGGGTTACTCCTGGCTCCATGCTCAGAAATTGCTCCTGGCAGGCACGGGGGACCATATGGGACGCTGGGATTCGAACCGATGACCTCTTGCATGAAAGGCAAACGCCTTACCTCCATGCTATCTCTCCAGCCCCCGAGTTATAGTCTTTATATTGTTAACCAGAATTTAATACATTTGAAGACCTACTTGACTTTATGATTCACGAACCAGGCATAATCTAATGATAAAACAAATACTCTGAAAAGTTATATAAAAAGGAAGGTGGGACCAGGCGGGTCTTCAGGGCCAAGCCTGGTTAATCGGGCCCTAGGGGGAGGGGTGGAGAGAAATTTCTCCCTATGCATCCACAAACTACAGAGGCAGGGCTGGGCTCAGAAGACTCCACATGCCAGGACTTCTGGGTGTCTTCCACTGGTATGTTGGGGGCTCTGGGCAGGACAGCTAGCCATAGGCCCCCTGGGCTGACCACTTAGTCCAGGGGACTGAGATCCTCCCACACCAGGCGGGTCTTCAGTGCCACACCTGGTTAATTAGGCCCTGGGGGGGAGAGAAATTCCTCCCTGTGCATCCACAAACTACAGAACTGCGCAGGGGCTAGTGTGTATTAAGAGTATTCCTTATCCTTATGTTATGTTTTGCGTATCCAGAATGTCCATTTTGTATTCTGCCCTTTCCCACACCCCTACAAAGCTCATTTTTACTCCTTAACTCTCTCACCCCTCCAAACATCACTAACCCACATTATTACTCTTTTTAACTTCAGTACTGCACAATCCTAATCACAGACCAAAGCCGTGCATTGTGTGTAACAACCCCAAACTGTTTCAAGAGACATAAAATGGACACATATTTCTTTAGAATATTTTGTGTTTTCTCTGACAGCTGTAAGTCTTACTAAATGTTCTTTTATACAGTGACGATTCTAACCACTTTTTATCTTCTCTTTATGAGCTGTTCAACAAGGAATTTTGGTGAAAGAGTCCCCCAGGTTAATGCATATGATTGAACCATGTCATGGGGATTGTTGGACTTGTTCTTATGGCCCCATATGCACCAATAACGCCACGTGGCATTGCTCCTTTTTTGCATAGGCACATTAAAATGGGAAAATACTATACAATATAATATATAAATAAAATCCTATCTAATAGAGATTGGAACACACAAATCTTGTAGTGCAAAGGGACGTTACACCCTGAACATTGACATAACGACCTGGCACAGGCCTCAGAAGAAAGGGCATTTTCCATTCACCCCTGAACCAGGGAAGTCATTCATGAAACATCCAGGTTTGTCTGTAACATCACCTGGAAGCAATCCTCTACCACGGAAGACCCTACCACTGCGCAGACATCGACCTGCTCAAAAGAGACTTCCCTTAACACTGAGAGGACTTAACAACAACGACCTGCTTACAGGACAGGGCTCCCTGCATTGCCCTTTAATGGTGAGGTAAAACAAGAGGATGCTCCACATCCTGACTTCAATGTAGGATATGCAGATTCCAGGATCTTTAATACAGAAACATGATAGCAACAACAGAGACTGTGTGAAAAATAAAAGTGTGTTGGCACTACAGACAATGTCTTGGATTGGACGATCTAGCTTGCCTGGAGCCTAGAGTTGGGTCTTATGCCAGGAAGCTTCAGGGGTAGGGTCTCTTTGTATTTAGGCCAAGGTTATTCCTTTCCATGCCCCTCATCTTTTGGTGGGCCTATGCAAACAACAATTGCCACTCTAACACCGTTTTTACTGTGCTCCTTTGACTCTAATCCAAAAAAAAAAAAAAAAAATAAACCACCTAAAATTTGAGGTTAACTTAAGCTAATATGCCTCTAATGTTTAAGGAGTTACGTAAGTTTTATGGCTTTAGATTGCCTTGTGTGCTGTTAAGAAATATTATAATATGTTACAATCTGGGGACTTGAGGGACAAAGTAATTGTACATGGATTCTGTTTTATTTATCTTAATGTTCTTTGAAAGTTCAAAGTTAAGATATCAGCAAGGGGACTTCTTCTGAGAATTATGTTAAGGGTGATTGTCCTTCCACTGTAACTTTACCTTGTCCTCTTTCTTTGCATCTTTGTTCTCATAATTAAAAATAAAAAATTAAAAAAAAAAGAAAAATTAAAAAAGAAAGGAAGGTGGGGAAAGTAACAAAAGGAAAATAAAGTGCAATGGAGAAAAATAAAATTTCAGATGACTATCCCTCTCATTGGCTGAGTTCCACCCATTGGCTGGGCTTATAAAGGTAATTTACCTAAATGACCATAAAGGTAATTTAACTCAAGTTTAAACTGATAAGTAGAAGAGAATAGGGCTCCCTCTACAGGCCTACTCATCTCCAATTTTAATTGAAGTTTCCTTCATTAATGTTCACAATAAATTGGTAATAACAAAGTGGCCTTCATGAACACTCTACATTAATTTCTCATAAGTAGCCAGGGGTGTGATCATAGGAACTCCTATTTATGAATTTTAATATTTAATTTAAAATTTAATATTTAAATTAAGTATTTATTTTTGATGTGAATTAATATAAAACAAAATGAAGATAACACATTGGTAAAACTTTTATTCTTACAAAATACATGTAAAATGCTTGGTTGATAAGATAACCAGATGTAGGAAATCCTTTCTCAAAGTATGTGTATCAAACCACCACATGTAAACTTCAGCTCATAATCTATTATTCCTCAATCAAATTAAATTTAAAAGAAATAATCAATATCATCTAAAATTGTTCATTG
Source organism: Suncus etruscus (assembly GCF_024139225.1). Taxonomy (NCBI): domain Eukaryota; kingdom Metazoa; phylum Chordata; class Mammalia; order Eulipotyphla; family Soricidae; genus Suncus; species Suncus etruscus. The sequence goes on from NC_064865.1 coordinate 13,941,126, forward strand.
AGGGGTGAAGCTTGTGACAATACTGAAATTAAACTCTTGACAAGGTATTAATGTTGGGATAAAAATTAAATCTTATTCTATGAAACTGAGGTAAAAATGATCACTTTGGACCAGAAAAGGATGCAGAGGGTAGGTGTTGCAATATGAGCTATGAGTCCTGAGTGCAGAGCCAAGATTAAGCTCTTAAGCACAACTGTATGTGACCTAAATTCCTTTCCCTCCCAAATATCACACTAATACTTAAGGGTTATTCTCAGTCATATGAAGAAATAAACATGAGAATTTTAAATTAGAAAACTGTGATGATGTACTTTTTGAAGATGGATTCTTGCATACTATTACCTTGCATTTATTAAACTGCAAAAGATGTTAATAGCAGAAGATGTAAGCAACTATAATCTAAATTCTGAAATAAAGAATAAAACAATTGTCTACATTTTCATAATTAAATAATCTGCTTTATCATTTCTTTTAAAAATTTTATTTGCGGAGGCCGGAGCAATAGCACAGCAGCAGGGCATTTGCATTGCATGGGGCCAATCCAGGACAGACCTCAGTTTAATTTCCAGCATCCCATATGGTCCCCAAGTAAGCCAGGAGTGATATCTGAATGCAAAACCCAGGAGTAACTCCTGAGCACCGGTGTGAACCCCCCAATTTTTTATTTGTTATTAATATTAATTTTTGATGTTATGATAGGGGAGGCACTACTCAGTGTGAAGTCATTTGACTAGATCTACATCATAATTTTAAGCAGCATACCCAAAGTTAATTAAAAATACCTTTCACTTTTGTAAAATCAGGATAGCATAGAACAAGCATTTTTACTTAGTGTGAAGATACAGATATGGAACTATTAAATGCTGAGAATAGTGCCTAGAAAGTAGAAAGCTGTTATTGCATATTAGCTACAATGATAATAATGATGAGGATCCTGATGTACAAGATGGAAAAACTAGGAGAATTTCATTTGTCATTCCATAGCATTTAATGGTAAATTTAATAACCAAGGTAAGGTAGCTCAATTATAGATAAAATGTTATGGAAAAATAGCACTTTTAGATCATTAATGACATATGAGAACTTTTAATTTATCATTACATTCTTAAACTTTTTATAGAGGCAAATCCAGTGGTGTGCAGGCCCGATACAGTTCAATGGCACTCAGGCCTGATAAGAGCTTAGGGGTTACCAAGATTATGCCCAGAGGCACTGGGTATTGGGAGTCCAGGAATGACCTAGGCTCTAATTTCTACATCACTGTCTATTGAGAATGCTCCAGGAACTAGGGCAAAGGCCTTGCTTTGGAACAACCTTCCTGGTTTGATGTGGGCCTGGTAAGTACAGATCCGGTTGATCCCAAGACAAATTGTAGCAGTCATGCTGCACCTTATGCAGAAATCTGTTTCTGGTTTGTCTCCCTGTGATTTTTGTTTCTATTCTTTTATAATCTTCATAATTAACTCACCTCTTTGCCTCAGGGTTTATTCCCTTTTGATTGATTACATGGAGCTAATCATGTAGACAATACTTATAAAATGTATAAGGCATTAGCAGCCCTAATAAATGTGCTATTGACTGTCAGTTTCCAGGCTACTTATCATCAATCAGTAGTCCACTTCATTTTTTTAGGTTCTGTACACCAGGAACACCAAATTGTTGGATGAACACTGGGGAACTGTACAATACTGTGCACACACAGAACCCAGGGTCTTCCATATACCAGGCATATGATCTATCTCTTGAGTCATATATCTTTAGAATCCTGACGTTCAAGCACGTTTTGTTTTTATTAAAAAAGAAAACAAATAAAAATAAACAAAAACAATATCTAATACTACTAGGAAAATATCCTAATTAAAACAATATTAGTCTTTCCCCTTTCTTCCAATTTAAAAACTCCACATTCAAATTTCATACCTGCAACAATGCTATTCCTTCCTGAGTACTTTTAAGCTGTGTACTCTTCACTTTCACAGCACCAGTTGTATCAGTTGAATATTTCACCTTTTTGGGAGGAACATTCAAGGATTCACACTGCTGCAACAATCTTAGGAACAGAATAAAAACCAATTATTTGTTTCTGTTTGAGTACCACCAACATCTTGTTCTGTTTTTACAAGACAGTTGTCATCTTTTTCTTTCCTCTAATTCCCTGGATCTATAATACTATTTTATAAAAAAATATTGAATAATCTTTAGTAATAAACTCTCCCAGGACTCCTAAGAATTCATCCACACAAACTCCCACTCCACTGCATGGCACTATTTTAGTTTACCACCAGATTAATAAAAAAAGCAAATTAGTGTTCAGACTCCCCCCATATAAAAATTAGATTAAAAAAATTCTCAGGCAATCATAAGGAACAGTATAAAGACTAAGGAAAAGTCATCATTGAAACTCATCAAACATACCATCAGTAGTGTGCCTCACTGTCTCTGAGGAAAAAATAAATTTTTTTACAGTTGCTTTAAGTATTAGAAAATAACACTTTAAAGCAAACTAGTTATTTTTTCCTTTTTTTTTCCTTCAGTGGGGGTCACACCCAGAGATTACTCCTGGCATTGCTTGGGAGAATCATGAGATGCTGAGGATTGAACTCAGGTCAGTCATGGACAAGGCAACTGCCCTACCAGTTCCGCCTATGCAAAATAATTTTTTGGGACACACCCAGTGATGCTTAAGAGTTACTCCAGGCTAGGCACTCAGAAATCATTCATGGTTTGGGGGATCATATGGGACGCAGGGGAATCAAATTGTAGTTTTTCCTAGGTTAGTCATGTGCAAGGCTTTACCGCTTGAGCTACAGCTCTGGCCTCTATGCAACTAATTTTATACAATAATGAAAGAAAACATGGAATCAAGATAAATTAATACCTAAAAGTATTAGACTTTCAAACTTTAAATTGTTCAAAGTGAAGTTAAAGAAGTTAAAATTGACAAAATACAGAAAAATAGCTGTAAAAATAAACATTTTGCATTTTGTGGTGTTACTTTCTTTTCCCCCAATTCTCTGTACTTATTTTATAATTATATAGAAGGCATAAGTTTAGGGAAATATATATACTTATAGCTTTCTTTTAAAAATGATAAAAACAAAAATCCCAAACTTCAAATGAAAAGCTTTCAAATATGTATGTTCTGGCAAAGTAAGATTGAATAGGTTTTTGAAAATCATGTCTTAAATTATCACCTACTGCATGACTTTATTACCTTTTCTTCAGACAGTTAAGATGATACTGAATCTGTTCTTTTTCTTTGACATTTTTACTCAATATTGCTCTAGACATAAAGAGAAAAGGATAAAAAAAAGCTTAGTTTGAAACAAAATTATTATAATTTTTTTCTTTTTTGGGCCACACCCATTTGACACTCAGGTGTTACTCCTGGCTATACACTCAGAAATCACTCCTCACTTGTGGGGACTATATGGGATACCAGGGGATAGAACCGTGGTCTGTCCTAGGCTATTGCTTGCAAGGCAGACACACCTTACCTCTAGCGCCACCACACAAGCCCTTATTATTTTTATCTTACTTCTTAAAAGCCAGGTAAAAATCAATCACTTATCTTTATCTTATTTTTGTGGCCATACCTGGTGGCCCTCAGGTTACTCCTGGCTCTGCACTCAGAACCATATGGGATGCTGATGATTGAAACTAGGTGGGCTGCGTGCAAGGCAAACACCCTACCTACCTGCTCTGCTATCACTCCATTTCTACTTTCCTTTTATTTTTAACAAATTATTTTAAGCATCTATATTTAAAGATTTTTTTTTATTTTTGTCACTATGTATATTACATAATTTATATGACTGGCTCAGTTCACTAATGCCTGAATTCCTATTCATTTTGTTGGGGGGCTTCCTGACTTACTTTCACACAAAGCCCTCACTGCTCCAATCTACTATAGGCAGGTTCCCTTTGAAGTTTAATATGGATGAAATTTCTTCATAAAGTATCCCTGTTGATAAGATTTTAAAGATAGAAGATGAGTTCATAAGACTCGAATTTTGTTTCATGACAGAATTCCAAATTTCTGAAACTAACTTTTTTGCTACAGATAAATAGCAACAAGAGACAGCTATGTTTTCTTCTAAAAAAAAATAATCCATGTTTATGATCATGGTGCTTAAATAAAGATATTAAAAAAAAGAAATATGCTACACCCATGGGGAAAATAACATTTAAAAATGTTTATAAGATATTAGCCCCTTATCTGATGAGTAGTGGGTGACTAGTTTCTCCCAATCAGTGGTTGGCTCTTGTATCCTGGGCACTATTTCCTTCCAGGTGAGAAGCTTCTCAACTTAATATATTCCCATCTGTTAATCTTTGCTTTTATTTGCTTGGAGAGTGCAGTTTCCTCCTTGAAGATGCCTTTAGTCTCAATGTCATTGAGTATTATACCTACGTGTTGTCCTATAGACTTTATGATTTCAGGTCTTATATTGAGGTCTTTAATCCATTTAGATTTTACCTTCATACATGTTAGGTGGGGGTCTAAGTTCGCTTTTTTGCAAGTGGCTAGCCAGTTGTGTCAAGACCACTTGTTGAAGAGGCTTTCTTTGCTACATTTAGGACTTCTTGCTCCTTTATCAAAGGATGATTGTATGTCTGGGGAGCATTCTCTGAGTACTCAAGTCTATTCCACTGGACTGAGGGTCTTTCTTTATTCCAATACCATGCTGTTTTGATAACTATTGCCAAAATATACAGGGTACTGACAGTACTCTACAAGAAAAAAAAATATAATCCCATCAAAAAATGGGGAGAAGAAATGGACACTTTGATAAAGAAATACAAATGGCCAAAAGGCACATGAAAAAATGCTCCACACATCACTTATCATCAGGGAGATGATATATGAGATACCACTTCACACCACAGAGATTGGCACACATCACAAAGAATGAGAACAAGCATGTTGGTGGGGATGCAGTGAGAAAGGAACATTTATCCACTGCTGGTGGGAATGCCAACTAGTTCAACCTTTCTGGAGAACCATATGGAGATTCCTCCAAAAACTGGAAATTGAGCTCCCATAAGATCCAGCTATACCACTCCTAGGAATATACCCTAGGAACACAAAAATACATTACAAAAACCCCTTCTTTACACCTATATTTATTGCAGCACTATTTACTATAGCAAGACTCTGGAAACATCCAAGATGCCCTTCAACAGATGAATGGCTAAAGAAACTGTGGTACATATACACAATGAAATATTATGCAGCCATCAGGAGAGATGAAGTCATGAAATTTTCCTATACACGGATGTACATAGAACCTATTATACTGAGTGAAATAAGTCAGAGAGAAAGAGAAAGACAGAGAATGGTCTCACTCACCTATGGGTTTTAAGAAAAATGAAAGACATTTCTCAACAATTTTCAGAGACAAAAGAGAGGAGCGCTGGACGTTACAGCAGATCTCATGAACCTCAAAACAAAGAATGATGAGTTTGGCTGTGGGGGTTGCCGGCCAATAAGCTGAGCTCTCTGGCCTGCACAAGCTCTGCCCTGCTGTGCCTTTGATCACTCTGAGGACTTCAGCGGAAATTTCTCCTGTGCCTGTCTGTGTTTCTGAATACCTGACGGTCTCCTCAGAGGCCTAGGGAGTGTACCCCCAAAAAACTTTCAACTAGAGGCAGCAGAAGAGCACGGCTGCTCTGCTTCACTTCGCGGCCACACACTTTTTCTAACCAATGAACCCTACCACAACATGCTGGAAAAACCACACTACCAGCATGACAATGGGGAAACCTCGCAGGCAAACACCGTGCACAGAGAATGAAGATGAAAGCTCGGATGACCTAATAAATTCCAACCACCTGATTAACCTCTCAGATAAGGAACTTAAAATAGCAATATGGAAGATGTTTGTAGAACTCAAAGAAAGCATAGATCGATCTGAGCATAATACAAAGACAGAAATCAGAAAACTCTAAACTGAAATAACAGATCTGAAAAACACGGTAGCTCAACTGAAAACCTCAATGGATGACCTCGCCAGCAGGGTATCAGCAGCTGAGGAGAGAATGGGAGTACTGGAAGATATGATGCAGAAAAACTCAACACAGCAGAAGAAATTGGAAAAGAACCTTAAGACAAATGAACAGGCAATAGAAAAAGTACTCAAGGAATGCAAACAGATGAAAATAGAAGTCTTTGATAAACTCAACAGAAAAAACATAAGAATCATTGGAGTCCCAGAGACCCAGTTAGGAGATCTCCAGGAAGAATCAACTGTCAAAGACATCATCAAAGAGATACTCCCAGAGTTAAAGAGTACATGCAATCAAATCCTGCATGCCCGAAGAGTACCAACTAAAAGAGACCTAAAGAAAAACACCCCAAGACACATCCTTGTTACAATGACAAATCCCACAGATATAGACTACTGAAAGCAGCAAGAACAAAAAGAGAAATTACATTCAAAGGAGCTTCCCTAAGACTTACATCAGACATGTCACAAGAAACTCTTAAGTCCAGAAGACAGTAGTGGGATATTGTGACAAGACTGAATGAAATGAATGCCTCACCGAGAATACTGCACCCAGCCTGACTCACGTTCAGGTTTGAAGGAATACATAGCTTCATGGATAAACAACAGCTCAGAGACTTCACAGATGAAAACCCCGTCTTAAAGGAAAAACTGACAGGTCTACTCCAAGACAAGAGAGACCAACAGACACAGCAAACTTATCTACAAAGATGACATTAAATCCTATGACAATCATCTCCCTCAATGTCAATGAACTAAATTCACCAATTAAAAGACACAGAGTGGCAAAATGGGTCAAAAAGATGAATCCAACCTTCTGCTGCCTACAAGAAACACATCTGAATAGTCAAAACAAACAGACTCAAAATCAAAGGATGGAGAAAAATCATCCAAGCAAACAACACCCTTAAAAAAGCTGGGGTGGCCATATTAATATCAGATGACACCAAGTTTATACTCAAAAAAGTGGTAAGGGACAAAGATGGACACTATGTACTAATCAAGGGATATATGCAACAGGAAGAAATCAGACTATTAAACATATATGCACCCAATTGAGAGACCAGCAAAATATATAATACAGTTACTGAAAAATCTGAAAGAAGAAATCAATAATAACACAATAATTGTGGGAGACCTCAACCCGGCCCTATCAACACTTGATAGGTCAACCAGACTGAAACCCAAAGAAAACATACTAGTCCTGAAAAGAGTAATGGAAGAAAGAGGAGTAGATATTTATAGGACACTCCATCCCAAAAAACCTAGATACACATTCTTCTCCAATGTACAAGGGTCATTCTCCAGGATAGACTACATGCTGACACACAAAACATACCTCCATAAAATCAAGAGGATAGAAATCTTGCAGGCTACCTTTGCTGACCACAAGGCTCTGAAATTAGATGTGAACTACAAAGGCACACAGAAGAAAAACTTTAACAATTGGAAATTAAACACCCAGTGGGTCCGAGATGAAATCAAAACTTTCCTGGAAACAAATGATAATGAAGACATAAACTGCCAGAATTTATGGGACACAGCAAAAACGGTTTGAGAGGAAAATTTATAGCTCTAAAAGCACATACCAGGAAGGAAGAAGGGGCATACCTGAATAACTTAATGACACAGCTCAAAAAATTAGAAAATGACCAACAAAAGGAACCAAAAATAGGGAGACAGAAGGAAATAACAAAGCTGAAAGCAGAAATCAATGAAGTGGTAACCCAAAAAACAATCCAAAAGATCAACGAAAGTAGAAGTTGGTTCTTTGAAAAAAATAAATAAGATTGATTGGCAAAACTAACAAAGAAAGAGAAACCTGATAACCTGTATTAGAAATGAAAAGAGGGAGATCACGATAGATATTGCAGAGATCCAAAGGGTAATCAGAGACTACTTTGAGAAACTTTATACTACTAAACATGAGAACCTAGAAGAAATGGAAACATTCTTGGACACTTATAACATTCCACATTTAAATGAGGAGGATGTAGCATAACCCCATCACTACTGAGGAAATTGAAACTAATCAAACATCTGCCCAAAAAGAAAAGCGAAGGCCCAGATGGATTTCCTAATGAATTTTTCCAAATCTTTCAAGAGGAACTACTACCAATCATAGCCAGGCTCTTCCATGAAATTGAAAAAATGGAACATTCCCAAACAGCTTTTATGAAGCCAACATCACCTTGATACCAAAACCAGAGATAAATGCTGCCAAAAAAGAAAATTACAGACCAATATCCCTGATGAATGCAGATGCAAAGATCTTCAACAAAATCCTGGCAAATAGGATCCAATGCATCATCAAGATCATACACTACGACCAAGTAGGTTTCATCCCAGGAATGCGAGGATGGTTTAACATCCGTAAATCTATCAGTATCACCCACAACATCAACAACAAGAAAAATAAAAATCACATGATCATATCAATAGATGCAGAGAAAGCATTTGGTAAGGTCCAACACCCATTCTTGATCAAAACTCTCAGCAAGATGGGAATGAAAGGAACCTTTCTCAATCTAGTTGAAACCATCTACCACAAGCCAATGGCAAATATTATCCTCAATGCAAAAAAACTAAAGCCTTTCCTCTAAATTCTGGTACAAGACAAGGCTGTCCGCTCTCACCACTCCTCTTCAACGTAGTACTGGAGGTTCTTACTATAGTGATCAGGCAAGAAAAAGATATCAAGGGAATCCAGACAGGAAAGGAAGAAGTCAAGCTCTCATTGTCTGCAGATGACATGATACTTTACTTAGAAACCCCAAAAGACTCTACCAAAAAGCTTCTAGAAACAGTAGACTCATATAGCAAGGTGGCAGGCTACACAATTAACACAGAAATCAATGGCCTTTTTATACACCAATAATGATAGGAAGAGTCGGATGTCAAGAAGGCAATCCCATTCATATTAGTGCCACACAAACTCAAATATCTTGGAGTCAACTTGACCAAAGACATGAAGGATCTATACAAAGAAAACTACAAAACCCTGCTCCAAGAAATAAGAGAGAACACACGGAAATGGAAACACATACTCTGCTCATGGATTGGCAGGATTAACATCATTAAAATGGCAATACTCCCCAAAGCATTATACAGATTTAATGCGGTGCCCTTAAAAATATCCATGACATTCTTCAAAGAAGTGGATCAAACACTTATGAAGTTCATCTGGAACAATAAACACCCTCGAATAGCTAAAGCACTCCTATGGAAAAGGAAAATGGGAGGCATTACTTTCCCCAACTGTACTACAAAGCAATAGTTATCAAAACAGCATGGTATTGGAATAAAGACAGACCCTCAGATCAGTGGAAAAGGCTTGAATTCTCAGACAATGTTCCCCAGACATACAATTACCTAATTTTTGACAAAGGAGCAAGAAATCCTAAGTGGAGCAGGGAAAACCTCTTCAACAAGTGGTGCTGGCAGAACTGGTTAGCCAGTTCTTGCAAAAAAGCTCCCATTCGACCCAGCTATTCCACTCCTAGGGATATACTCTAAGAACATAAGAATACAATACAAAAACCCCTTCCTCACACCTATATTTATTGCAGTACTATTCACAATAGCCAGACTCTGCAAACAACCAAGATGCCCTTCAGCAGACGAATGGCTAAAGAAACTGTGGTACATATACACAATGGAATATTATGCAGTCATCAGGAGATGAAGTCATGAAATTTTCCTATACATGAATGTACATCTATCATGCTGAGTGAAATAAGTCAGAGGGAGAGAGAGAGACGCAGAATAGTCTCACTTATCTATGGGTTTTAAAATAAAAGTCACTTTTGCAACAATCCTCAGAGACAATGAGAGGAGGGCTGGAACGTCCAGCTCACTTCATGAAACTCACCACAAAGAGTGGTGAGTGCAGTTATTGAAATAACTATACACATAACTACCATAATCATGTGAATGAATGAGGGAACTGGAAAGCCTGTCTGGAGTACAGGTGGGGGTGGGATGGAATGGAGGAAGATTTGGGACATTGGTGGTGGGAATGTTGCACAGGTGAAGGGGGTGTTCTTTATATGACTGAAACCTAATCACAATCACATATCATATATCACAATCATATATGTAATCAAGATGTTTAAATAAAGAAAAAAAAAGAAATAAAAAAGAGTGACGAGTTTAGAGAAATAACTACATTGCGAACTATCCTAACAGTGAGAATATATGTGGGAAATAGAAAGCCTGTCTAGAGTACAGGTAGGGGTGGGGAAGGGAGGAGGGATATTTGGGTCATTGGTGATGGGAATGTTACACTGGTGATGGCGGGTCTCATCTTATATGACTGAAACCCAACCACAATCATGTTTGTAACAAAGGTGTTTAAATAAAAAAATATTAAAAAAATGTTTATAAGAAACATGCAAAGGAAATCAAATGTGACAAAAGATATTCATACTTACATGATTATGGACTCGATTATAGTTTGTAAATACTCTCTACTATTCTTTGAGAGAGGTTGCCAGGCTTTCCTTTTGTTGGATGATATCTTTACTTGCTTCAGAATAATATGGCTTGTTTGTCCTATCACTAGTGACAGAAATAAACTGGTCAATACAGAAACTAAATGTCACTTAAAAGGTAAAAAAGAAGCTTATCTCAAAAAAACTAAAGAAATTATGAGAAATCAAATGTTATAAAGTTGTAATTTATTTCTCTTTTGCTGCAATTGTAACATGGTAAATATTAAATATAACTATAAGATCTGTATATTAATTGAAGCACTAGTATGCAGATACAAATTAAGATTTAAAATATGGGCCCGGAGAGATAGCACAGTGGCGTTTGCCTTGCAAGCAGCCGATCCAGGACCAAAGGTGGTTGGTTCGAATCCCGGTGTCCCATATGGTCCCCCGTGCCTGCCAGGAGCTATTTCTGAGCAGACAGCCAGGAGTAACCCCTGAGCACCACTGGGTGTGGCCCAAAAACCAAAAAAAAAAAAAAAAAAAAAAAAAAGATTTAAAATATTCAGGATAAAAATGTTCATTTGGCCAACTGACAGTAACTGGTGGATAGAAATAGAGGGGGAGGGGCCGGAGAGATAGCATGGAGGTAAAGCATTTTGACTTGCATGCAAAAGGTCAGTGGTTCGAGGGGCCGGAGAGGTGGCGCTAGAGGTAAGGTGTCTGCCTTGCAAGAGCTAGCCAAGGAAGAACCAAGGTTCGATCCCCAGGCGTCCGATATGGTCCCCCCAGGCCAGGGCAATTTCTAAGTGCTTAGTCAGGAGTAACCACTGAGCATATAATGGGTGTGGACCAAAAAAACCAAAAACCCAAACAACAAAAAACCAACCAAAAAAAAGAGGTCAGTGGTTCGAATCTGGGCATCCCATTGGGTCCCCGGAGCCTGCCAGGAGCAATTTCTGAGTGTACAGCCAGGAGTAACACCTGAGCGCTATCAGGTATGACCCAAAGACCAAAAAAAAAAAAAAAAAAGAAAAGAAAAGAAAAGAAAAGAAAAAAGAAATAGAGGAGGGAAATCTGGAAATCAATTAATAAAGAAATAAAAGATGGTAAAATAGAAAATTCTTCCGGGAGCCAATACTGAATTGATTACAAGAAATGATTGCTCTACACTCTCAGCTTTGAACTTGTAAAGTTTCCATCATAGGTAGGAATTATTAGTCAGTTACATTATCAAATACAGAAATGGGAATGTGTATGTATAAAACTAAAATGGTCAAGGGAATATTAAAAATAGCAGGGAGCTTAGCAGCATTAATTTTGGAAGCAAATTGTTCTGCCATTTGTATGCCCTTGTGCATGTGATTTAAGGCTTTTGGAGGTTGTGAATAAAACAATGCATACATAGGCTAAGCAAAGTATGTTTACTTTACATCATATAGGCACTAGGTAAATGACAACTGTTTTTATTACTTTTATGCTATTAATTCAGACTTGTCTTTTTTCTTTTGGTTTTTGGGCCATACCCAGTGATGCATATGATTACTCCTGGCTATTCACTCAGAAATTGCTCCTGGCTTGGGGAACCATACAGGAAGCCAGGGCATCAAACTGCAGTCTGTCCTAAGTCAGCGCATGCAAGGCAAATGCTCTACTGCTTGCGCCACTGAACTGGCCCCCTAGACTTATCATAGTCATCTCTAGTACTATTAGTCTTTTTATTCTGTGTGGACCAAATACTGCTTCTGAGGCAAGAGGGCACATTCCAGCAATTCTTCACCAACCAAATCAGCAGTTCAATGTGAGGGCCTAAGATGCTTTGCTGCTCAAGCCCTACAATGTTAGGGTTACCTAGGCCACCATAGATGTGCCTGGGGTCTTCAGGGCTGCACCATATGATAGGGAATGGGTGTAGGGTTTATATGGTGATGGGGCATAGAACCGTATGCCATACATAAGCCTTAACTTATACCATGTATCTGGCTCCACATTCATTTGTCTTTAAATAACATCTCCTTTCTCCAATTCTTCCATTTCTCAGTTCCTCTTTTGATAACCTCCTCAAAATCTTTTTATCTGTCAACCTGGCTTTTTCTTCCTTTTTTTTTTTTAATACATAATTCGTATAAAAAAGACATCATGAAGATCTTTCTCCGGCTTACTTCACATACAGAATGCCCCCTCAAGGATCATCCAGATAGTCATAAATAATAGGATATTTCTTTTCTTTCTCTTCTCTCTCTCTCTCTCTCTCTCTCTCTCTCTCTCTCTCTCTCTCTCTCTCTCTCTCCCCCCCTCCCTCCCTCCCTCTCCCTCTCCCTCTCCCTCTCCCTCTCCTCTCTCTCTCTCTCTCTCTCTCTCTCTCTTTGGTTTTGGGTTCATACTCAGCTGTACTCAGGACTTATTCCTGGCTTTGTACTCAGAGAAAACTTCTGGTGGGGACCATATGTTATGCTGGGGATTAAACCCATATTGGCCATCTGAAAGACGAGTGCCCACTGTACTATCACTCCTGCTTAGATACCCTTTTTTTTTCAAGGCTATAGAATAATCCATCACAGCAAAACTTTGTTCATTCATCTCTATATAAACACTTATTTTCAAATTTTGGAATTATAATTTATTACCAGAAGCAAAGGTATTAGGCATACTTCTAAATATTTCTATTTCTTTTAGATATATTATCACAAGTGGAAATACTGAATCAGTTAACAGGTCTACTTAAAAAATTTTAGCCTCCATACCATTTTCCCTAACAGTAGTACTGGTTTACTATTCTCAATGTGTTTTCTTGGAAGACTGATTTTTGTTTTGTTTTCAGGATGTACCTAGCAACGCTCAGAGTTAACTTCTGGTTCTGTACTCAGGAGTATATCCTGGAGATTTCTGAGGAAACATGGGATGCTGGAGACTGAACTGGAGTAGGTGGTGTGCAAGGTAAGTTCCAAGCTGCTGTACTATCCTTTCAGCCCTTGAAGACTATTAATTCTAATGAAGAATTCTGCCATTGTTATTAAGATCAAACAAAAGAGTGTGGTCCTTAGGAGTAAACTAAAGAATGTTAATAAGAAAACCAGAAAATTATACAGATCCAGGCTGTTATTTGAAATGCCAACAGATTAGTTGGCATTCACTGCCTATTAGATGAATGGTCCTGTTCTATTTATAAAAAACAAAAGAGAGATACAATTAACAAGAACAAACAAGAAAGATGGCCTTAGTTCTGAACAGAAGGAACAATAAATTACAGATATACAAAGTATTACAAAAGTAAAAGGACTGTTCAATATGGGAAATAATAATCTATGTGGAGAATATCATCTAATCTTGCATGACTAGTGGCAGGGTAATATTTAAGTAAGGTTATTACGAAAACAATTTCTCCAATAAATTTATTAATAGAATGAAGAAATTTACAGTAGAATATAATCTACTATAGATTATATAGATTACATTATAAATTACATGTTATATATTCCATAGAAGCAGAGACATATTCAGAGGAACAATTTAAGAAATGTCCATGAGTCACAGAGAATAATTCAAACTGTGGTATACATTTTGATTTTCTCTAGTTCTTATCCATTTAGAAACATACATTATTTTGCAAGGAATATTAGTGAAGATTCAATTATCCCAAATAACTTAGTACTATTAATTTTTGCAAAAATGAAAATGCAGCTGATAATTATCCTTTCTAGTTACAAACTTTGTAGGCAAGGCACTGTGAATGTTTTAAAAGAACACAAATACCCCCAAAAAGATAAAAGAAAACAATACCTTTAGTAGACAGGCACTTTGGCTGACTTTTTTTTTTGTGCATTATTCCAATCTAGAGGAAAACATACACACAGAACATTAAATAAAAGAGTATTAATTATGCAATATACCTGCTACATGAGAAAAAGTATTAGTAAACTCTTTAAATTTTTTCAAAGAAAGCATACTTCTGGGGCTGGAGCCATAGTGTAATGAGTAGAAAATTTGCCTTGCATGCAGCTGAACCAGGTTAGATCCTCAGCATCCCATATGGTCTCTGAAGCCTACCAGGAGTAATTTCTGAGCACAGAGTCAGAGTAATCCCTGAGCAATGTCAGTCGTGGCCCAAATCAAAATGAACAGAAAACAAAAACAACCAAAAAAGCAGTATCTGAGATAAAAGAGTACTGCAAGCAAAATAATAATGTAATCCTTGACAATGGAGGTAATATACAACAGAATTCTTTGTTTGATAAAAGATCAACCTTTTAAATATTTATTTTGCCAATGAAATAGAAGTATATTAATCTCTGCAAAACAAGGATAAACATTATCAAAATAAAGTAAAACATTTTAGCTAAGTTATTTATGGTTGGAAGAAATAAATTCCTTCTAAATAATTTAAACGTATTTTTGTATCTGGGCTACAACAGGTGATGTTCTACACTCAGGAATTACTCTTGATAGTGCTTCAGGGAACTATAAGAGATACCAGGAATTGAACTTGGTGTGCTGCATGCAAAGCAAACATCTTTCCACTAAGCTATTGCTCTGACTCTAATTTTTTAAATGTTACTAAAAAAATCTTGGCTGACAAAAAATTCTCCACTTTTAACATATGAACACAGAAGAATTCATGTACCAGATACCTAAGCTCTTTTTAAACACTTTAACAGGGGCTAGAGCAATAGCATAGCAGGAGGGCATTTGTCTTGCATGAATCCAACTCTAGAGGAACCCAGGTTTGATCCGGGCATCCCCCATATAGTCCCCTGAGCCTTCCAGGAGCTATTTCTGAGCAGAGAGCCAGGAGTAACCCAAGTGCCACCAGGTATGGCCCAAAAATAACAAAAGAAAACAAAGCACTTTAGAAATATTCCATGATACAGACATCCCCAAAGAATTCTATGTTAAAAACAAAAGAAGTTTTATGTAAGAACTTCCACAAATTATGCTGTAAGTTCTAATAATAATATTACCAAGATTTACAATAGATTTGATTTAGTCTTCACATTCTTTGATAAAGAATAAAGTGATAATCAAAATGATACTCAGAGTTCCAAATGATCATTACATGCTTTTATTACCTCTTCCTCTGATAAATCTATGCCTGCATTGTCAATTTTCCTTTTTTTATTTCTTTTCAATGGGTGAGATTTTTTCTCGGAAATAGTTGCTTTGCCAGACATCTTGACCCAAACAGAGTAATGGTAACTATAACAGTGCTTCGGAAAAATCTGTATAGGTAAAAAGAACACAAAAAATTACTATAGCATTGCACAATAATTTTTAATATATCTATATATTCCAAAGTTCATGAAAGGGAATAAGAACTGTTACTGAAGGGTAGTTTGTCTTGCACAAACCTGACCCAGGTTTGATCACAATACCCAATATCCACCATGATACCACCCAGTACCCCATTATCCATTATACACTTCCGTGTATGGCCCCCAAACAAACAAAATTATTAAATTACTATTTATTATAAAATTTGGGAAATATTATAGTGTACTTTTAAAATACTTAAGTGTATTTAAAACAATTTGTTTTACTACCATTAATATAAAGATATCTAAATCAATTTCATTCCTAGAAATTTATCCCATTTGTATGGTATTAATATATAAAAATACTTCTGCATCTCTTACTTTGTACTTTCTTATATAATATTATCTCCATATTTAATTCCAAGAAAACAGAAGTATAATAATTTATCTTACTGAACACAATGTCAATTTGATAAAACCCAGTATTGAGATACCTATTTTATGCACAATGCACTACTCATTTATGACTTAGGTAAAGGAGACAGCTTGTAGAATTATATCATATATCAAAATCTATATTGTATATGTGTAAAATCCATATATATATATGGATTATATACATGTTGTGTATGCTAATTTCTTGTGGTAACTTGTCATATATTAAAATTTATTTGTAAATCTGTTAAGTTTTTAAGAATGACAATTAGTGGTGTTGAGAAGAGGTATGGAGTCCAGTGCCTCATGCATACTAGGCCTGTATTCTAGCACTTGAGCCATCTCCCCAAGGCAAAGGCTATCTACATTTAATAAAACAAAAGTATACTAATTTCTCCATCCTCTCAAACTTAAGTATCAAGTACTGAGTTGCGGATGGTGAAAAATCTAGGAGAATCCCTTATCATCAAATTTCTGACAAAAAGAAAACAAACCCAGGCTGTTTATTTTTGCATCATAGCATAAGGAAAAGGTAGGCAAGTATACAAAAGAAAGTATGTACATATCTATGTGTGGTCTGTCCTAAGTCAGCTGCGTGCTAGGCAAATGCCCTACTACTGTGCCACCGTATGGACCCTGGTAAAATCTTTTTTAAGTATAAACATTGAAGGTATTCATGTATGATCCTTGATAAAAAAAAATAGAAAAATTTATGCTAGGTTTAATCATAAAAGTAAGTTAAAATTTTTTATCTTCAGAGACCAGAGATGAGCACTGATTCCACAGGTGGCTGAGCTGTGGGATATATGTAGTGATCACAGAACCCAGGCATAACTGGAACCGACTGAAGTCCGAAGATGCCTGCCTCTCTAAGAAACTGCTGTTATCTTGTTCAGCAGTCATGTAGCTTTAAGCAGTTTTGGAAAGGAGCCACTGAGGTCACCAAAATTCTCAATAGAGGCATCCTGGAGTTTCGAGTGATGACTGTGGACTCCGAGGCTCAGGAGATCATTCTCTGTTGTGTGAAGACAAGAACATGCCCTAAGTGCTCCTATGGTCTGAGCAGAACCTGGGTAGGGCCTGTGAGGTCTCCAGCCAAATTGACAATCAAAATGACCTGCAGATACTGTCAGATATTCCAAGTGGATAAATGCTTTTTGAGAACCACAGAGAGAGGCACTAATAAAGAGAAAAAGGCCAGTTTCCTAATCTAGGCTCTGTTGATTAATTCACTATGTAGTTTTAGATAAGCCAAGTTTCTCTTTTGCATTGCTGAAAATCATATAGTGAAGCACCAACACTAAATGTTTCTGTGAAGCTAACATTTTCCTACATATATTGTCTTCAGCAACAATTGGGCCATGACAGAACAGATAAAAGCCATGACTGTTTTGCAGGCTGGTTGCAGCTACGGAAAAAGCAAAATTCTTTCCTCTTTTTTTTTTTTTTTTTTGGTTTTTGGGCCACACCCGGTGACGCTCAGGGGTTACTCCTGGCTATGCGCTCAGAAGTCACTCCTGGCTTGGGGGACCATAAGGGACGCCGGGGGATCGAACCGTGGTCCCTCCTAGGCTAGCGCAGGCAAGGCAGGCACCTTACCTCCAGCGCCACCGCCCGGCCCCCTTTCCTCTTAAGAGATCCACACAAAAATCTCAGTCTCATGTAGTGATTAGTGATAAAGAAAGAAAAAAAGGAAGGAAGGAAGAAGGAAGGAAGGAAGGAAGGAAGGAAAGAAAGAAAGAAAGAAAGAAAGAAAGAAAGAAAGAAAGAAAGAAAGAAAGAAAGAAAGAAAGAAAGAAAGAGAGAGAAAGAAGGAAGGAAGGAAGGAAGGAAGGAAGGAAGGAAGGAAGGAAGGAAGGAAGGAAGGAAGGAAGGAAGGGAGGGAGGGAGGGAGAGAAAGAAGAAAGAAAGAAAGAAAGAAAAGAAAGAAAAGAAAGAAAGAAAGAAAGAAAGAAAGAAAGAAAGAAAGAAAGAAAGAAAGAAAGAAAGAAAGAAAGAAAGAAAGAAAGAAAGAAAAGCTACTACATACAATCAAAAAGGATGCCAAGTGCTGGAAGTCAAGTGAGTAGCTCAAAAATGGGTGTGCCTAGAGGCTAGATATAAAGAGAAAAATGCAACAACTGAGTTAGATTTCTGAGTCATCCAGATAGTAGGAAAAGGAAAAAAGTATTGGAGTAAAAAAAAAACAGGTCTAGTTATCCATTGTAGAAAGAGGAATATCAAGTATTGGAGGGAAAAAACAGGGCAACCTGAGGGCAGTCAGAGCTTTGGATAAATGGTTGAGTGCTGGGTTTTGAACAACCTGAGGGCAATCAGAGCTTTTGGTAAACTGATGATGAGAGCAGGGTGTTGAAAAAGTTCTGAGTGACTTTTACCTTGCAATGAAGGTGTAGATAGGTTGCAGACATAGGTGTATACATATATACACTGAGATACACATTATCTACATATGTATACATGCATAATCTGAGATCAGATTACAGGAATGGATTGGCAGCAGGTTTCCTTTCCTTACCAATTAACTAGCTGACACCCGTGGACTCCCAAGTTTTTCTGAAACAGATTCTAGGCGGGAACGGGGAAATGCCACCAAACACAAATCAAGCCACTGCAGGTCAGTGGGTCTCCTCAGAAATGATGAGTTCCAGTCGACTGCTGTGGGGAAACCTGGACGAAAGGAGAAAGAAGGAGACATAAACCCTGAGGAGCTTCTTTCACTCCCTCCGGCAAAAATGAAATAATCCAACCGAAGCGCCAACCGTCATTCAGGAGAGGCGCAACTGGCCACCCAAACTCAACCGCCGGGCTCCACGAAACGAATTTGGCGCGTTCACTGCCCCGCCTTAATTTCTTCCGGGGTCACGGCCCGAGGAGCTCTTCGCTCCGAGCGCCCGAACGCTCAAAACACTGCGACAAACCGGAAGTGAGCGTCGGTAACAAGACCGGAAGAAAGCTGAAATGCTTCCGGGGTCACGGCTCCCGGTGCTCTTTATGCCCCGAAACGGTCGAAACGGTGAGATGAACCGGTAGAGAATGCGGTAAAAAAAAAAAAAAAACCCAAACCGAAAGCGCTGAAATCCTTCCGGAGTCACGGCTCAGGGAGCTTTTCGCGGCTCAAAATGCTCAATAAACGCTGGGATGAACCGGAAGAGAATGAGAAAAACGGGGAAAAAAAAAAAAGAGAGAAACCGGAAGTGAAGGCGATTGGCCCGTGCGAGGGCGGTGATGGGCGACGCCCCCTGACTGACTGACTGACTGACTGACTGCACCTGACTTTGTGGGTCCACCCCTGAGGCTTGCAGCTGACTTTGTTGGGAACGCCGTCTTTCTGAAAGCCTCTTGCATGACTCACGGGGGACCAGACAGGCTGGCCTGTGAGTAGACATGTGCAAATTTTAGGGCCAGGCATGCTTTCAGTTTCCTTCAGGCTCTTCTCCTCAGAGGGTCCTGTCGTACCCCCCAAATTTCGCTGCGCCTTGGTCACCTCCTCCAGGTTGAATTCCAAAGGGACCTTCCCACTTTCACGAGGTCTTGGGGAATTAGTCTATTTGGGGATCTATGATTCTAGACCAGGAATTCAGGGGCCTCCAAATTTCTTGTTTCAGTATCTGGAATTTTGGAAATGTTGAATCTTACAATGGGGAAATAGTCACTTAATATTTATAAATATAAGTATTTAGAATAGTTATAACATTTATAAATATTTATAAATATCATAATTGCTTATTATATTTATAAATCATAGTTTTTCCTTAAGCAAATGATATTTAAGCTCTACATTGTCTAGGATTATGGACAAAGAATTTAAGAACATGAAGCTGTTCAGGAGCCTCCAAATTTCTTGTTTCAGTATCTGGAATTTTGGAAATGTTGAATCCTACAATGGGGAAATAAATATTCACTTAATATTTATCAATATTTTAAGTATAATATTTATAAATATAACATTTATGATATGTATAAATATTCATAATATTTATAAATCATAAATAGTTTTCCTTAAGCATATGATATTTAAGCTCTACATGTCTACATGTAACTTTATTGTTACATACAAGCAATGGGAGATGCTCAGTAGAAATCAGAACTCTTGTCAAGTATGTTTCTAGTCATGTTAAGGTGCTTCTCTACAAATAAACTGAATCCAATTTATAGTATAAAACAAAAAAAGAGAAAGGATCCCTGGAAGAAGCTGCATTTATGGGTCTGGGGCTCCCATTATGAGACTGTGAGGTCTCATCCTGTGGTTTCTCCCCACCAGGCCACTAAAGTTCTAGAAGCAGAAGTCACTGGTAAGATTTCAAGGTGTTCCTCCTGTACCTCTTTTCCTCCTAGACTGCAGCCTTTCTTAATCTGATGTTTTTTTCTGGAGAGTGAGTGTTGTGGAAAGGACTCTCTGCATGCACATGGAGGCAGTAAAGTCACATTTCAATGGACTAAACTCTACTCGGTTGGGGCGTTCTGATGCCCCAAATACTTTCTAATGCACTCAGAGTGAAGTTTTTTCCTCCCATGTGTGCTTCTTCAGTTATATGAAAATGACAACTTGTATGCACACTGTTTCCAGGTTTAGGAAAATCCTGTGTGTGTGTGTGTGTGTGTGTGTGTGTGTGTGTGTGTGTGTGTGTGTGACTGTTGTAATAGTTCTTGTCTGTTCTGCTTTAGTGAGTGTGTGTGTGTGTGTGTGTGTGTGACTGTTGTAATAGTTCTTGTCTGTTCTGCTCTAGTGAGTCCCAGACAGTTTTTTCAAATTACCTTTTGTGTATTTATTTTTATTATTACCCTAGTGGTTCCATATCAGCTTTCTTCCTTTTTATAGCTAGAACCGGTACGCTTTGCAAGAGGATGGATGGAGAGAAACTGTGGATTTGAGAGAATGCCAACCATAATAGATTTTAAAACAGTAATGAGAATCAGTCAGGAGGATTGTGCAGTGGGGGAGGTCTGCTTGGTTCAGTCCCTAATAACTTAAATGTTCTTTCACTCAACACTGGGTATGACCCCAAAATCCAGTGAACAAATGAAACAATGGAAATTGTTTTATATTTCTGCTTGGACTTTGTTTTATGCACTTCTATTATGTACTCCTAGTTAAATATAACAGTTAATTTTTAAAAATCTTGATTCTTGTTTAAAGTTCTTGGCCAAATGGGTAGAAAGAGCAGATAAAGCTTTTAGTTTGCTCATCACCAATTTGGCTTTAATCCTAAGTATCATAAAAGGTCAGTCCTTTGAGTACTGGTAGGAGTAATCCCTGAGTACAGAGCCAGGAGTAATCTTTGAGTATAGAGCCAGGATTTAGCCCCGAGACAGCCAAGAGTGGTCCCCAAACCAAATATGTTTTAAAAACTAAGTAAATAAAATTCTAACTTATGAATAATATACTTACAGATAAATGCACTTATTGTAATTGTACCTTTTTGACTAATTTCCACAATTCATCTATACAATTGCCATTTGCAGTGGCCCTGCCTTTATACTTTCTATATGAACTACCACTAATATCTACTCTTCTGGTTTAAAAAGAAATTGGGGGGCCACATCCAGTCATGCTCGGGTTTCTTCTGGCTCTGTGCTCAGAAATTATACCTGGCAAGCTCTGGGGATCATATGGGATGCCAGGGATTAAACCTGGGTTGTTCACATGCAAGCCAAACTCACTACCTATTGTGCTATATAGTTCAGTTCTTATATTCTGATATTTAAAATGTTGAACAGCTACATAAAACAAGTATCTATACATTTGTATATATATATATAAACATATATATATATATATATTCTAAAATCAGCTTATTCATCCCTGTGTTATATGCATGCATTATTGTTCTTTCTTGCACAGAAAATGATAGGGAACATATATTTTATGTAGTAAGTTATGTAGTAATTTTCCAAGAAATGATGTTTCTCAGTGGAATAATACAGTCATTTCTAAACATTTGCGTATTTAAATTATAAACACCTACTATGGTTTTCATGATGTATGTGTTTTGTTTTGCAACTTCCTAACAAATGGTGGGTGATCACATTTTTTCTTGTTTCACTAATTTGTAGGTAAGAAATGTTATGGAAAAACTTTTAGCATACTCTGTTGCTTTAAGCATTATAAAACAATTTGGTATAATGACTGTATTAGTCATATTTGTAACTCAATTCTTTTAAAATACTAGCTTCTGTGTTGTCAGTGTGAATGAGAAGTATTTATTCAAGTAAACAATATACTCTTTTTTCCATAGTTTTTGTAATCAATGCAATTAATTTCTGTTTCTTTGGGTCTTAATTTCTGCATCTAGAAAATGATGGAATTGGGTCAGGTTACCTATTCTAAGACTTTATGCTAATTATTTGGACTATAGAACTATTATGTTAGAGCCAGTTGTAGACCAGCTGTAAAAAGATACATATATGCATATATATGTATGATATACATGAACACATACAATCTTATGTGTTTTATATTAATTTAAAATATGTGGGGCAGGAGCAGTGGCACA
This sequence comes from Suncus etruscus, assembly GCF_024139225.1. Classification (NCBI taxonomy): domain Eukaryota; kingdom Metazoa; phylum Chordata; class Mammalia; order Eulipotyphla; family Soricidae; genus Suncus; species Suncus etruscus. The sequence continues at coordinate 13,963,745 of NC_064865.1, forward strand.
AGCAGTAAGGCATCTGCCTTGCCTGCACTAGCCTAGGATGAACTGCGGTTTGATCCTCCGGCATCTCATATGGTCCCCCAAGCCAGGAGCTATTTCTGAGCACATAGCCAGGAGTAACCCCTGAGTGTCACTGAGTGAGACCCATATGGTCCCCCAAGCCAGGAGCGATTTCTGAGCTGATAGCCAGGAGTAACCCATGAGTGCACTGGGTGTGACCCAAAAAACAAACAAACAAAAAAAAAAATAATAAAGTTTAAAAAATAGATGCATACATTTTATAGAAACAGGAAAACCTAGTATGGGAGATGCTAGATGCATAAAAAAGAAAAAAGTGCCATGGATATTGAGTTGCCCATTTAAGTCTGGATTGTGGGGTCAGAGAGTATATTGATAAAACTATATGAGTTAAAAGATAAGCTTTCCTACCAAGATTACTTATGGTTAAATGTTGGCTATTTTCTGTATTTTTTTTTCATCTGTAAGTTGGGGATAATAGTGGTACCTTTATATTAATGATATATAATAAATAAAATTTCTACTCAATGTACTATTATAAAGTACTTATTATTGTGATTTCCCCTTAGAAAGCTGTTCATGTTGGAGATGATATCTTAGGTGAATTAGCCAAAGAACAATACAAGCATATAAAACTAACAAGTCAGAGAGCTTTGATGTTTGTGGATAATTGTATTTAAGTGAATGTTTTTAGAACATAAGATGTGTGAGAGGTAAGCAGGTTATGGGGTCCTGAATGCCAATGTGTTCTGACATGTTCTTTTTTTTTTTATTCTAACACAACATAATGCATGCCATAAAATATAATGCACTGAAAAACTTCACCCAGGATACAAAACTGACACAGGAAACTATGCTTTCCACATGACGCAGAGCCCTTGAAAAGTCATTAACGGTTTCAGATCAAAATTGCTTTTTTTTTTTTTTTTTTATTTCTTCTGTAGTTTTGATTAGTTGGGATCCAGTGCTATTTATTAAAGCCAGCTAAGAAGTATTGAAGAAAAAAAAAATCATAGCATGTGTTTAGTTGTCTACAATGATTGTAGGCTTTGTTTTTGTTTGTTTGTTTGTTTGTTTTTGGGCCATATCTGGTGACGCTCAGGGGTTACTCCTGGCTATGCGCTCAGAAATCGCTTCTGGCTTGGGCGACCATATGGGATGCCTGAGGATCGAACTGTGGTCCATTCTAGGTCAGCTGCATGCAAGGCAAATGTCCTAACGCTGTGCCACTGCTCTAGCCTCCAGTCATGGTAGTTCTAGAAAAATGGAAAGTTATGAATTATCAGGTACAGGAAGCAGAAGAGAAGAAACCTAAACCTCTTTTCTGTTGTACCCAGTTACTCCCATTTTGCTTCACATAAATACGTGTTCACTGAACTTTTTTTTTTTTTTCTCCCTAGACCTCTCCTTGTTCCTGTTGGGTGTTGTCCATGTTCCATCATGTTGAGGGCTAAGACTCAGCTTTTATTGCTTTCCCCTCATTACCTGAAGTACTCAAAGAAGTCATCAAGTTCCAGATATGTATGGCAGCGGCTTCTACACCAGCAACAACCCCTTCACCCAGAATGGGCTGCCCTCGCAAAAAAGCAGCTGAAAGGCAAAAACCCAGAAGACCTAATATGGCACACTCCAGAAGGGATCTCTGTAAAACCTTTGTATTCTAGTAGAGATACCAAGGAATTACCTGAAGAGCTTCCTGGAGTGAAGCCATTCACACGTGGCCCATATCCAACCATGTACACCTTCAGACCCTGGACAATCCGCCAGTATGCTGGTTTTAGTACTGTGGAAGAGAGCAATAAGTTTTATAAAGATAATATTAAGGGTAAGAGTTTGACATGGCATATTTATGGTCAAATTTGTTCTTCCTTTGTTTATTTTCGGGTCACACCTGGTGATGCTCTAGGGGTTACTCCTGGCTTTGCCAGAAATCGATCCTCGCTGGGGGACCATATGGGAAGCCAGGGATAGAACCACAGTCTGTCCTAGGTTAGCCACGTGCCAGGCAAAAGCCCTACTGCTGTGCTATTACTCCGGCCCCTTTTATTAGATCTTGTGAATGGAAGCTGACTAATCTCAATAAAAATAATTTAATTTTGTACTTAAGATTATACTCTGGCAGTGGTCCTCAAACTATGGCCCGCGGGCCACATATTGTATTTGTATCTGTTTTGTTTCTTCATTGCAAAATAAAATATATGCAGTGTGCATAAGAATTCGTTCGTAAATTTTGTTTTTACTATAGTCAGACCCTCCAATGGTCTGAGGGACAGTGAACTGGCCCCCTGTTTAAAAAGTTTGAGGACCCCTGCGAGGGGCTGGAGAGATAGTATGGAGGTAAAGCATTTGCCTTGCATGCAGAAGGACGGCGGCGGTTCGAATCCGGCATCCCATTTGGTCCCTCGAGCCTGCCAGGAGCGATTTTTGAGTGTAGAGCCAGGAGTAATCCCTGAGCGCTGCATGTGTGACCCAAAAGCCAAAAAAAAAAAAAGATTATACTCTGAAAAATGCCTTGTCAAAAGATAGGTAAAACAGAATAAAGTACAAACAACTCATTATACATATTAAAAAATAAATTAGGATAAAGTAAAAACATTAGTTTTGCTTAAACAGCTTTTAACTATTATTGGTAGAGCATGAGTTAGTGAGACAAAAAGCTTAAAAAATAACCCCTAAAGTGATAAATTGTGTCTGTGATAATATGTATCTTGGCTCATCTGTATTCACTACAACTCAGTATTTATTCACTGAAAATTATATTAATTGCTATTTTTACTTTTTGTTATAGTAATACAGTCATCTTGTTTGAATGCTAAATTTTAAAATCTCTTATGTTTATATTACCCAGGTAAGGCTAAATTTATAGTGTAGTTATTTAATTTTTATATTTGTTCACAAATCTATTTTCCTGAATGTTTAAATTGTTAAACCATTGTTATAACCACATTTAAAGAACACAAATAAATTACAGCATGTAAATGCTAAATTGTGTGAATTGTATATAAGCAACTGAAGTGTTTTTTGAACTTGAAAATAATTCATCAGCAATTTATTAAAATTTAAAAACTCAGATAAACATGAGATAAATAAGATGTTATATTCATTTCATTTTTACGACAATCTGACCCTCTTAGGAAGTAAAGTACATGGAGTTTTTCTTTTGTTGTTTTTTGTTATTTGCAAGGCTGGGGATTGAACATGGGTATAATACTTGTATTCTATTGCTATCCCAAAAATGAAACATTTACTTTAATTTTAACATGTATAATCATAAAATATTCTATAGAGGTATACTATAGTAACATAAATCAGCATTCCTAGTAGTGTTAAAGCAAGTCAGTTTACTTGGCGCCAGACTTTAATTCAGTTCTTGTTCTTTTTCTATTTAGCTGGTCAGCAGGGATTATCTGTTGCCTTTGATTTAGCAACACATCGTGGCTATGATTCCGATAACCCTCGAGTTCGTGGTGATGTTGGGATGGCTGGAGTTGCTATTGACACTGTGGAAGATACCAAAATTCTCTTTGATGGAATTCCCTTAGAAAAAATGTCTGTGTCTATGACCATGAATGGAGCTGTTATTCCAGTTCTTGCAACTTTTATAGTAACTGGAGAAGAGCAAGGTGTACCTAAAGAAAAGCTTACGGGTACAATCCAGAATGACATCCTAAAGGAGTTTATGGTCAGAAATACTTACATTTTCCCTCCTGAACCATCTATGAAAATTATTGCTGACATTTTCCAATATACAGCAAAGGTATTTGTCATAGATTATGTTTTATTTCTTTCTGGGAATTTTTATCATACAATGTAACCTAATTTGAATTTGATGACTGAGTCTGAGTAACACTTTTAATATAAAATATATGTGTGCGGTTGGTTTTGTTATTTTGATTTAATGTTTATCTTTGTGACTCACCCTTTTTTTTTAACATTAGAACAATGTTCTTAAGAAATTACCATCTTGGGGCTAGAGCGATAGCACAGAAGTAGGGTGTTTGTCTTGCACGCTGCTGACCTGGGTTCAAGACCTGGGTTCAATCCCCGGCATCCCCTATGGTCCCTTGAGTCTGCCAGGAGCGAGTTCTGAACGCAGAGCCAGGAGAAACCACTGAGTACCACCGGGTGTAGCCCAAAAACAAAGAAAAAAAGAAAAGTAAAGAAATATAAAAAAAATAATAATAAATAGCAGGATTAAACTTGGGTAAAAAAAGAAAAGAAAAGAAATTACCATGTTGGGATATGTATCAGAAGTTTTTCTTTTAAAATTTCTGTGCTGTTCCAATGTTTAAACATTGCAATATTTATAGTGAAATACTGAAAAATAGGATCTTATAGTGAAACATTGAAATGTTTACAGAAAATTTATTCTTATTACTAAATTCTGCTTTTTTCCCTGTAAAGAGAAGTACCTGTTTTTCTTATTTGTAAACTTTCTTCCTATTTGTAAACTTATTTGTACTATCTTTTCTCTCAGTCCATTGTAATTCAGTTTTCTTAATTGCTTTTGTGGTAAAACATTTTCAGTGCTTTTTGGTAACAAAATATTTACTAATCTAAAATATAAAGAATATATGTGACATTTGGATATTTACTATGAATTGGCATAATACTACATGTAAGATATAAATTATTTGATTAATTCCTAAGGCTCTATAAGAAGTTGCAATTATTTTTGTATACTTTAGAAAAACAAGTAATAAAAAGGTTTCCCTACAGTCTTCTGGGCACTGAAGTCCATAGCAAAGATTTGAGCACCTTAATTTTAGAGTTTATGCTTTATTGACATTAAAAATTTTTATTTTTATTATTTAGTTGGGTTAATTCTTGGGAAGGATGGTAATTTTTACCCAGTTTTATTATATTATTTATATGTTACAACATAACACATTTTAGGAGAATATTTTAGTGGAGATGCCATTTTATTAGTGCTTATGGAAGAAAAACTCTGATATATGGCTATCATGAAATGTTACTTTAAATCAAACTGAAATCTTTGATATTTTTAGCTATTTAATCTCAATTTTCTCTATTTACTAATGATGAAATAATTTATTTGCTCATAGTGCTTATTCATGTTCAGTATATTTATTCATATAAAAATTAAAGTAAAAATTGTAATAACTAGACAAATAATTTAATGTTTATATTTTACTTTAGGTTGCTTATAAGTTTATAAGTTTTTGGATTGAAATTTAGTTACATCTTCATTCTTTTTTTTTTTGAACTACACTCAGTAGTGCATAGGGGTAGCTCCATGCTCTGTGCTAAGGATTCACTCTTGGCTGTGCTCAGGGGACCCGAGGGGATGTCCAGATTTTAACCTCAGCTGTGTGCAAGACTATGCTATCACTCTAGCCCCCTCTTCATTCAATTGTTAAGCTAAATATTACCTTCTTAACTTCAGCTAGCTAATTTCAAAGTTTAGACTGTTGACTTGAGTCAAAAGGATGGTTAGTACAAATTTATTTTTGGTGGGGAGCTCTGCACTTAGGGGTTACTTATGCTTCTGCTCTCAGAAATCATTCTTTCTAGGCTCAGGGACCATATGGGATCCTGGGATTAACTCTGGGTCAGTCCTGGGTAGGTTGTGTGCAAGCAAATGCCCTACCTGCTGCGCTGGCCCCTCCAAATTATTTTTTATGAGAAAAGTAAGACAGGGTGTAAAACAGTAGGGATTTTGTGGGAGTAGTGAATTAAGTATAACAAAGTAAATATTAAATACTTTTAGTTATTATCTGAATGGAATATCATTTAAAAATAACACTTTTTAGAAATGGGTTTAATAGAAAATAATTTTAATCACATTGTAATTTTTATTATTTCATATAGCACATGCCAAAATTTAATTCAATTTCGATTAGTGGGTACCATATGCAGGAAGCAGGAGCTGATGCTATTCTGGAATTGGCCTATACTATAGCAGATGGATTAGAATACTGTAGAACTGGACTCCAGGCTGGTCTCTCCATAGATGAATTTGCACCAAGGTGAGTAAATTAAACTCTCAGATCATCTCATCATTAAGGAAATTTATAGGGACATTTTAAGTATGTAGAGGAAAATATATTGAAAAATAAATGTGTATACTGTAATGGACTATTAGTGTCTAATGCTTTATTTGAGAGATAAGTATATGGAAGCCATTTCTATTTATAATTAAAATAGGTATGAATTTCAGTAATAACTATTAGTAAGTTAAATGAATCTTGTCTTTAGCTATAAAGAGATTGCAATTGACTAACATATTTTAGCAAAGAATATTTCATTATAAACAACATTTAAGGATTTTTATTTCCATCTTAAAGCCCAGTCATTAATTTTTCTGTTGCACTTATATAAAAATACAATAAAATTCACAGTTCTATTAAAAAAATTTCTGAGGGGCTTTGAGTTGTAGTGCAGCATGTTAAAGTGCTTGCCGTGCACACACCCATTTTGGTTCAGTCTCCAGCACTGCAAATGGTCCTTATAGCCTTCTCAGGAGTTGTCCCTGAGTAGAGAATGACAAATAACTCCTGAGCACAATGGAGTGTCCAAAACCAAAACCAAACAAAAAGCCCTTGTTTATGTTTTTTTTTTTTTTTTGTTTTTTTTTTTTTAGAAAAGAGCTTGTTTATAAAGTTGTATAAACATTTGGAAAAACTTGGGGCCAAGAGGATAATACAGTGCTGGGTCTGATACTTAATACTATACGGATTACTTGTCATCACTGGGTCGCCTAGCCCTGGAAGTTTGAAAACAAACTTTGCTGAGTTAGTACCTTAGGGCCATAGCAGTTCTGAATTCATGGGCTCTTGCACTGGTTTGTTGATTTTCCTCAGGGTCCCATTAATACTGCTTGAACTCTATTGTATAATTATATAAGCAGTTTATATATTGATACACATTTGGAAAACCTTCCATATAGTTTTTGTAGTATTTTAACTTAAAGGTCAAAAACAAGTCAAAGAACACCACAGGGGTTGTACAGTGGTTTAGGTGCTTGCCTTGCACTCATTCAGCTGATTGGATCTCTGTCACTGGATATTGCTCTCTGAATGCTGCCAGAAGTGAGCCATGAGCACCACTAGTTATGCCTCCAAAACATACAACTGAAAGTCAGTTACATAAGCGTTTGGTAATTTTCTTTTGGCTGAGCACTATCTTACACTGTGAATACAGCATGTGTTACATAAAGGCTTCTAGTTTCAGAGTTTATAGGCTACTAGTGAGTATCTTTATCTCAGGAATTGTTGTATACTTCTCACACCAGTTCTTTAAGTTTCTCACTGGTGTTTCTAGATCAAAACTCTCATGAAATTTGCTGATAAATGGATGGATATCGAAAGTATCAGACTAAGTGAAATGAGTCAGAGAGAGGAGGACAGACATAGAATGATTGCACTTATTAAAGAAACATAGGAGAATGATTGCACTTATTAAAGAAACATAGGAGAATAGTACCCAAATACAATAAGAATAAAGGTCGGGAGTATTCTTAGCAGAAAACTTGCCATAATAGGAAGAAAGAAGATAGGACAGAGAAGAGGATGTATATGACAGTGATAGTAGAAAGTGGTCACTCTGGATAAAACTGTGAAGAAAGGAGGTTAAGTGTTACATATGATACTCTTTCAGTAGCAGAATTTAAAACTCGAATGTATAAAAAGAAAAAAGTTGAAAGGAAAGTGTCTTCCATAGATGGAGGTTTGGGAGCAGAAGGAAAAAATGGGAATATTTGTGGAAAGATGTGGTCACTGGTGAAAGAAGGGTGGTCAAACACTGAACATCTGAAATGTAATCATGAAAAGCTCTATAGCTTTGTATCTCATGGTGGTTCATTTAAAAGAAAAACATTTTGTATAATTTTCCTACTTATTTTTATATATGTAGAGTGGCATTTTCCAGAGACTACATAAAACATAATTCAAGAGACTGAATGTAGATGCAAAGAGTAGACTTCAGCTCTTAAAGGAGACTTCTCTCAAACTATACATTAAAGAGAATTATAAAATTATTATTTTATTTGATCAAAGTATAATTTCTCCATGTTAACATAATACAATATTTTATTATTTTTAAATACTACAAAATATTGTTAGATATCCAGATAAATAAATGTTCTTTAGGGTTGAGGCCGGAGAGATAGCACAGTAGGTAGGGTGTTTGTGTGTTGCCTGGGTATGATCTCTAGCATCCTATATGATCTCCTGAGGATGCCTATAGTAATTTCTGAGTGCAGGGCTGGAGGGACCCGTAAATGCTACCAGATGTGGCTCCATAACAAAAAACAAAAGGTTTCTTGGGGTCTTTAGTGATTTTTAAGATTTAATACTGAGGGACTGTAGAGATAATACAAAAATAGTAAAAAATATGTGGCAAATACTTGGAGACTTACAAGTGTATATATCAAAAACTTTTTTCTTAGGTTTTACTTTCTCTTAAGGCTAACTTTTGGGGGTGGTGCAAATGCTCAATGGTGCACAGGGTATTTCAGCTTTGTGCCCAGGATCAGGATCTCCTATCACAGTGAACAGATTCTAGAATGTCAGGGATTGAATCTGGGTAGGCTGTGTGCAGGGCAGAAACCTTACTTTTTGTATTGTAGCTCCAATCCCTTACCCTATTATATCAGGGATTACAGTGTTTGTGCCTTCAGGTTCAGGCACATAAACTAAATACTTAATTAGCTATAGGAATAAGATAAAAATAGTGGAATTAGAGATAATTGGTAGTGTATATTAAATACACTACCTTTATAGAGAGCTCAGTGATTGGAATAGAGGCCTTGCATGCTCAGTGACCTAAATTTGAACCCCTGTATCTCATGTCCTCCCCTTACTTCAGCACCACCAGGTATGTCCCTGTATGTCTTAGAATAGTAACACTATATATCTGAGCCTGAATATTGAACTCTCAGCCCAACTGACTATTTCATGGAGTGGCTTCCTGAGAAGTGCTGCCCTCCCCAACAAAAAGAAAGCCATTCAGAAAGTGAATTTGGTGAGAAGCAGTTTGGAGCCTTCTTGTAGGTGATGATGTTCTGGGTGGTTCATATGTGGTGCTGACACATGCTCCATTCACATATAAGGCAAGCATCTTTATCCCTCAGACTATCTCTCCAGTTCCAAATTAAACAGAAAAGACATTTTTTTTTCTATGCTTATTAGTACATAGAAATCACTACTGAGTATACTTAGGGATCATGTACAGCCTAACTTTGGTTTGCGCATGCAAGGCAAGCACTGTAACCCCTATAGGAAGTATTTCTCTGAGTATGAAGAATATTTTTACCTGAAGCATATGATTTCTTCTATATGCAGATAGCTGCATTTTGTGTATTGGGTATAAAAGTTACTTAAATATTTATACTTTGATGTTAATTAAAAATTAACTGAAAGTATAATTTAGATATTGAGTTATTTTACATATTCTATAATTAGATTTATTTTCCATTTTCATATTAAATCTAATCCACTTCTGTATATAATGAATTTTAGATTGTCCTTCTTCTGGGGAATTGGAATGAACTTTTATATGGAAATAGCAAAAATGAGAGCTGGGAGAAGACTCTGGGCCCATCTGATAGAGAAAATGTTTCATCCTAAGGACTCTAAATCTCTTCTTCTGAGAGCACATTGTCAGACATCTGGCTGGTCACTTACTGAGCAGGTATGCATGCAATTGAAAGCAGAATTATAGTAAAGCTATCACCCTACTATCAGACTCCTACTCAGTTGTAAGATGAAATCTTGCCTTTTGCTACAAGTTAGGTAGAACTAAGAAGAGAAGTCTTCTGAAGAGAAATAAGTCAGAGAAGAACAGCTACTAATGATCTCACTCATATGTGGCATATAAAAAAAAGAAGGGGATGTAGCTAAGAGGTACCTCACCTCACACAGTTGATGCCCTCCCTGGGTTTGATCCGCCAAAAGAAGAAGGAAAAAAAGACTATCACCCTTATTCTCAACAACATAAGTTAGCTAATGGATTAATCCATTTGAAAATAGTTTCAAACTATTTCAAAATAATAGTTATTTTAAAGTTCAATACCCTTTTTTATATGTGTAAACATAAAATAGGTGAGTTTGCTCCCTCTAGTAATTAATAATATCAAGTAACTTAAGACTTACTTATATTACACCTTTTGAAAGTAAAAGCAATATTATTTGACAGTGCAGACAAGAACTTAATAGTCAAATAATTTTATTAAAATAGTTCAAATATTCTAATTTTTAACAAATTACTTAATTAAAACATTTTGGTTATTTTTGGGGGGGCACACCTGGTGACGCTCAGGAGTTACTTCTGGCTATGCGCTCAGAAATTGCTCCTGGCTTGGGAGACCACAGGGACACTGAGATCCAACCCAGGTCCATCCTTGGTTAGCCATGTGCAAGGCAAATGCTCTACCACTGTGCTATTGCTTCTGGCCCCATTTTTTTCTTTTTAAAAACTTTATTTTTATACAGATGCTTTGTAATAATGACTATGTACTTAAATGTATGCAATCAAAGTTAAATTATTCATTTAAAAGTGAATAAAATTATTATGTTTCAAAATAAACATAACTTTATTTAAATGGAAAATATAAATATTCAAGTTAAAAAGGATTGATAATTATTTTTATGTTAATCTCTTAATTTTTACAGCAAAGGAAACAAATTCAAAAGTATTTCCTCTTGTTCAGATCACATAATTGACTAGTTTCCAGAGTTTTTTGTTTTGGGGCACCATGCTATCTATTTCTTTATTTTAATAGATTAGGATAATTTAATAATTAATTATGTATTGAGTTTCTTCTTTGTAAACACTGTGGTACAAATAGTTTTCAGATGAGTTATGAGATGAAGTGTGTTACAGTTAAGCAAGGAATACATTGATGATGCAATTATAGGAGAATAGGCAAATAGAACTAAATCACAAATATTTAATGTTTTGGATGATTATAAAGTAATTTTTTTTGTGCTTACAGACAGACTCAACATGTTGACTCTTAATTCTGAGTCTGACTTGATTACTAATTTGACCAAATTCTTTGAATATTGTAGACATTAGCCAGGAAAGCATGCAGATACTGCTTAGTGTGTTATTTCAGAACTGCAATACATATCAGTTTTTGTCTTATTTTTCTTTACTAAATGTTTTAGGATCCTTATAATAACATTATTCGAACTACAGTTGAAGCCATGGCAGCAGTGTTTGGAGGAACTCAGTCTTTGCACACAAATTCTTTTGATGAAGCTTTGGGTTTGCCCACTGTGAAAAGTGCTCGAATTGCCAGGAACACACAAATCATCATACAGGAGGAATCTGGAATTCCCAAAGTGGCTGATCCTTGGGGAGGTTCCTATATGATGGAGTCTCTCACAAATGATGTTTATGATGCTGCCTTGAAGGTCAGTTCTCATTGACGCTTTGCTTTGAAAGCTTAGGGGTTTAGAGGCCAAAATGATATTACAGGGTAGTAAAGCTTAAAGCTTTGCATAAAGATGATCCTAGTACTATCCCAGCATGACATATGGTCCTCTGAATACCACCCTATGCACAGAATCAGGAGTAAGCTCTGCACAATGTAGGTGTGGCCCTCAAACTAAGCAAAACAGCCCTGATATTGTATAGAGTTTATAGATACTTACAAATGAACTTACATTGAAATATATAACCAGATTTATAAGCTAAACAGAGGGAATTTTCAATTTTATTTTATGTCAATCAAAGCTAAACTTATTTAAAAATATGTTTGTTTTTTAATAAAGAACCTGGGGGTACAGGACACTCCCAAGCAGTTCTCACTCAGCCCCCTGGCAGTTCTTGGCTTATTGAGCTGTTGAGAGTGTGAGGCCTGAGGATGATATAGAGCTACTCTAGACTGTGGTGCTTACATGGGAATAGTTTACATTCATCTCTACTATCTCCAACTCTTACGTTTAAGTATTTAAAAGTTAAAAATCTTCTAGTTTTAATATTTACTAATAAAAAACAGCGTTTTTATTTTCTTCTGCATGCTTTTTTCCTGTTTTCTTGAGTCAGCTACATCTTTTATTTGTTTTTGAATATACTATTTTTTCCTGTTGTCATTTCAAGTAATTTAAAACATAGGCTTTTTATTTTTGAAAATATAATTGATACATAACAACATCTATGTTTGTGTCTGTGTTTGTAAATTAGTAAAAATTAAATTAAATTAAAAATACATAGTTTTACCCTTTTGATTTGTGATTGGAATTTTTTAATTGTTGTTTTGGGCCACACCCAGTGACACTCAAGGGTTACTTCTAGCTATGTGCTCAAAAATTGTTCCTGGCTTGGGGGACCATATAGCATGCTGGGGATCAAACTAAGATCCATCCTGGGTCAGCTAGGTGCAAGGTAAATGCCCTACCACTGCACTATTGCTCTGGCCCTTGTGATTGGAATTTAGCTCTAATTTCAGCTGTTTTCAGATATATATTCTGCTAATTGAAGAATTTCTAATTTTATGCATGTTAACTCTTCCTATAAAATACTACGTTCATCACTTAAAGAGCTTATAATTTCATAATATGAAATTATACTATGGGTTATGTCATTCATAAAAATATTTTATATAGCTGAGATTTATTAACTTAATTTAATTGACTCATTAGCTCATTAATGAAATTGAAGAGATGGGTGGAATGGCCAAAGCTGTAGCAGAGGGAATACCAAAACTTCGAATTGAAGAATGTGCTGCCCGAAGACAAGCTAGAATAGATTCTGGTAAGAAAAAAAATGGAAAACTTTCATGTGAAAGCAAATATTGAAATAGTTATTAGTATTATAAATCATAATACTCAAAATTAGAAAAATAAGAAAAATAAAAATATTAACTTTAATTTGGAGATATATCAAATTAATAAAACAAAAATAATGTAAATGATACTGTGTAACCTTTTTATTTCTAATAAGTCAGAAAGCCATTTATCTAATTCTTTGTGTTATATTTTTAAAAGCCACACAACATAGCATATTTACAATGTATTTGTGAGATACGCTCTTTTTGTATAAATCTGTCTGATTAGCTTCAATTTTTGGAAGATGATAATATTGGTCATAGTGCTCTAAATTGGGGTACTTATTCATTCAGCCAATCAATATTTTCTCAGTTTTGGTATTTGAGGCACTGTATTTTGTCTGGTCATCCTTCTCATAGTGAACAGAAATGGTTTCTGCATCTATAGGATTTACATTTTAGTAAAAAAAAAAAAAAGAGAGAGAAAATGAACCAAGAAATAATTATATATTGTTTTAGATTATAGTTACTTCTCAGAAGAAAATAAAGAGAATAGAACTTGGAGTAGAAGTGAAAAGATGGGCCGGAGAGATAGCACAGCGGTAGGGTGTTTGCCTTAGACGCAGGATGGTGGTTCAAATCCCGGAACCATAATGGTCCCCGGAGCCTGTCAGGAGCGATTTTTGAGCATAGAGCCAGGAGTAACTCCTGAGTGCTGCCGGGCGTGACCCAAAAACCAAAAAATAAAAAGAAGTGAAAAGATATTTTCAGACAAAAATGTAATCTGGTTGTAGAAAAAATATATTCTTTATTATATTAAATAAATGTATTTGTAATTCTGGCTTATCAGTCACAGATATTTAAAAAATATATTTGTTTAAAGAGATTGGCAAAAGGAGAATTTAAAAAAATTTAGAAAAATTTATGTTTGCTAATCCATGGCTTAATAATATTAGTTTCTAGCTGCTATTACTATGTTTAATTTATAGAGTTAGAGGACAATATCTTACAAAATATGCATAACTTCTAATATATGAAAAAAATGAAATTTTTCCTCTGTGGAGATACATATATGTACCTGTTTCTTTATATGCCTTTGGAATTTGCTAAAACTACATTGAGTATTATTAATACTTTAATGATAATCTTATAGGGAAAGTGTGAGATGATCAGTAACTTGCCTGTTAATACAAACTGCATGTTGTTTTCCCTTGGGAAATTAACAGGTTCTGAAGTAATTGTTGGGGTGAATAAGTACCAATTGGATAAAGAAGAATCTGTGGACGTTCTGGCAATTGATAATACTTCAGTTCGTAATAAGCAGATTGAAAAACTTAAAAAGGTAATTATGGCTGTTATTTTTTAAATGCTTTCTGTGGTTTAGGTGCTAATAACTTACATTATGTTTTTAATCTTTGAGATACATGGCTTATTATTTCTCAAAATTTTAAAGATAAGTAGTATAAAAAATTGAGAAACTTTCCAAGGATAACTAAACAAGTAAGATTCAAATTAAGGTGTATTGATACTCAAAACTCATATTTTAAATCATGGCATCTCCTTCTGTGAAACATGTTATTAACAGTGACAGTTTAATAATAATAATAATAATAATAATAATAATAATAATAAATCCTCTCATAATTATAAAGTAGGATTAAAATGTATAATCTCACAACTCATTGAAAATTGAAAACAAAGTTCAGAGTTATTGGTTAAATCCAGAGATTCTCACTTTAATTCTACCAGATCATAGTTTCCTGATACGAATCTCTTACTTTCTACTTTTTTATGGGGGGGGGGCTTTTTTGTTTGGTATTTTTTCTTGGGGGTGGCAGCTGTAGGAGCTCCGTACCCCCTGGACCATTTTGACCAGCTGGGCTGGAAGTTTTGTGCCAAAGCCTGAGGATGTAGTTTTGTTTGGGCCTTGTGATGCCAGAAATACCTGGGCCACCCCAGCATGCTGAGGATCTTTAGAATTGCGCCTAGTGATGGTTGGAGGGCTGCACAATGTTGAATTAGGTCATATATATGCAAGGCTGTACTATCTCATGACCTCTGCTTTTGTGTTTATCCATTTATTTTACCAACTGTCATTTATAGTACTTTTAATGATAGGATTTAATGCACACATCTCAGCACCACACCCTCCACTAGAGTGCCCTCTCCCTCAACCTATATCTATAGATCTATGTACCAATTCTCAAGTTCTTTTGCCTTTAGTCATTTGTTATTCCCTTACTTTGTTTCTTTATATCCTACATATGAAAGAAGTCATAAGTCATATATTTGGTGGTAGTTTAGTTAGCTAGGATTGATAATGAATTAAATTTATTTTGATGAAATAAGAATACTTGTATTTTTTATTCCTACTGTTCACTGGATAATCCAAAGTATATGAAATACTAAGATAGGTAAAACAAGTTAATTCCTTCTATTGTAAACTATACAAAGCTACCCTGGTCTCTTAATCTTTGACTTTTGTAATGATTGCTGTTTCTTTTTCTTACTATGTCTACTCTATGACTAACGTTTGTTATTTCAAAGACAGTAGGCTTAAAATCACTTAAGATGTTTTGTCTCCTTACTTTTACTGTGATTGTTGTAAGATTCTCTATATTCAGCATTGCATATTTTGAAAAAATGGAAGTCCAATGAATTTAATTTTTGGTATTCGCCAAAGGTATTATATATATACATATATATTATATTTGGAAGCTCCTTTTTAAATACTTTATTTATATTTCTTTTTTGTTATTTGGTTTTTGGACAGTATCTATTGGCTTTTATGGCTTATTGCTGTTGCTGTGCTTAAGGATCACTCTTGCTGGTACTCAGAGACCTTGTTTAGTACCAGACATCAAACTAGGGTCAGCTTCATGCAAGGAGTGCCTCACATTCTGCACTCTCTCACTGGCCACTATTCTTATAGTTGAGTCTTAACTCTATATAGTTATAACTTAAGCAGCTCATTTACATAAATGCTAAACCTCATTTTGGGTGGGGTAGATATTCAGTAATGCTAATGTAGATAGGTTTTTTCCTTTCTTTTATTTTGTGTTTTTTTTTTGTTTTGTTTTGTTTTGGGGTGACACCCAGTGGTGCCAGTGATTACTCTGACTTTGTGTGCTTAGGGTTTCAATCTTTGGGGCTTGGTTAAATCAGGCCATTCTTTACTCTTGCAAGGCAAGAACCTTGAGGCAACTGTTAACCTTTGTACTCTGTCTAAATACTCTCTTTTGTTTAATATAAATTTTCTGTCTCTGTTCTGCCTCTCAAACTGAGGGGGAAATAATGGAAGTTACCAAAAACAAACAGTCCTATGAACATTGAGTAGAAATAAAAAATGATCAGACTTAGGTGCCAAATCCAAAGCCAATGACAATAGGATCAATACCCAATCTACCAACAAGCAAGACACAGAGGGGACCACTTCACTAGCAGCCCAGGGAGCAAAAGAGCAGGATATGGGATTTATGCTGGGAACTGGGTGGGGGATAGGGTGGGGGTGGAGGAAGACAACATTGGTGGTGGGAATGCCCCTGATGTCACTATATACCTAAAATTTTACTGTGAGTGATTTGTAATCCACTTTGCTCAAAATACAAATATTTATTAAAAAATAAACAGTAAAACATTAAATTCCTTTACATTGATTAATGTATAAAATAGAGGAAACAAAAACAGAAATTATGCTCATTAAAATAGTTTACAATTTAATTAATTATGGTTTAAATAGGCATAAGAGTGGTTCCAAAACAAGAATAAAAAGTAGAAATATGAAGTAGTTAAAATTTTCTTAAAAAAAAAAATTACGGTGAAGGGGGGTTGTTCTTTACATGACTGAAACCCAACTATAATCATATTTGTAATCAAGGTGTTTAAATAAAGATATTAATTAAAAATTTTCTTTTTCACCTCCATATATATATGAGCTTAGTGAGTAATTCCATAGTTAGATACCTTACAGGTGGTAAAACTTGGACTTCATTCCATTTTCTTTTGGTTTTGTGGCCACATCCAGTGGTGCTCGGGATACTACTCCCTGCTCTGTGCTCAGGAATCACTCTTGGTGATGCTTGGGAGAGGAGACCATATGGGGTGACAGGAATCCAATTCAGGTCAGCCATATGCAAAACAAATGCCCTGCCCTCTGTGCTTTTTACTCCCTTCCCTTGATTTTAGGTTCCTTTGTTTCAACTGGTTGTTGGTTCAACAGAGTAGAACTAAGTTCTAAGAGAAAAGTGTTTTTCTTGCTTTTCACTGTCTTTATCTCTGTTTCTCTTTATTTCTGTCTCTCAGGATTAGTTTTTTAAGTATAAAAAATACTATAGACATTTTATTACCAATAAATTGTTTTATAGCTAAGCTCAACTTAGAATATAACTCAATTACATTTAGGTTTCTGTTCCCCCTGCTTGTCTATTGATCTTTAGTGTATTTTCAGAGTTCTTCATTTATTAGATTGACTATTTCAGTGACTTGCCATATTAGAAAGGTTGTCAAACTTGGGAAAGTGAGCATGATTATCTATTGTTGTTTTGCTTGTTTCTGATTTATTCTGAGTTAATCAGAATTTAGTATTACTGTAGAATATTCTTAAATGTTTTTTTAGTAAATAAGTGATTTTATAAACTGAATAAATTTAGGCCTATTATATATGTTTTCTTTAAAATGTTTAAAATTAAGATTTAATTGTTGCTATAAGATGCAGCTTGTTCTTTTTATTCTCCATTTTCATAAAAATGTCCTTCTCCTTAACATTTTATATAAGGTCAAATCTAACAGGGACCAAGCTTTGGCAGAACAGTGCCTTGCTGCTCTGACTAAATGTGCTGCTAGTGGAGATGGAAATATTCTGGCTCTTGCAGTGGATGCAGCACGTGCAAGGTGAGGTTATATACATTTGGTGATTTCCACATCCTGAAGGTCATCCTGCATAGTGTTTTGGAGTCATTTAAATACAATGGCAGTCAGAGTGATACTACAGCATGTAGTATGCTTGATTTACACAATCTCTGATACCCATATAGTTTCCTGAACCCCTTCCAGGCAGAGTCAGTAGTAAGCTTAAGCATTGCTAGGCATGGTCCCCAAAACAAACAAAAAAATATTTTAAAATAAGTTAATTAGATGGTGATCCTATAAATTGAGCCTAAAGAAAAAATTGAAATCCGAACTAAATTTAATTCTTTTTCCTACCCATTTGAAATATTTTGAATATTTGTGTACTTCTCTGTGAATAATTTATTTGAAGCCACAGTAATGAAATCATTTTTACTGGCTTATAGGTCAAATTTGATGTATTTTTAAATATAGATATTATTTATTGTATTAAACTGTGAGTAAAACTGTCTAGTGTATAAAGCAGTGTATGTGAGGTGTTCTTCTCGCAAACTACTGGTCTACCACCTTGATTATAATTGCTGGTTCATGGATCAGTATGCAGGACCACAGATGTATAACATCAAAGAAAGCTAGCCGAGATGCTGATAATACTTTTCTTTTCTAAGAATATTTGTGAACAGACATCCTTAAATAGGTAGTTTAGAATGAAGAGAAGTCAGTGTTTGGTTTCACTGGGCTTCACTTGGCATGCAAAAACCCATAGTAATCCATGAAAATATTTTCCCTCATATATAATAATGTCCATGAAAAGAATTGTTTTGCTTTTATCATTTATTATTTAATATAATGAACTTTTTAAACCATCTTATTTTAATTGAGTTATAACAAATATATAGATTTTTTGAGGTATAATTTTTAAAGGAGATTGTATGAACTCTTTGCTTCTAAGTTATTTTAATAACTCATGCTATTATTGCTTAAAATATATTTGCATAAAATAAATGATCTTTCATTTATTTTAAAAAGTGAAACTCTAGGGCCAGAGGGATAGTATAGTGTTAGGCACTTTGCCCTTTTATGCAACTGATCTCTGTTCAATCCCCCACATTGCCTATGGTTCCCTAAGACCCCAGAGATAACAGAACTATAGATATTAATAGTATCTAATCAACCCTCAATCCTCACACATCCCCTAAAAAAAAGAGAGAAGAAAATTGACTATACCATAGCAGTATTGGTGTGACTTTTGTCTGCCATACCTTCCTTATCTGTTGTATGTGACCCAGTATCTTTTTTATTTTTATTTTTTTTTTGTTTTTTGGGTCACAGCCAGCAGCACTCAGGGATTACTCCTGGTTCTATGCTCAGAAATTGCCCTGGCAGGCTCAGGAGACCATATGGGATCCCAGGATTCGAACCACCGTCCTTCTGCATGGAAGGCAAACAAACGCCTTACCTCCATGCTATCTCGCCGACCCCATTTTTATTTTTATAAATAAAAACATAAACACAAAACCACACATAAACACATAAAATATGTAAAATACATAAATATTTTAATCTCTCAGAATCTTTGTGTTTACTGTTTCCTTTCCAAACAATTCCTCTTATGTGTCCTTGGATTTCTGCATGATAACACTTTAGGTTTTAGTTCAAAAATCGTATCTTTATTTCCTTTTTTTTTTTTTTTTTTGGTTTTTGGTTTTTGGGTCACACCCAGCTGCTGTCAGGGGTTACTCCTGGCTCTAACTCAGAAATCATTCCTAACAGGCTCTGGGGACCATATGGGATGCCAGGATTCAAACCACCATCCTTCTGCATGCAAGGCAAAAGCCCTACCTCCATGCTATCTCTTCGGCCCCATATTTTTATTTCTCTAGTATCTTTAAATTATCACTCTAGAGCACCTCAAAGATGACTTGGTGCCTCAAAGTGCTGCCAGGAAAACACAAGTTATGAGTTCTAACCCTAGTGCTGCCTGCACCACATTGGGACAATTTTGGCAACTCTGATATTCAGATCCCTGGAGAGAAAGGGCCTAACTGTGAGTTAGTGTCCCTAGTCAAGCTTAATCTAATTCCTGATTTCTTGCTGAGACAATCCTGACAATCTGTGCTCTGGAGACCTGGGTAAGGTAAAAATAAAATTAGTTTTTTCCCAGATAACTCATTTCATTTGGCATACTTTTACTTTCTTCACAGTACTTACTAATATGCAAAAAATCATATTAATTTATTTGCATTGATATTATTGTTTATATCTTTGAACTAGATAAATTCTATTACAGCAGGTACTTTGATGCAGGGATCATATTTATTACTTCATGTCTAGCACTTAGCTATGCCTTGCATTTATACACTTGGTACATATTAATGTATAAACATGTGTGTTAAATGATGTGATAAAAATATTACTAATTTCTATTTTAAATTAAAATGATCTATTTTTATTACAAACTATTTAGATTAAGCTACTCAGTGGCCTCAGATACTTGTCTGATTAGTCTTTAGGTAATTTAGTCATTTTTTGGTTCACAGCTGTTGATAAGAGAGCACTATATATAAAAAGAGAGATTTTATGCTAAGGAAAGATGTTTTTGGGAAGATAGTAAAAATAACTGTGGATTTCAATAGCCTAATCTTAATTTAGTAATAAAATATGCCTAATTATTTTAATAAAAAGTTAACAAACATTCTTACCTTAAAATGATGTTAATAGAACTTGCTTTTTAATTTTTAGATGTACAGTTGGAGAAATCACAGATGCCATGAAAAAGGTATTTGGTGAGCATAAAGCAAATGATCGGATGGTGAGTGGAGCCTATCGCCAAGAATTTGGAGAGAGTAAAGAGATAGCATTTGCTATCAACAGGTAGATGTAATGTTTCTTACTCTAAAGTTTTATATTTACATATAAACAATCTCCATGAACCTATGGGGGTGTAATTTCTTCACAGACCACTTATAATATTCCATGTGGAAATTATTGTCTTTCCTTTGATTCTATAGTTGTATAAAAATAATATTTTAGGGGCCAGAGTGATAACACTGGGCATTTGTCTTGCATGCAGCTGGCCCAGAATGTACTGGTTCGATTCCTGGTTTCACATATGGTCCCCTGAGCCTGCCAGGAGTAATTTCTGAGTGCAGAGCCAGTAGTAACCCCTGAGTGCCGCTGGTGTGGCCAAGAAAAACAAATAATATTTTGAACTTTCAACAGTCCTTTTTAGAAGTTTCTCATTTTAAACAATATTTGTTCAAAGCAAACTTTAACTGGCACTGATACTGCCTCATATCCTCTATGTGCTTAGGTTTTATTTTCCATATACAATATACTTTTATATATTTTTGTTTGGGGACCACTCCTGGCAGTGCTCAGGGGTTACCCTACCCTTTGAGCTCAGAAATTACTCCTGGAAGGCTTGAGGGACCAAATGGGTTGCGAGTATTGAACCTGGGTCAGTTGTGTGCAAGGCAAATTATCCTACCCACTGTACCTTAGAGATTGGTTTAAGAAAGTTAGAAATTGTCACTTTTGCATCTTGCTTCATTCAGGGTTATGTTCTGTTTTATGAGCTTATAGGCAGTTTTCTTTAAAATGTTCTTTATGAGATGGCAAGCATTTATTATATAGAGCTCTCAATGTAAAATAGAAATACTCACAAAATATGAATGACCACAGTTTTTAAACTTCAAAGTTTTACTGTGAATGTAGTTTAAAATTTTGTCTTTCAGTGGTTAATATATAACTGTTCTTGTATTTTAAAATGTTTCTTAGGGTTCAGAAATTCATGGAACGTGAAGGTCGCAGACCTCGTCTTCTTGTTGCAAAAATGGGACAAGATGGGCATGACCGAGGAGCAAAAGTTATTGCTACAGGATTTGCTGATATTGGTTTTGATGTTGACATTGGTCCACTTTTTCAGGTACTGAAAAAATTTCAGGCACTGGGGAGAAATTGCAAAAAATAAATCAGATCTCACTTATGTTTTAAAATAATAGTAAAATGATTCTACATAAGATCATATGTTTTGATTTGTAAAAGTAAAACATGTCTAGTAAAGTTCCTTATTTCTGAATACATCCAATTATGACAAATATACTTTTTATTAAGATATCATTAGTTTTGATTCAGAACTAAAACTTTCATTAAACTTTTGAAGCAATGAAGATATTTTTCAAGTATCTTTATTTATTGAAATTCAACTATCATGTGGGAAAGAAGACCCATATCAGAAGATATTTTTCAAGTATCTTTATTTATTGAAATTCAACTATCATGTGGGAAAGAAGACCCATATCAGATTTTATAATAGGTCACAGAAAAGATAGCTCATACATCAGGTTAATGAAAACTTTTAAAAAGGCAATCAAATATCAGAGTGACCTTAAGTCTTAATTAAATTTTCTCTTTTACTATCTGATTATACTTTAAGAACTTAAAAATCAATAATATTTCCATATAGGATAGTAATGTATCAAAAAGTAATTTAGAAATGGAATTCTCTAGAGAACTATAAATACTTATTATTTATTCACGTAAAAATTTTGGCTGAATAGTAAATTGATTTAACTTTCATGTAAAAACATTATTAGATTTTTTATTGATAATCTCCTAATGATAAAACTGAATTAATAAGAGTTTGGGTCAGCTCTTACTAGATTCACTTGCTAATTATCGCAGAGAGTAGCAGTTGCTGTACTTGATGTTTGAATGAGAAACTCATCTCAATTACTTCGTTAAAATGTTCCTTTCAGAAGTAGAAAGCAGGGGCCAGAGCTACTAGATAGGGTTTAGGGCTCTTATTTTGCATGCAGCTGACCTGTGTGTGATCCCCAACATCCATATGGACCTCCAAACCCTGTCAGGAGTGGTCGCTGAGTGTAAAATAAGACGTGGGACGTGAGCCTGGCTGGGGGTGGCCCAAGAATGAAAAAAATGGAGGTAACAGAAACACTTCCAAATAGCTTTTATGAAGCCAACATCACCTTGATACCTAAACCAGACAGAGACGCTACCAAAAAAGAAAATTACAGACCAATATCACTGATGAATGCAGATGCAAAGATCCTCAACAAAATCCTGGCAAATAGGATTCAATGCCTCATTAAGAAGATCATCCACTACGATCAAGTAGGTTTCATCCCAGGAATGCAAGGCTGGTTTAACATCCGTAAATCTATCAACATAATACACAACATCAATAACAAGAAAAATAAAAACCACATGATCATATCAATAGATGCAGAGAAAGCATTTGATAAGGTCCAACACCCATTCTTGATCAAAACTCTCAGCAAGATGGGAATGGAGGGAACCTTTCTCAATATAGTGAAGGCCATCTACCACAAGCCAGTGGCAAATATTATCCTCAATGGAGAAAAACTGAAAGCCTTCCCTCTAAATTCTGGCACAAGACAAGGCTGTCCTCTCTCACCACTCCTATTCAACATAGCACTGGAAGTACTTGCTATAGCGATTAGGCAAGAAAAGGATATCAAGGGAATCCAGATAGGAAAGGAAGAAGTCAAGCTCTCACTGTTTGCAGATGACATGATACTCTACTTAGAAAACCCTAAAGACTCTATCAAAAAGCTTCTAGAAACAATAGACTCATATAGCAAGGTGGCAGGCTACAAAATTAACACACAAAAATCAATGGCCTTTCTATACACCAACAGTAATAAAGAAGAAATGGACATTAAGAAAACAACCCCATTCACAATAGTACCACACAAACTCAAATATCTTGGAATCAACTTGACTAAATATGTGAAGGACCTATACAAAGAAAACTATAAAACTCTGCTCCAAGAAATAAGAGAGGACACACGGAAATGGAAACACATACCCTGCTCATGGATTGGCAGGATTAACATCATCAAAATGTCAATACTCCCCAAGGCATTATACAGATTTAATGCCATCCCTCTAAAGATACCCATGACATTCTTCAAAGAAGTGGATCAGACACTTTTGAAATTCATTTGGAACAATAAACACCCTCGAATAGCTAAAGCAATCATTGGGAAAAAGAATATGGGAGGAATTACTTTTCCCAACTTTAAACTGTACTACAAAGCAACAGTTATCAAAACAGCATGGTATTGGAATAAGGATAGGTCCTCAGATCAGTGGAATAGGCTTGAATACTCAGAAAATGGTCCCCAGAGATACAACCATCTAATTTTTGATAAAGGAGCAGGAAATCCTAAATGGAGCAGGGAAAGCCTCTTCAACAAGTGGTGTTGGCACAATTGGATAGCCACTTGCAAAAAATTAAACTTAGACCCCCAGCTAACATCATGTACAAAGGTAAAATCCAAATGGATTAAAGACCTCGATATCAGCCCCAAAACCATAAGATATATAGAACAGCACATAGGCAAAACACTACAGGACATTACAGGCATCTTCAAGGAGGAAACTGCACTCTCCAAGCAAGTGAAAGCAGAGATTAACAGATGGGAATATATTAAGCTGAGAAGCTTCTGCACCTCAAAGGAAATAGTGCCCAGGATACAAGAGCCACCCACTGAGTGGGAGAAACTATTCACCCAATACCCATCAGATAAGGGGCTAATCTCCAAAATATACAAGGCACTGACAGAACTTTACAAGAAAAAAACATCTAACCCCATCAAAAAATGGGGAGAAGAAATGAACAGACACTTTGACAAAGAAGAAATACGCATGGCCAAAAGACACATGAAAAAATGTTCCACATCACTAATCATCAGGGAGATGCAAATCAAAACAACGATGAGATACCACCTCACACCCCAGAGAATGGCACACATCACAAAGAATGAGAATAAACAGTGTTGGCGGGGATGTGGAGAGAAAGGAACTCTTATCCACTGCTGGTGGGAATGCTGTCTAGTTCAACCTTTATGGAAAGCGATATGGAGATTCCTCCAAAAACTGGAAATCGAGCTCCCATACGATCCAGCTATACCACTCCTAGGAATATACCCTAGGAACACAAAAATACAATACAAAAACCCCTTCCTTACACCTATATTCATTGCAGCTCTATTTACCATAGCAAGACTCTGGAAACAACCAAGATGCCCTTCAACAGATGAATGGCTAAAGAAACTGTGGTACATATACACAATGGAATATTATGCAGCTGTCAGGAGAGATGAAGTCATGAAATTTTCCTATACATGGATGTACATGGAATCTATTATGCTGAGTGAAATAAGTCAGAGAGAGAGAGAAAAACGCAGAATGGTCTCACTCATCTATGGGTTTTAAGAAAAATGAAAGACACCCTTGTAATAATAATTTTCAGACACAAAAGAGAAAAGAGCTGGAAGTTCCAGCTCAACTCAGGAAGCTCACCACAAAGAGTGATGAGTTTATTTAGAGAAATAACTACATTTTGAACTGTCCTAATATTGAGAATGTATGAGGGAAATGTAGAGCCTGTTTAGGGTACAGGCGGGGGTTGGGTGGGGAGGAGGGTGATTTGGGACTTGGGTGATGGGAATGTTGCACTGGTGATGGGTGGTGTTCCTTTTATGACTGAAACCCAAACACAATCATGTATGTAATCAAGGTGTTTAAATAAAAAAAAAATTAAAAAAAAAAAAAAAAAAAAAATGGAGGTGGAAAATAAGCAAGGTTGAACATGCTAAGACTGAGTGCTGTCTTCAGTTAATATATTTGGTTCAGTAATATTAGAATACAATGCTTGAGGCAAGCTGTACATTAATAGATATTATATACCATTCTAAAGTGAACTTTAGCCTAACAGAGTTTGGTAGACTGGTAATAAAACTTCATGTTAAAAAACTAATTTTCTGATAGATTCACTTTCTGAAGTGAATAAAGGAAAGCTGGAGTTATATGAAAGGAGTTACATTCAGTAATCTGGGGTTGGAGACTAAGTATTTGCCTTGGCATGGAAGTGATTCCCGTTCAATTCCAGTTACTGGTATGGTCTCTCAAGCACTACCAGGAGTGACCCTTGAGCACAGAGCTAGGTGTAAGTCTTAAGCATAGCACAGTATAGCCCAAAATGCATCCATCTGCCCACCCTACTATATCCCCCCAAAATAAAATGGTTTTAGCCAGTTCAGCAGAAACAAAATGTCTATTAGGATTTTGAGGGAAAAATGCGTGGGGGTTAAATGAAAGAATTATTTAAATATACTATACTATAAGCAGATAGAGAAAAGAGACAGAGAGAGAGCGCATCGAGGCAGACTGAGAGGATGAGGTGGGAGGGAAACTGGATATTGGTGATGGGAAATGTGCACTGGTGAAGGAATAGGTGTTGGAACATTGTAATACTGAAACTGATTTATAAACAACTTTGTAATTGTACCTCATGGTGAGTTGATTAAAATTATTAATTAAAAATAAAAATGTAGGGGCCGGAGTGATAACACAGCTATAGGATGTTTGCCTTGCAGGCAGCTGACCCAGGATGGACCTGGGTTTGATCCCTGGCATCCCACGGTCTCCCCAAGCCAGGAATGATTTCTGAGCTCAGAGCCAGGAATAACCTCTGAGCATCATTGGGTGTGACCCCCAAAAAACAAAAATAAAA
Source organism: Suncus etruscus (assembly GCF_024139225.1). Taxonomy (NCBI): domain Eukaryota; kingdom Metazoa; phylum Chordata; class Mammalia; order Eulipotyphla; family Soricidae; genus Suncus; species Suncus etruscus. Next base: position 13,989,907 of record NC_064865.1, read on the forward strand.
TAAAAATTAAATGAAAACCTTCCTTGGAGAGGCACAGCATAGCTATAGAATAAAGTGTATTTTTCCCAGTAAAGCAGTGAACCTTCTAGAAAAAGTTTAGTCTTTTTAGAATTTCCTGCAAGAATTTTCCTGTTTAGATTTTAAGAATATTTAATAGAATCTAGGTGATATTATTACTATAACAAATTAGCACAAATTTGTAGAAATAGAAATATGTATTTAAGTCTTTTGACAGATAAATATGTAAATTTTTATAGAGAATTTTATGAAATTCAGATGTTTAGTTAAGAATTACAAAGATATATTTAGATCAAATAAATATACCATTTATTTTTAATTTATTCTACTCTAAGTTGAATATTTTTAGTTATGTTTTTTCTGTCCTGCTACTCTTCCTTTAGTTTATATTAAAAATTGAATAAATATAATACATTTCTAATTCTTAATGATTATTTTTTGAGAAAAACTTGATAAAAGAAACTTTTAAAAATTATTCTCAGCCAGTGGCAATGAGAGATTTTTCAAGAAACTGTTTTCATTTATACACCAACTTAGTCACTGTATCATTCAGAAATCAAAATTATTGATGACTAAAGCTATAATCCTTGTAGTTATGTGATTATCTGAGATTTACTGTCTTATTGATAGCATTACTTATTCAAGATAGTTTACAAAGTTTACAAAGTATGATACTGAATAGTTGAAATGGGATTTTAATACAATATATTTTATTATATATAATATAGATGGTATAGATGACAAACCATTTTTAAATTTTTTACTTCTAATGAATCTATAATAAAACTATACTTTTCCTTTACTTAGTAGTTTTGATTTCACTTGTTAATTTTTATTACTCAAGGTTCAGTATGTTTCTAAGGAAACCTTTGAATGTGGTTCCACTACCAAAAGCATAAAATCTTTTATTGTTTTTACTTAAAATAATAAGCCTTATTATTCTGCCAAACTCATAAACATAACATATTTTATTTTATAATTGAGCATCAAAATCTGAGATAACTTTATCCTTCTCAAATTCTTTAATAAGTTTTATTATATTTGCAGTCAGGAAATTGAGTAGTCATGTGGAAAGGCTTAATAAATTATTGTGAGTTACAAAAGTAATGTTATAGATTTACTGTAAAAAGTAGATATGTTCTTGTATTACTTAACACATGAAAATGTATTATCCTCTGTCTTAAATATATTAAAATCAGTTAATAAATGGAAAGCATACACTCTTCAGTACTATCTCTTTTTCACTTACGCATTTATCTGGGCTCTGTGATCCTTTTACTTTCTAGAGTTCTAATGCTGTTTTTATATTGCTGTTAGGTCAGTGTTTCCATGGGATAAAAGAAATCTACAACATCCTAGTCTGCCATTATTTATTCTCATGTATTTTAAAATTTAGAAGTCATCATTTCACATTGCATTTTATATTTATATTTGTTACTTCACATCTGTAACATGTTACTTTGTACTGTATTCTATAAATAGATGTCATACTGAAAATGATGTTAACAAAAAACCTATGGTATGTTTAAGAATTAGAATGAAAGATATGTATATAACTTATATTCTCAGTCTTGAGTTTCTTTATGTAGAATACAGTATGGTGAAACTAGTTGATAAATTATAGTACAGGAAAGAAACACAACACTTTCCTTTATGGCCTTTATTAGATAGTGGTATTTGTGATTTGAGGATGATGAGATATTAAGGCTTTAATATTAAGATTTTAATAAGGAAAAAAATTTAAAGTGGTAGAACTGTTTTTGGAATACCTGCAAAATTTTTTTTCTTTTCCCAATTGTTTAGACACCCCGTGAGGTGGCCCAACAGGCCGTGGATGCTGATGTCCATGCTGTGGGTGTAAGCACATTAGCTGCTGGTCACAAGACACTGGTTCCTGAACTCATCAAGGAGCTCAGCTCCCTTGGACGACCAGATATTCTTGTCATGTGTGGAGGGGTGATACCACCACAGGTATTTTTTGGTTCTTATATTTTCGAGTATTTTGATAGGAATCCTGAGTAGCATTAGCTTACAAGAAGTTCTTTTATTACTATAGATTCACTAAAAATTACATTTATTGTGGGTATACAACCAAATTAGTGATTTTACAAAGTAACTCTACAAAAACAGACAGTATTGCTCTTTATTTATTCTTTACTCATGATATATTGTTTAACAATTTATAAACTTTTGTGAATTAGCTATCTCAAAACTAAATATATGGTTCTTCACATTCAGTAAATGAAGGAGAAAAAAAGGTTAAGTTAGTAAGACCACGCAACTAGAATAAAGAAAAATGATAAGCACACATGGGTCTATCAACTTTTGATCCAAGATAGAGTGAACAACCGTTGTTATGTTACTGGGGTTACTGGGTGAATCCTTTAGTTAGCTATTCTGTCATGTTCCCTTTCTTATGAAAACTAATTTTAGTAACATAAAATTTTCTTAGAATCAAATAATCCTAATTTAAATATAAGTAGAATCAACCTGTCCTGAAAATTATTGGCTGATGAAAAGGAGTAGATTGTTGAGCAAAAATGTGAACTGTGCTTGGAAAGAAGAAATAAATGTTAAATTACAATCAGTTCTGTATGGGACTGGAGGGTAGGAGTAAACATTTCTGCGTAATACCTTATTAATACCTTATTAATATCAATTAATTAAAATTCAAATTATATCTGTTTCTAACTGTTTAATTATGTAAAGATTTCTTCTTTCCTTATGAATGAAAAATAATTGAGTTGGAAGAACTCTATATAACGTAGTTCTAAATAAAAGATTCACTTATAGATACTTCAAAAACCTTTCAAAGAATTCAACAGTAAAGTGTGAACTTTTTTCATGTCTACATTTTTCTCTTTCCCAGAAAATAAAAGGACAGATTTATATGCTACTTATTATTTGAGAAAATACATATGAATGAGGTTATAAGATTTGTAACATGAAACCAGCAAGCATTAGTTGAATGTTTCTAAAACACAAGACTTAGGGGCCAGAACGGTGGCGCTAGAGGTAAGGTGTCTGCCTTGCAAGCGCTAGCCTAGGACGGACCGCAGTTTGATCCCCAGCATCTAATATGGTCCCCCAAGCCAGAAGTGATTTCTAAGCACATAGCCAGGAGTAAATCCTTGAGTGTCAATGGATGTGGCTCTAAAACAAAACAAAACAAAACAAATAAAACACAAAACTTAGAGTGTTTAATATACACAGAACTTTCATTAACATACTTGCCTATTATTTTTATAATTTAGTTTTTTATTTGGATTTATCAATGTATTTTATTCTTATTGATATGTATAGAACATTTGTTTCTAATTGTACTTTTAATGTATAATACCTAACCTCTTTGACATAGTGTTAAAATTAAAGTGTGAGAATAATTAAACAATAGATACTGAGATTGAAATAGAATTTACAAAAATTTACAAGTTACTTTTATAAATAAGCTAGCATTTTATAGAAATACATTTCACACATGCTGTAATAACTGTTTCAGTTATTTAAAACATACTTAAAATGTTTGCCATTCATTTTTTCTATAAGTTTATAATGTAAGAATAGTTTTCTCTAATAATACATTTACTAATATGATTATCCTTATAGTGTAAGCACTTGTTTACTTTTCTTACCTATTTATAATAAATTGGTACAATGTTGCTATTTCTTGGTTGAATGTCATATAGTTTATAAATTGAACTGTTCAGTGGTGACTAATCATACATATTCACACTCTATGTTGTTTACATTTTTTGCATCCAAGTTAATAAAAGTCATCTCTTCTCACAGTATGTATTAGCACAACTGGATTCCCTCAACCCAGTGGTGAGAAACAAACCCAAGCTCTATATATGAGGACCATTCCTGGCTCAGTTGGGATCTTTTAACCTGTTTACCAATATATAATGCTTCCAAATATCTTAGGATAACATCTATCATGAATAGGGAATGTAAGGTTCTTGGTCCTGCAACTTTTACAGTAATAATTTTACTTGACAATAATTTTGTACTATAGATAGTCTTAAAAATAAAAAGAATATGGAGAATACCTGTATGTTGGTTCCGTAGATTCACTTTTACCTAATACTTAATCCCTTTACTAAGTAAATTTTACAAGATAAGCCATGAATTTTTTGTCCAGCTGTAATATCTTACAGACCACTCTTGAGTTTTTCATCCCCAATATAGATCTCAGATCTCAGAACAAATATTATACAATACTACTAGAATAGACAAAAGGAGAAAAACTACCATTTTGACTATCCTCAATTTGGAGATAATTGATATATATGTTATGTATATATATAATATTAAAGTATTTCCAGGAACAATGACATGTTTTGAACAGTTCTATGTGTCTGGTGCTAAGGATATGAATACTAGACATAACCTTTGCTCTTAGCAGTTTATGAACTAGGGAAAAATTAAGAGATGTTAAGTGCAATTATAGAATTATACTATTATAAAAATAATACAAGGACAAAAGTGAGGGGACATGACTACTAAGTAATTTATCACAATATATGTGCTCATTTTTTTAACTTTTTTAAAAAATTATTTTATATGTGTTAATTTTTTTAATGTGAAGTCATAGCGGGCAGTGCTTGGGACCCGAGGCTACTCTTGGTAGTGCTCAAAGACCTCTATGACCATATGCGTAGAACTCAGGATCATTGACAGTTGAAAATCAAACCAAAGGCCTTGTATATTCAAGGTATATACTTTGCAGGTAGAGCCACATATGCAAACCCTATAATCACTTTTGAAAATGGAAATATGTGCTATTAAAGAGATACAGTAATAAAAATTAAATATGTAATAACCTTAAATATATATTTTCTCATGAATGCTAGGGCTTTAAAATATATTCAACTTTCATATTGTAGCTACAGATGTCTTATGTAAACCAACTTTAATCCTGGAACAGTTTTGGAGCCTTGGGAATTTTTTCACTTAAACCTTTTCCTTATAAAGAATCACAACAATAGCAGCAACAAAAATGAAAAAAATTAATGAGCCAATTTTACTCTCTGCAATGCCTATGAAAATAAATTTTGTAAACTCATGTTATCATATTCTAAATTTTATAAGATGATAAGTACAAATTTAAGTGAGAGAAAATTAAGGTTGAATGTATGGAGGTTCGTAGCTAGTAATGTATTATATGACCACCCACTGAGTATAACACAGTATTTGGAAAATAAACAATATATTTTGTCCTTTTAATATTTTGTAGTTTAAGAGTGCTATTAGTACTATAAATAGGAGGCCATGGCTTTTATCGTTTCGGATGTCAGTTGAAAATGTTTTGGTAATGAGAAGAGAGAATAAAAGATAGTATTAGTTGTCCTTTTCATTTCTTTGGAACTGGAAATTATGTGTCCTTATTAATGAAATATTCATTCAACAGGATTATGAATTTCTTTTTGAAGCTGGTGTTTCCAACGTATTTGGTCCTGGGACTCGAATTCCAAAGGCTGCTGTTCAAGTGCTTGATGATATAGAGAAGTGTTTGGAAAGGAAGCAGCAATCTATGTAAAACTGTTTTCGTTCTACCCTTTTTGTATTGGGAAATTACCTAATTCTATAGTTCCTCTTAAAAAATATCACCAAACTTTTAAATATAGTATCAGAAACGTAGACAACAGTATTTTTAACTAATAATAATATTTATTAGAAGTATTTCTTTAGTCAGAAATATTTCTGAATATACTATTCAGTATAGCATATTGAATACTAGAAAATAAAAATCTAGACATGAATAAAATTATTGTTTCTATCCTCCCAAAAAACTCAGTATTTTTAATAGAAAAATATATATTGTGGTTCTGTTCCCCAGTCAACTCTGATAATTATTCTCATGGTAGTATGTTAAGTAGGACCAAAAATTAAAAATGGGGAAAATACAGAAATTTTTTTAGATATGACTTTCCTCTTTGAAATGAACATGACCACAGGCATTTTACATTATTGCTAAACTTGACCCAGGAGAGTGGATGTTTCTGAGTATTTTTAAGATGAAAATACTGAGATTGTTAATATGACTTTGTCCCGAATTATAATATATTAGAGTCTAGAAGAATATTCGAGAGAGCTGTGCTTTGCAAATCCAGAAAGATGCTACTAATAATAAATTTTCTCTTTAAAGAAAAGAAAAAGTAGTTCAAATGCTTATTAAATTATTTTCTCAGTAAGAAAGGAACCTTATCTTTTATTTTTAATATCCATTAGATAAGAGAAAATAAGTGACTATACTTAGGGATTCTTTTATAATGACTTCTATTGTATTAGTTCAGAGAACAATTGTTTATTGCTGCTGTAATACTATTGCTATAGAATTTACAAAATGTGTAGGGTAACTAATCTTAATTTAATTCTTTGAAGTTAATTATTTAAGTTACAAGGTAATGATTTTTCAGACATAAAACATGATTTCCAAAACCAGTGTTATATTTACTATATTATTTCCTCCTCTTCATAAAGAAAAATCAATTCAGTAATACTTGGTTTTGTGATGTATTCAATGTGGTGTTATAAAAATAATAAATTCATCTTTAAGAAATTTGTAATTTTTGATATTCAATTAAATAAACAATTTTGAAAAAAATAGCTGTCTGCTACTAATAATCCATATTTACTTTGTATTTTGTACCTGAGTCTTTAAGAACTAACTGTTAGCCTCATTGTTTGAAAATCTGTTTTTTCAAATATTTTCCAATGACATAATCCCTAGAAATTACATAAAAAATCAAGATCAAATTGAATCACCACTTTGTACCCACTGAAGTAGCTATTAAAGCAAAACACAGAAAATAAGTGTTAGTGATGAGTTGGAAAATTTGGAGCTTATGTTAGTTAAGATTCTCCAGAAAAACAGATAACAAGAAATATTGATCTGTGTTTTTTTTTTTACCTCTTTGTCTATATTTCTGTAAAATTAGTTTACTCTGAAGGCCTAAAAACCAGGGGACTGACTATTAACCTCAGAAAAAGAAAATAAAATCTCCCAGCTCAAGCAGTAAAGGGAAAAAGCTTAAACTATTCCTTCCTCTTCTTTTTATTCTATTCGCCCCTTCCAAATTTGATAATCTCCACCAACTTGGGGAGGGTATTTTAGAGAGTTCATTTACTTTTAAATATTAATTTCACTCAAAAATATTCTAAAACAGAAACAATGAAATAATGTTTTTATGATATGTTATTTAAGCATCATAGTTGGGTTTCAGTCATAAAATGTACACACACACCCCATCTTCATCAGTGCGGGAAGATTGCCCTGGGGAAATAATATTGAAACTGAACATTTACTGGAAAAAGTTGGCCAGAGTAACTCAACTGTTTGGAGTATATGCTTTGTCTATAGTAAGTGCTTTTTTAACTCAGTGTTACATTGCACTACATAGGCACTGCTAGGAGTGAATACTGAGCTGACAGTAGCCCTTCCATATGACAATGTGGATCCCAGAATAAGTAATCATAGCACCTTTGTGCTTTGTTCACTGCAGTGTATGGATATAGCAGCTATAAAACATGAAGGTCAGTGCATGCTTTGCTTATGGAAAGCCCGGATACCATCTTGGCACTACATGGTTTCCTAAGCACTGCTAGCTAGTACCACCTGGGAGCCCTTTCCTGCAAAGAAATGAAATAAACTCACTCATAAATGGACATCTAATCTAAGATACCATATCCAATAACACAAAATGGAGATGAAAAACCTCTTCAACAGCTGATATTGGGAAAACTAGATACACTTTTATGAAAAATGTAACTAGTCAATATACTTTTCACTTATACAGATTTGCTTAAAATGTTAGTGCTTGAATATTATACTAAAAACCACAAAATACACTGAAAAACAGGCTTCATCTAAGAAAATAGATTTCAGATTGTTAACATCAGAGACAGATTTGTAAATAACACAATAAGCCAAGACAACAAAAGAAATAAAACACTACATCAAATTAAAAGTGTTCACACAGTAAGGAAAATTACTTCCACAAAAATAAAAAGGCATTCTAGCAAATGAGAATATATACTTTCTAAACATGTATGGCAAGAGGTTTAGATCCAAAATACATACTGTATTCTTGGGGCTGGAGAGATAGCACAGCGGTAAGGCATTTGCCTTGCATGAAGAAGGACATTGGTTCGAATCCCGGCATCCCATATGGTCCCCTGAGCCTGCCAGGAGCAATTTCTGAGCATAGAGCCAGGAGTAATCCCTGAGCGCTGCTGGGTGTGACCCCAAAACAAACAAAAACAAAATACATAGTGTATTCAAAAAAAAGCAGAAATAGAAAAGCAGAGCCAGAGAATAGTATCATAGCTTTGCTTTTAACTGACCCAAGTTTGATCCCCAGTGCAATTATAGCCCTCTAAAAATTATACTAGGAATGATCCCGGAGTACTATAGGGTTTTCCCCCAGATCCATCCTAAAAAACTACAACTTTTAAATACAGTCATGTAAGGATTTTAGCCAGGGAAGCAATCTTATTCAATTTGTTTTAACACAGTTGCCATCATATGCCTTTTAATAAGGACAAAACTGGAGATAAGCAACTATTACAGTACTATTCAAGTAATACATTAGAGGAATCCTGTTTACTAGTTTAATTACTTTGGTGCTGTCCAAAGAGGCAATCAAAAAGTGGATATGATCTTATTTTGGAATAACGAATTATCAAAATCTTACTTAATATTCAATATTATTATTCAACAATAATCTGCTGTTCACTGTATGTGGGCTCTTAGTAGACTATTTTTAATGTGCATTGATTTCCTGACTGAATATACTAGAGTCAGGGAAAATCAGGAACAGGTAAAATTGTTGGATTTGTTTTCCAATCATCCTTTTGTCTAGAGCTTTGGATACACAATAAAATGATGATTTATGTTATCTTAGACACTTTCTATACAACTTAATGAAAATGTAATTATTACATAAATCATGTTATAGCAGTTTAAAAAATGTAAATATGTGGAGAGGCATCCTTTCTGAGAAATCCTGCATTAAAATAGAGTTAAAGTAATAAAGCAGTTCCTTCCTCTGATTTCCCCAATCAGAACATGGGAAATTTATGTACAGGAGAGTGAGATGAATAGTTACGCAGCTCTAACTTCTCTATTTACAGAAAAGAATAAAATCCATGTCACCTTCAGCTCTCACTTGTACCTTTAAGTTTCTGTCTAATTCAGAGGGAAAAAATATATCTACTTGGAAAAAAAAAGAAATACACAGGGCCAAATGATATTATAACGGAAAGGTTGCTTGCCTTGCACACAGCTGACTCAGTTTCAATCCCTGGCATCCCATATGGTCCCCAGAGCCTGCCAGGAGTGATTTCTGAGTGCAGATCCACAAATAAACCTTGAAGGCCTGAGAGCGCAGTGGTAGGGTGTCCCTGTTAGATAGATCCCTGGCATCCCATATGATGCCCTAGCCTGCCAGGGGCAATTTCTGAGTGTAAATCCAGGAGTAACCCCTAAGTGCTGCTGGATGTGGCCCCAAAACCAATCAATCAAAGTTTAAAAAAAAAAAATAACCTGAGCATCACAATGTGTAGCCCAAACAATAACAACAACAGTAACAAAAAGACAGTAATGGTATGGAGAGATAGGACAGCAAGTAGTGCTTTGTCTTACACTTGAACTACCTGGGTTGAATTTACAGAACATTCAGCAGTGATCCCTGAGCCATATAGCCAGGAGTAATTCCTACGCAATGGCAGGTATGATCTCCATAAAATATAATAAAAGCATTTAAGTTTCATAAATGTCTGCCATTTTTGATCTTAGCTAAAAGACAACAAGGATACATAAATGTCTGCTAAGAGCAACTGCTTATTCTATCAGGGATGTTTATATTTCAAACAAAGAAAAACATCAGAGAGATTATATATAAATCTAGTTGTTACTGCTTGGTAAAGAAAAAAACAAAGTTGAAGATAATCTACCATTAATCTTTAAAGAAATTTTGGCCATTTTAGCCATTAGATTAAGCTTGATTTTATAAGTAGCTTGGCCTCACTGTTCTCGAAAGAGACGTATACCAAGTCATGAAAAGATACATTGGCCATGAAGCTAAAAGTGGAAATCTTAGGAAAGAATGGGCCAAGTCCCTGCCCTGCTGAAGCCATGCCTACTGCAACCATCACACACAGTTGCTGTTTTGACAAAGCCTTGTCTCACCATCCCTCTATGGCTCTCTGCAGAAACATTAATCTGACCAAAACTCCAGGTATGCTGAAATCACCAGGATATATATATGTGTATGTATATTTATATGTATATACATATGCATATATATGTATATTTTGGAGTGAATGCATGCACCCTCTCTTTCCCTCACCTCATACTTCCAGAAACCCTGGCAGCTGGAAACATGCCCCATAAAAGCTGTAGTATCAGCCAGCAATAGTGCTTGGAAATGAATACACCAATTTGTTTCTGAAGCCACCTAATGTTCAGAAACAAATGAAGTAACAGAAGAGTTAGCTAGCAGCACATGCTTACTAAATCTTCTGCCATGATCATTGCAGGATACAATTTTCACAATTTTTCTTGTTGCTATTTCTTTATTTCTTTTTTTATTTAATTTTTAAAAAATAATTTTACTCCTACTCACCTGGAAACAAGTGTATTATCATCAACTATGTCAACTATATGATACATGCACTTTAAATAAGGTGAATTAAATATATAGCTTAATTAATTAAATATATAGCTTAAAATTAAGAGACATAATTAGGTATATGTATGTTTAATATAAACACATTCATCTATTCTTACTACTAAGGCATATTTTGTGTTTATTGTTATAAAAATGCTCTCAAGTATTAAAAAGATTTAAAAATGTCATAATGCTGATTTCTATTTCTCAGTGTCATTTTATGTTTTCCTATTATGCCAGTAGGTGTCTCCCTAAGATCAGGATTTTCTCTTTCTCCATGCAGTATTTGAATGACCCTCATCTTGAAAAACCATAAATGCTATGGAAACATTCAGGAAAAGCAGATCTGTTAAATAATAAGTTCAGATATAACTGATCTCATATCTTTAGTTCTGTGGTCAGTTAAGCTAAATATAATAACTTCTTGAACTGTGAGCATTTGTGCTTATTAGCCATAAACCTAGCATATGGCCTTGGAAATGAAATTATTGTTGAATTCTATTCAATAAGCATCTTTAATTTACACTGACTCATTTTAAGTTATAATTTTCTTGGTGTTTTCTCTTTTGCATTAGAGTTTTATTATTGTACCATCTCCTTTGATCATTTGTCATGAAATCAGGGCACAAGGTTTTTGGTTTGGTCTGGTCTGCAGTCTACATCCCCTAATGCTGGAGGTTCCTTGTTGGTGCAGTGCTCAAGGCTGTTCATGTCTTGGTTATTGCTCAAGCATTTATTTCACTCCTTTGAACTAACTCCCAACCCTCAGTGCATGATGTTAAGTATATTTATGCAAAATAATGTATCTACTGGCTTCCTGTGTGCCCGAAGTTTGGACAGAATTTCTGGTCTTGAGAAAGTGTAAACTACCTCATTTCAGAGAGTACAGTGTCTAAAATGTAAAATTCAGTCAACTAAAATGGAGCCACAAGCAAAAGTATGCAAGGGGAAAATATGTCATGGGCAAAATATTGTTCAAATAAATGCCATGAATTAGTGATAAATACACACTTATTTGTGGGCAGCCATTAAATAATAACATACTATAATTTTGGCAAATAAATGCACACCTAATTTTTATTGTTTTCACAGTGTTCCACATAACTCATAAACATTTCATCATATATCTTTAATAGATATTTTTACTCTTTAGTTCTCTCTGTGAAAGAGACACTTGCCTCAGAGTTTGCTCAGGAAAGGGACTAGAGAGAAGGATAGAGTAGCAGTTATAATAATCCTAGGTTTTGGAACTTTCTTCACCCTGATGCCTGTGGAGGTCCCTGGGATGAGTTATGTGAAGTAGGGAGGAAGGTAGCAGCCCAGAAAAGGGAATTTGCTGCTTTCTCTCCACCCTTCTATACCACCAGAAGAAGTGGCTGGGAAGATATAGAACTGTCAACCTCATTCTGGCAACAACAATAAAGTCAGTCCTAGACCTTATGGAGGTACTGAGGAAGAGAAGAGAGAAGATAAGAAAAGGAGAGTAACCATTCAAGAAAGAGAGCAGGCTTCTCAAAGGTGAAGCGAACCCCGTTACACAAACACCCTATGAATGTAGGAAGTACCCATTGCAAGAGGGTCATAGATGCTCTGGTACCATGTACTCAGGCAACACAAATGCATCCCTGAATTATTCCAAATTGCCCTTCATAGGGTTTCCCAGTCTGCACCTCATGGGAGCTTTTTATCAGGTAAGAGTGCATACTCGGGGGTTACCAGGCTAGGTAGTAGATGGTCTTCTCTGATAGTCTTTACCTAATATTTGTTCTTAGTGGAGGTTCTCCTGATAGGGGCTCAGTCTGCTCTGGGTTTGCAGTGTTGCCAGGTGAGGCTCATATCAATGTTGAAGTAACACCTCCAAATTCTGTCTCTTGGTTTTATTCTATCTCAAGAATTTATTGCGCTTTCCCCACCTATTTCCCCACCTGCCTGCCTATTTTGATTTGACTTCACTTGACAGTCTTCCTATGGCCTCCTTCACTTTGTCTCTCTTATTAGGCCATATGGTCATCAGAGCAATGTTAACGACAATTTCTCACAGACAGAATACATGGTTATCTGGAGAATAAGTTTTGAAGGACAGACAGTAGACATATGGTCCTCTGCCTCTAGCCAATCCTCTGATTTTAGGCATCAAGACCTATATAAATGTTCTTTAAAGTTAGAAATACAGCTAAAGCAAAACTTAATGGAAGATGAAATTAATTTTAATTTGATTCTAAAATCATTGCCAAAGGGTTATTGTTAATTTGCCAGGTTGTCGCTGCTCAACTCCAGGGAAAAGCATTTGCATTACAGAACTTCACTGTCATACTGCATATTGTGTGCTAATACCTAATTTTGTTTTTATTTCTTTCTTTCTTCTCCTTTTCCTTTTTCTATAACTCCAACAGAACCAAAATGATTGAATCATCTTGTTCAATCTCACAAATTGAGGGGGAAAATGAATGGTACCAGTTCCAGACACTCACATGAACATTTAGTGGAAATTAAAAATGATCAGACCTGAATATCAAACCCAAAATCAATGACAACAGAATCTATACCTAATCCACAGCAAGCTGTACAAGCAGGGACACGTTACACTAGTATTCTGGAGAATAAAGGAAGGAGATATGGGATGCATACTGGGAACAGGGGTGGAAGGAGGACATCACTGGTGGTGGGAATGCCCCTGATTTATTGTCACTATGTACCTTAAATATTACTGTGAAATATTTGTAATTCACATCAGCCACAATAAAAATTTAAAATAAAAATAAAGATAGGTCCATGTAAAGTAATTGTTTAAAGGATTAATAAGATATATGAAATCTGTTCTTAGCAGTGAAAAACTTTACATATAAAAAACCAGTAAGTGAGTGTTACAGTATTATCATTTTATTTTAGACATCCCTCACTTATATAGAATTTGGGAATACAATTTCACAGGCCTATATAGATATCAGACTCACTATACCTACTACTATTGTAGAAGTGAACCCTACTGTCAAAAAATTCTCTACACATTCCTGTATTCTCTTCCCTTTTTATTCAGGTAGTTACATACATTTATATTTCAGAGTTAACTTTGTTAGTTTTTTTCTAGTTTTTTTTTCTTTAATTATTTTTCACATATGAGTGAAATGCTCTAAATAATTGTTTATTTCCTTCCTGACTTATTTCATTTAGTACATCATAGTATATTGTAATTTAATTTATACTTCATTATTATATTGTAATTTTATTTATATTTTGTTAGTATATTGTAATTCCATTTAGTATATATGCACTGCCAGAAATCAACCTTGCAGGCAAAGCATGTAATAATATGCTTTTGAGCTTATAATAATAATAGCCTTTGAGCTATCTCTCCAGTTTCATGATGAATTCTTTCTTAAAAATTAATTTCCTGGGCCACTGATGCAACTGTGTGATAGAAGTTTTTGCATACATGAGGGCATGGCTTTGATTGCCATCACTACCCAGGGTGACCCAGTGCCACAAGTGCAACACCACAACCAAATACATAAAGTTACATCAGCAGGCACTGTGTCCCACTAGAGTCCTCAGCTCTACAAGCGGAGATATCAAAGGTAGGCACTGTAATAGCAGGCACTGTAGCACAAGTGCAAACCCTGCACACAGTAGCAACAACAAAATATTGACTTCTTCCAACTAGCTTGATGGTGTCAGTAAAAAATTTATTAGCAACTTAAATTATTTTTCTTTTTTTTTAAAAAAAAATTAGAACTACCATATTTTCGGCATATAGGACGACTTTTGAAACAAACAAAAAAAAGTCAACCGAAATCGGGGGTCGTCTTATACGCCGAGTATATCCCGAAAAATGTTTCAATAAACGAAACAAACAAAAAAAAATAAGGCCGCAGAGTTTCCAAATCTCTTTCTTGGGGGCCCAAACAGTACTCAGATCTGGGGGCCACTTCTGGCAAAACCCAGCTAACCGTGTTGGTGGTTCAGTGCTAGGGTCCGAGGATGGGGTGTTGTTTGGTTCATGTAGTGGGGGAGATTAACTGACGCCACCAGGGAATTGCCAGAAGAGGTGCCTATGATAAGGGACCAATCACTGCCAGGCTGCTTGGACTGCCTCTCTAACTCAGCCAATCCAAGCAGGCTTTTGCTGCATGCAAATTAGACAATGTTCTGGACCCGAATGGATACTGTCAAAAGCCTGCTCAGATTGGCCAGAGTCAGAGAGGAAGTCAATGATAGTATAACCTTTGAACTTTTGCTTGTTGTGATTGGCTCATTGTGGTACAGACAGTTGCAGCACAGGAACGTTCTGTCTGATACAGGGAATATAGGCCTAAACCTATGTTTTAACTGCAAAATCAGGGGGTCGTCTTATAAGCCCAGTCGTCTTATACGTCGGCAAATACGGTATCTATTTTTCTCTTGTATCCTTTCTATAACTAAATTATTTGTGATTGATGATAGTATTCTTTGATGCCAGGGAAACAATTTGCATTTTCTTTGAAATTGAAAGGGGAGTCTATTCATTTTGATTGTTCTGTAATTAAATTCAGGCTTATTTTTATCAGTGAAAATAAATTTATCAATTGGAACCACTGGCAAATTATCCCTTTTTGAGAGAAAATCATACTTTTTACATATGTTTTATGTACACTTGGAATGTTAGCACAATTTATATAAAATTACTTCGAGACGGTGTCTGTAATAAATCATAAATAAGCCAATCTCTAGATACTTACGTTTCAGGTAAGAGAACTTAAACTCTTCCTATTTTGTTTTTCCCTTTACAAAACATACCTCTCCCCACAAATGAATCTTTTTTTTTTTTTTTTTTGGTTTTTGGTTTTTGGGCCACACGGGCGATGCTCAGGGGTTACTCCTGGCTGTCTGCTCAGAAATAGCTCCTGGCAGGCACGGGGGACCATATGGGACACCGGGATTCGAACCAACCACCTTTGGTCCTGAATCGGCTGCTTGCAAGGCAAACGCCGCTGTGCTATCACTCCCGGCCCACAAATGAATCTTTTTGACTAGATGCTTTTTTTTGGTTCTTCTAGTAAAGAACCAGGAATAAAAGTTATTTTTTTATTTTCAAGATTACAAATGTCTTTTCTGGTCTTCAAAATGCCAGGATTTATTACAGAAAACATTTGAGATGAATCTAGACTTTTATTTGCTGAGAATTCAGCAAAGAGTACTTTACGCATCCAATTGTTAGCCTGCCTGTGGGTATGAATTTATCTTTAATAAACTGAAAAAGAGAGTCTAAGAATTCTTTTCTTTGGTTTTCTGGGAATGATGAGATCACATTATTTACTTGATAACAAAATTACTCATTTTTTAAACTGGAATCACATTTTTTATTCAGATAGAAAATTTGTAGACCAAGAGAAGAATTCGTTAAGTAATATGATTTCAAAGTCAGTGCTCCCACTATCTGTGTGTTGTACAGTGCTGAAAATTCTAAGATCATATCATCAATTCGCTAGAATTAAAAGTAAACCATAAATCAACCTAAGAAAGGTGTTGGCAACCTGTTTAAAAAAGTATTTTATATATATTAGTGTTATTATAGAAGAGATTATAAAGAAGCTATGGTAGTAAAAGACATTTGTATGAGTAATAAAATAGGAGAGGGGTCAGAAAACTGGAGAAATAGGAATTTTTTGCAGTAGAGTTTCCTGAGCAATGGGGCCCCACTGTGAAAAATTGTGAGCGCTGCCTGTGTGTGTCTGTCTACAGTCCTCTCGCTTGAACCTCTTGGAAGTGGGCTGAAAAGAGGCTCCAGAAAACTCGCTCTCCCAGAGGCCCATTCTAGGGCGGGAACGCCAAGGAACTGCTTCATAACATGAAAACCGACTATAAGCAGTAGTTTGCAGAAGCAAGGTCCCCTGTTTGTGACATCAGGCTGGGAAAATCTACGAAACTATGCCTGCCCAGTTTGGCCCGACTGTGAAAAATTGTGAGTGCTGCCTGTGTGTGTCTGTCTACTGTCCTGTCACGTGAACCTCTTGGGAGTGGGCCAGAAAGAGGCTCCAGAAGAGCACGGCCACTCCACTTCGCTAACGGGCCGTGGGCCATGTGCTCTTTCTAAGAAAAGAACACCATTGCAACAAGAAGAAAAAAATCACACTAAGAACTGTGCTGGATCACTGAAGCCCAGCATTTCTCTCCAGACTGTTTTCTCTGCTGTGTGCTTGGGCCTAAGATTTGATCGTGTGTGAAGCTTCATCCACAGAGGACTCCCCTTCCTTGGAAGGCAAGTCGACCCACCTAGAAAGGGCGGGGCCAGAGGAGTGTGGCTTCCTACATCATTTAGTCAACGAATACCACCACAACACATAGAAAAAGCCACAATACAACTGTGACAATGGGGAAACAACGCAGGCCAGCATCAGACATAGAGAATGAAGATGACAATTCTGATGACCAGATTAATGACCAACTAACTAATCAACCTCTCAGATAAGGACTTTAGACAAGCAATATGGAAGATGCTCAAAGAACTCAAAGAGACCATGGATCGAGTTGAACAGAACACCAATAAGAACCAAGAAAATATGAAGACAGAAATCACAAAACTCCAAATTGAAATAACATGTCAAGTAACAGGCCTAGAAAACTCAGTAAACAAAGTGAATGACAAAAAATGGATAAGCTCTGAGACAGGGTATCAGAAGCTAAGAATAGACTTGGTGCTGTAGAGGATGAGATAAATAACAATTCCATACAGTGGGAGAGGTTGGAAAAAAACTTAAAGCAAATGAACAGACAGTGGAAAAATTAGTCAAAGAATGGGAACAGATGAAAATAGAAGTCTATGATAAGCTCAACAGAAACAACTTAAGAATCATTGGAGTCCCAGAGACCCAGGAAGAAAACTTCCAGGAAGAATCAATGGTCAAGAACATCATTAAAGTGAAACTTCCAGAGCTAAAGAATATATGTGATCAAATCTTGCATGCTCTAAGTGTACCAACCAAAAGAGACCCCAGAAAAAAACCCCAAGACACATCCTAGTCACAATGACAAATCCCACAGATAGAGACAGAATTCTGAAAACAGCAAGATCAAAAAGGGAAATTACATTCAAGGGAGCATCCTTGAGATATACAGCAGACCTGTCACCAGAAACACTCAAGGCAAAAAAGCAGTGGTGGGATATTGTGACAAGACAGAATGAAATGAATGCTTCACCTAGAATACTGTACCCAGCAAAACTCACTTTCCAGTTTGATGGAAAAATACATAATTTCACAGAGAAAAACAGCTCAGAAACTTTACAGACTCAAAACCAGTCTTTTTTCTTTAATTATCTTTATTTAAACACCGTGATTACAAATATAATTGTACTTGTATGATTACAGTCATGTAAAGAACACACCCATTCACCAGTGCACCACCTTGTCACACTGTGTCTGGTGTTACTCACCCCCCAAAAAAGCCATCATATGCACCAATTTCCCAGATCTACCTACTCCCCACCCCACCCACACCTGTACTCGAGACAGGCTTTCTTTTTCCCTCATTCATTCACATTGTTATGAGAGTTTTCAGTGTAGTTATTTCTCTAACTGTACTTATCATTATATGTGGTGAGCTTCATGTCATTAGCTGCACCTACATAGGAGGATGGGGGGAAGTAAAGGTTGGGACTGAGGCAGTAAAATATTAAAAATGAGCTTTGTAGGGCAGTATCAAGGTCCCAATACAAGATGGATATTATGGATTTATAGAATATATGCACACAATAAAATCAATATGAAAAAAAGAGAAAAAATTTCCACTGACTGTCCCAATATAAACCAGTGCTAGAACAGCCAGCCCTCCTCCCAGAGTGCATTCCCATTAGTGTAGAGAGAGATAGGGGGAAAGCCTGTTGACCCCTATAGAGTCCACATAGACTGGTGCCCAGTGAAAGACTGACGTCCAGGGGAGAAAAAACCTATACCAGTCAAGAGCTGGTCTCCATCTGGCTTCCGATTTCAAAACCAGTCTTAAGAGAAAAACTGAAAGACCTAATTTAAGACAAGACTAACCAAAAGACACACCAAATTTCGATATAAAGATGGCATTAAATCCCAGGACAATTCTTTCTCTCAACGTCAATGGACTAAATGCACCAGTCAAGAGACACAGAGTGGCTAAATGGATCAAAAAACTCAATCCAACCTTCTGCTGCCTACAAGAAACACACCTGAATAGTCAGAACAAATATAGACTCAAAATAAAAGACTAGAGAAAAATCATCGAAGCAAACAACACCCATAAAAAAGCTGCAGTGGCCATACTAATATTAGATAATGCAAACTTTATACTCAGGAAGGTTGTAAGGGACAAAGATGGACATTTTATATTAATCAAGGGGTATGTAGAACAGGAAGAAATCACTCTCTGAAACATGTATGCACTGAATAAGGGGCCAGCAAAATATTTAATACAATTGTTAACAAATCTGAAAAATAATATCAATAACAACACAATAATTGTAGGGGACCTCAACATGGCTTTGTCAACACTGGATAGGTTAACCAGACAGAAACCCAACAAGAATATACTAGACCTGAGGAGAGAAATGGAAGAAAGAGGCCTAGTGGACACTCCATCCCCAGAAACCTGGACACACATTCTTCTCCAATGTACATGGGACATTCTCCAGGACAGACTACATGCTGGCACATAAAACATACCTCTATAATATCAAGAGGATAAAAATTTTGCAGGCTACCTTCGCTGACCACAAGGCTCTGAAATTATTTGTGAATTCCAAAGGGACACAGAAGAAAAACTTTAACACCTGGAAGTTAAACAGCTTCATACTGAAAACCAATGGGTCCAAGATGAAATCAAGGAGGAAATCAAAAGGTTCCTGGAAATAAATGACAATAAATACACAAACTCTCAGAACTTATGGGACACAGCAAAAGCAGTACTGAGAGGAAAATCTATAGTTTTGCAAGTACACATCAGGAAGGAAGAAGGGGCTTACCTGAGTAGCTTAATGACACAGCTAATAGAAATAAAAAGTGCTCAACAGAAGGACCCAAAAATAGGAAGACAGAAGGAAATAACAAAGCTGAGAGCAGAAATCAACAAAGTGGAAACCCAAAAAACAATCCGAAAAATCAACGAAAGCAGAAGTTGGTTCTTTGAAAAAATAAACGAGATTGATAGACCACTGGCAAACCTAACAAAGAGAGAGAGAGAGAGAAACTTGATAACTTGTATGAAAAATGAGAGATCACTACTGATATGGCAGAGATTCAAAGGGTAATCAGAAACTACTTTGAGAAACTCTACACCACTAAAAATGAGAACCTGGAAGAAATGGATAAATTCTTGGACTCTTATAATCTTTCACGGTTGAAGGAAGAGGATGTAGCATATCTAAACACCCCCATCACTATTGATGAAATTAAAATGGTAATCAAATGTCTGCCCAAAAAATAAGCCCAGATCCAGATGGATTCACTAATGAATTCTTTCAAATTTTCCAAGAGGAACTACTACCAATCCTGGCAAGACTCTTTCATGAAATTCAACAAATGAAAACACTTCCAAATAGCTTTTATGAAGCCAACATCACCTTGATACCTAACCCAGACAGAGATGCTATGAAAAAATAAAATTACAGACCAATATCGCTGATGAATGCAGATGCAAAGATCCTCAACACAATCCTGACAAATAGGATTTAATGCCTCATTAAGAAGATTATCCACTATAATCAAGTAGGTTTCATTCCAGGAATGCAAGGATGGTTTAACATCTGTAAATCTATCAACATCATACACAGCATCAACAACAAGAAAAATAAAAATCACATGATCATATCAAATAGATGCAGAGAAAGCATTTGATAAGGTCCAACACCCATTCTTGATCAAAACTCTCAGCAAGATGTGAATGGAAGGAACCTTTCTCAATATACTTAAGGCCATCTACCACAAGCCAGTGGCAAATATTATCCTCAATGGAGAAAAAATAAAAGCCTTCCCTCTAAATTCTGGCACAAGACAAGGCTGTCCTCTCTCACCACTCTTATTCAACATAGCACTGGAAGTACTTGCTATAGCGATTAGGCAAGAAAAAGATATCAAGGGAATCCAGATAGGAAAGGAAGAAGTCAAGCTCTAACTGTTTGCAGATGACATGATACTCTACTTAGAAAACCCTAAAGTCTCTACAAAAAAGCTTCTAGAAACAATAGACTCATATAGCAAGGTGGCAGGCTACAAAACTAACACACAAAATCAATAGTAATAAGGAAGAAATGGATATTAAGAAAACAACCCCATTCACAATAGTGCCACACAAACTCAAATAACTGAGAATCAACTTGACTAAAAATGTGAAGGACCTATACAAAGAAAACTATAAAACTCTGCTCCATGAAATAAGAGAGGACACGTGGAAATGGAAACACATAAACTGCTTATGGATTGGCAGGATTAACATAATCAAAATGGTAATACTCCCCAAGGCATTATACAGATTTAGTGCGATCCCTCTAAAGTTACCCATGACATTCTTCAAAGAAGTGGATCCGGCACTTTTGAAATTCGTTCTTTTGGAACAATAAATACCCTAGAATAGCTAAAGCAATCATTGGGAAAAAGAATATGGGAGGAATTACTTTCCCCAACTTTAAACTTTACTATAAAGCAATAGTTATCAAAACAGCATGGTATTGAAATAAGGACAGGCCCTCAGATCAGTGGAATAGGCTTGAATACTCAGAAAGTGTTCCCCAGACATACAATCACCTAATTTTTGATAAAGGAGCAAGAAATCCTAAATGGAGCAAAGAAAGCCTCTTCAACAAGTGGTGTTGGCACAACTAGCTAGCCACTTGCAAAAAATTGAACTTAAATCCCCAGCTAACATCATGTATGAAGGTAAAATGCAAATGGATGAAAGACCTTGATATAAGACCTTAAACCATAAGATATATAGAACAACACATAGGCAAAACACTCCAGGACATTGAGACTACAGGCATATTCAAGGAGGAAACTGCACTCTCCAAGCAAGTGAAAGCAGAGATTAACAGATGGGAATATATTAAGCTGAGAAGCTTCTGCACCTCAAAGTAAATAGCACCCAGGATACAAGAGCCCCCCACTGAGTGGGAGAAACTATTCACCCAATACCCATCAGATAAGGGGCTAATCTCCAAAATATACAAGGCACTGACAGAACTTTACAAGAAAAAAACATCTAATCCCATCCAAAAATGGGGAGAAGAAATGGACAGACACTTTGACAAAGAAGAAATACAATGACTGAAAGACACATGAAAAAGTGCTCCACATCACTAATCATCAGGCAGATGCAAATTAAAACAACTATGAGGTTCCACCTCACACCACAGAGAATGGCACACATCACAAAGAATGAGAATAAACAGTGTTGGCGGGGATGTGGAGAGAAAGGAACCCTTATCCACTGCTGGTGGGAATGCCGTCTAGTTTAACCTTTATGGAAAGCGATATGGAGATTCCTCCAAAAACTGGAAATTGAGCTCCCATATGATCCAGCTATAGCACTCCTAGGAATATACCCTAGGAACACAAAAATACAATACAAAAA
This sequence comes from Suncus etruscus, assembly GCF_024139225.1. Classification (NCBI taxonomy): domain Eukaryota; kingdom Metazoa; phylum Chordata; class Mammalia; order Eulipotyphla; family Soricidae; genus Suncus; species Suncus etruscus. The sequence goes on from NC_064865.1 coordinate 14,012,166, forward strand.
ACCCTTCCTTACACTATATTCATTGCAGCACTATTTACCATAGCAAGACTCTGGAAACAACCAAGATGCCCTTCAACAGACAAATGGCTAAAGAAACTGTGGTACATATACACATTGAAATATTATGCAGCTATCAGGAGAGATGAAATCATGAAATTTTTTTGTACATGGATGTACACGGAATCTATTATGCTGAGTGAAATAAGTTAGAGAGAGAGAGAGAAACACAGAATGGTCTCACTCATTTATGGGTTTTAAGAAAAATGAAAGACATTCTTGCAATAATAATTTTCAGACACAAAAAAGAGCTTGAATTTACAGTTCACCTCAGGAAGCTCACCACAAAGAGTGATGAGTTTAGTTAGAGAAATGACTACATTTTGAATTGTCCTACTAATGAGAATGTATGAGGGAAATGAAAAGCCTGTCTAGAGTATAGACGGGGGTCGGGTGGGGAGGAAGGAGATCTGGGACATTGGTGATGAGAATATTGCACTGGTGATGGGTGGTGTTCTTTACATGACTGAAACCCAAACACAATCATGTATGTAATCAAGGTGTTTAAATAAAATATAAAAAATGCTAATTCCTGAAACTTAGTGAAATTTCATATATGTGGAAGCTCATATGGCCACAAATATGGTTTTGCTCTATGTATTTGAATTTCATAGTCAGGAAGTACCTTTTTGTTTGTTGTTTTTTGTTGTTTTTCTTTTTTTAGTTCTTGCTTTGGATATACTTTGCGAAAGTTTCATTGAACGTAATATATATTAAGGTCTGAGAGTCTGTTTAACTGAGCATATTCCAGCTGTTCAGGTCTTAGAGAAGTTCTTTTGTAAAGGTCAGTCAAGTTAATTTTTCTAAAAATAGCAAGAACTGAGAAATAATGTAGCTATGCGTTGCATTGGCTTAATGAAAACTTTTTGTCTATATTCTAGGATTTTTCCTGCTACTATGGGGTTTGAGACAAAAGATTTGCTCCAGAGATAAATTTTGGTCTTCTAATTTATCTTTTGGAGTTCTACAACATTTACTTCATGCCTAAAAATCCGGTAAAGTAATAAGATATAAAAAAAATAAGGGAGTGTACTGTTCAAGCTTTTTGGTCAGACATTTCCCAAAACAACAAGATGATTTACTTGTGCTATCCTGAGCATGTATTTGAGTTTTGATATCAGAGATGTCACCAAGAGGGTAGACACAAGGGAAGACACCAGCTGTCTGAGTGGACTGACAAATTTATGTTGCATAATGTCTACATACAGTCCAGAAGACTCCAAATCCTTTTAATTAACTCACTGGGATCTCTAAGAATATGCTTGTTTGCTTCTCTTTTATATATTTTGGTTCATGAATTTGTATTAAAAGGGCTGATAGATATCTAGATTACTTAATTTTAAGAATATTATTAACTGATGTTTGTAATGGCGCACACAAGATGTTCCCCATCCTCTCTTTTATGTCAATTTCTAGCTACTGAGATGTTCTTTATATTCTGTTAGAATTCCTTCTTCTCTTCTTCCACACACTTTAGTCTGCTCTTTTCTCTCTTTGACACTACATGTTGCATGTATTACACTGTGTATGTAATAATCTGATTTACATCCTTTCTCCACTTTTATGCATGTGCTCTACTCCATCAAAAACTATGGACTTTAATGGGGGCCAGAGAGACAGCATGAGGGTAAGGCATTTGCCTTTCATGCAGAAGGTCATTAGTTTGAATCCCACCGTCCCATATGGTCCCCCAAGCCTGCCAAAAGCGATCTCTGAGCATGGAGTCAGGAGTAACCCCTGAGCACTGCCGGGTGTGACACAAAAACAAACAAAAATCTATGGACATTTGATTTTCATTGTTATTTATGTGAGCTCACATGTATAAACCCTAATATATTCATGAAATATTAAGTTCTAATTTTTGTTAGAGCATTTACTAACGCTATTATGTTTTACTCTGCTTTTAAAGGGCAGAGTCTCAATTAAATTTATACAGATTTTTCTCCACAGTCTATACTTTGCATCCAAAATAACTTCTCAATAATACTGTGAAATTCAATTTCGCAACTGATCCTGCAATCATATTCTCAGCCTCAAGATTTGATCATTATTGGGTGCTAATTTTATTTGCTTATTTTCTTTTCTAGACTTAAAGCTAATTTGGGATAACAATCTGGCTACGCAGAGCCTGGATTCTCTAACTCAGTCTGACCTTAATGTCATGATTTCAGTTCTAATTTGTTTCTAAGTTTATATACTAGGAGACTTACAAAACTGAGGAGACTTGATTTTTTTTTTTTACTAATTACTAGTCTTTCTTTTTACTGTAGTTTTAAATGGAGTTAGTATTTTTGACTTTTATGTACAAAGTGACAGTACCTTCACTACCACGAAGGTATCAAAGACCTTTCACCATTCTCATTTGTCATTTCTAATCTATCTTAATACCCTTCCCAACTTCTCACTCTAAGTCTATTCCCACTTCTTGATACTCTTGTTTTTTAAATACTGTTCATCTCTGAATTCTGAGGTCCCCTTTCTTATTTAAATTATGAGAGTAATTTATCTACTTTTCAATGCAATGAAAAGATTAAAGTCAGAGTTTTTCATTTGTGATAAAAAACAAAAATGTTCTTTGTAAACTATTAATCATCATAAAAAGTTGTTATTTAAATTTGTTGTTAATTTGAAGCTCTTTATAGAAATATATATGGATATATTAAACTGTATGGAAGATTATGTATTTTGTCATCACCAACAATCTTTACCCTAATGTTCCTTTGTATCTTTTTGTCATTAGAATTCTTCAGATTTTCGATTGAATATGCCTTAAGAATTTCTCAAATCTCTGAAAGCTAGGATTTAAAATTCTTATCAATGCTACCTGAATGAAAAATTTTTTTTTTAATTTTTTGGGTCACACCCGGTAACACTCAGGGGTTACTCCTGAATATGCACTCCGAAATCACTCCTGGCTTGGGGGACCATATAGGACACCGGGGGATTGAATGTGGTCCATCCTAGGCTAGCACCAGCAAGGCAGATACCTTACCACTTGCATCACTTCTCCGACCCCCTTGAATAAAAAATAATTCTGTGATACCTAGAAAATAGTGTAAGTTCCAGATTTTAAATATAGTGAAAATAAAATCTCTTTTCTTGGCCTTGTTGCAGTTACCTGGAACTGGAAAATCTGTCTTATCACTGCAAGGAGAAAATCAAGAATGAGAACAAGTAATCTAAGGGTGGCAGAATGAAAAGCTGTACAGAATATGGTCTTTGATTCTGTTAAGTGACTCTGAAATAGCCTTACCTTCAGAATATATGTCATGAGCAAAAATTACTTTTCATGTCAATCAAGCCACTTTGAGATAATTTTTGCACGAGAGTTCTAGCTAATATATATTTCTGATGTATACTTTGCAGAATCAAAACCTAGTTTCAGCTATTAATTACCCTGATAAACATTGTGTTTATCTTCCTGGCATATTTTTGTGAAATGGGTGTTTATGTTCTTAGATTCTTTAAAAGGCAAAGAATTTGCATCCTAGAAAAACAAAGGCATACTGGAATATAAGATCATGTCATTAGCTGAACTCCATGGGCCTATCGCCTGAAAAGAATAAACTTAAAATCAGATTTGCTGCGGGAAAGATGAAAAGTTTCAATGAAAATAGAAGCAATGATTATGGAGATGCTTCCAACTACATACAGTCCATCAGATTGACAGTACAAATCATCTCATTCTCTTTCTTAAATGGCTCCACATCCACTTTACTTGGTAACTGCTAATTTTTTATCGATTTCTCTCTTCTCCTTGTTCTCATTTCTGATATCAGTGTGAATATATTATTCAATGACCAACAACATAAAAATTTAAAAATTATAGATCAAAGTATATTTAAAAACACTCAAAGTCATGTTTTCTTTTTATTTTATTTTAATTTATTTTAATTTAATTTTAGTTATTTTTAATGGGATTGCCCTCAAAATCCCAAAACCTCATAGTAAACCTATGTCACATGAAATAATAATCCAGCTAAAATAATTTATCAGGCTAAGGCCTGATTAATAGAAATTGTATCCAGTCTACTTTACCAGCCAGATAATCCTCATTGTTAAAGTTTTGCTTTCTATTTCTATCCTAGTCAGTAATGGACCATCTGTATGAATCTGTATGAAGAGGAAATATCGCTTGATTGACTGATAAATGTCCTTATTAAATTATTGTATTGGGTTGGCTGCTTTACTGGCAAAAGAGTTGACTGACCATTAGTAGCAACACCAGTTTTGAAACCCATGAAATTACCTTATAGTGTTGTAATTGTTTATAGGAATTGATTAGAATGAAAGCTCTGTTTTCAGCCACAGATGGAGACCTATGGAAACCTTTGCCTCAGAAAGGTCTCTACGGGGGTAGATGGAATTTGAAGCATCCAGGAAACCAGTCTTATTTCTCTCTTAGTTGGTATCAATGGCACAGTCAGTAGTTTTATTAGCTAGTGAGGAAATGCATAATCAAAGTTAGTCATATTTTACTCTTAAGCACCCATCTATAAGCAAAAGGTATAAACACAGATATAAATATACAAATCAAATCAGAATATGCAATCTCAGTGTAGCAAATATACAGGAGTCTGAAATTGTCTATACTAGAAGTCTCCAGAGATCATGATCGGGTGGTGAGAGAGCTCTTAGAATGCTTCTGCCTCTGTGAACTTGTGTTGGATAATGAAAAGGCAGACATAGAATAGATTAGGGTTATTTTTGGTCGGTTTCAAGCAGGGATGACCACACAGGCACCTCTGGTTATTTCAGCTGATCTGTAATAGTGAAGAGAAAAGCAGGTAGGTAGTTATCAATATGGTACCAACATTGGGAAAACTTCCTATGGAATGGCCAGCAGGGGGAGAGAGTCAAGATGAGCTAGCAGGTCTTGGTTACTGAATTTCCTGATAGATATAAGTAGAAATTAACATTTCTTGTGTGTGTGTGTGTGTGTGTGTGTGTGTGTGTGTGTGTATGTGTTATTTTTTAATATATAAAAAGTTTATTTAAGCACCATGACTACAAGCATGATTATAGTTGTCATAAACAGTCATAAACAGAACACCCCCCTCTTCATCAGTGCAACATTCCCACCACCATTTGATAAGTGCCAATGTGCCAATTGCATATAGTAAAGAAGTAGTAGCATAGATTTGCAAAAAAAAAAAAATGTCAGTGTTCCCAGACAGCGACTTCCTCTCCATCAAGTAATTTATCAATTAAATTTACATCAGAACACATAAAACCAAAAATGAAATGAACATTTATTAAGCCTAAAAAAATGTCACCAATAAAGTAAAAGTAAGAGTACTTTGATAAACACAAAGCTGTCTAAATGATTCCCATGGAAATTATAGTTAGTTGCTGTTCCTATGGCTGCTGCAGTCTCTTCAGTGTCTACATCAAAGCACATTGAAAGGGTGAGGTCACTTTGGCTTCAGTAGCAAAGTGATAAATCTCTTTGGACAATTTATTTCCGTATTGATAAAATTCATACTAATCATTGAATGTAGGTCTTTTGTGATAGCAAGGTGGGGAAAAGTTGTCAGCACCACAAATGTTTCACTTTGATAGAAGTCTCTGCTGACAGGAAAGGGTTATGGTTTGCTCTCAGGACTTGAGAATCTTGTAGGCTTTCTAGGAATATAGTGTGGTAGGATTCATGATTTAAAACTAGAAATACTTATTTTCTCTCTAATTCTATGTATTTTCCTCAAAATTTATTTATTCATTTCTTATATATTCCTACTATTAGTGTGATTTCTTCTCTTTTTCTATTTCCGCAATACCTACATGGCTTTCTGATACACTCATCTATAAGAGCCATGCATCATAATGTGATATGCATTTCAGAGAATGTTTATCCTAAAATGTTTAATGACTCTAACATGACTTTGCCATGCTGTTAAATACTGTAGGAAAATATAACAGAAAAAGACAATTTCTTACTCTATTTGTTGGTTATAGTAGTAGCTCATGAGACCCAATAATTTTCACATTGTTGAGGATGGGGCCTAACTATCTGTAATGTTATTCTCCTTTGGTAGAGAGAAACTGACATACCTTTGTGTTTTGTGAGCAGAAAATCAAGAAAGCAATATAATATAGTAATAACTGTATGAATTTGATCTTAGCATATCTGGAATTTCAGTTTTAGTGTGTCTTGTCCCAGACATTTAGGCTCTTTAATTGTATTTTTTTTGTATTTAATTGTATTTTTTACATATAAAATTAAAATAAAAATATGTGCCACTACATATATTTTATAAAATTATTTTTATCATTAAGTCTTGAGATTATAAGTTTATTTAAGTAATAATACATATGGATTGTGATGAAATATATTTATATAATAAATATAAATATGTAATATGATATTTGTATATTTATATTTGGTTTTATGAGCATTTTTCAAAGCAATATCAATATCAGAGGAGGATAGTTAAACCATAATTTCTGCACCAGTCAGAATTCTTGGCGACAAAAATGAAAAAACAATCTGTTTCTTGAAATTTATTGAACCTAAAATACATAGATCTTTCAAAGAAAAGGCTGACAATAGAATAAGATAATGAAGCAAAATTTTGAACCAAAACAAGTTCCATTCTAAAGTTTCTCTAGTTTACTTTTAAAGAGCATGCATCACATAGTTGATATAGATGATCATAATATTGTTGTTTCTAGATAAATAAGAGAACAATTATTTTAAAAAGAATATAAGGAAAAAAAAGAAAGCCATTCTGAAGTTTTCTGATGCTACTTAGCTCATTAACATTGGATACTGAGCTCTATGACATCAATCCCTATTGCCAATCCTATCAGTGCTTTAATATTGAGAAACATCCCAGACCAGTAGCAGCAACTTTCTTATTAAGCTATCATCATATCCTTGACTTTCAGCTTCTCCACAGCTTCCTAGAGCAAGCATCAATTCTTTAATTTATTTCAAATATCTTAATAGTTTTTAGAATGTACATTTTGCTGTTTTAAATGTTCTTCAATATACTTTGTTTTTATGTTGCTATTATGACCTTAATTTAATTTTAAAGTACTGATTGCCAGTCTCTAGAAATTCAATTGGTTTTAGTATATTACTCTTGTAATATATAAATTTGCCCAATAAATTTATTAGCTCACTTATATCTTATTAAGTTTCTTTAGATTTTTCTGTATTCAAAATTGTGTTATTTGAAAAATGGAGAATGTTGCTTGCTTTTTAATCTCTGGTTTTTATTTCATTTTCTTACATATGCACCCTGCTTAAAACTGTTAATATGTTTTTGACTAGAAGTAGCAAGAAGAGCCTATTCTTTTTTTTTTTTTTTGCATTAGATTCTTTTACTTAAAAACATTTTTATTTTAAATTTAAACACCATGGTTACAAAGTTCATTCTACAGTCTTTTTCTTCCCTAGATATAGTTTTTCATGATTGAATTATAGTCATAAAATGTACAACAACCTTCACCAGTGCACATTTCTGGCCACCAATGTGAACTGTCTCCCTTTCACCCTCTCTGGTACCCTCTTCTCTTCAGTCCACCCTCCCCACCTGCCTCTGGAGCAGACATTTTATTCTGTCCTCTCTCACTTTCTTTCTGGCTGTGTCTCTCTTTTTCTCAAAGAGCCTATTCTTGTTTTGATCTTAGGGATAAATAGTCTTTCACGTTTAGCGATGATAGTTGCTTAGTTTTTCAACTGATATTATTTATCAACTTAAGAAATTTTTCTTCTGTTCTTGGTTGAACATTTTTATCAGGAGGAGGTATTGAATTTCTGGAGACATTTTTATATTACTAGTAAAAGTAATATGGTGGGTAGACATTTTTATTTTACTAATAAAAATAATATGGTGGGTTTTTCTCTTTTGTCCATTGATCATATTTTACATTGGTTATTACATACAAACTACATTGTCATGAAACACAATTATTTTTATGAATAATAGATTCTGATTGCAATATTTTTAAGGTCATATTTTTCTCTGAAAATATTTTTGTAATTACCTTAAATTTTCAACAGGGAGTTATTTTGGTCAAACAATGTCTTATACTTTAGCAGCTAGAAGATTGGGGAAGAAAATATTTTAAAAATATAGATTTTTAGAGTGTAAGAGATAGAATTCCTCTTCTACTTTGAAATTTTCTTTAAACTTGAAAAATGCATACTAGACATGCATGAAATAAGGAAAAAGTTTATAACATTTCAGGTTATATAATATAACATCTTACAGGTCATATAATTTTACATTATATGTTTATATTCATATAAGAATACTTAAACAAATATATGTACGAGAAAATGAACTGGCTTTTAAAAGTTTCACTACATAAATAGCCTCATCTCTAACTTTGCTTTTTTCATTTTTTCATGACCTCTTTTGTTGCCTCTGAGCTTGTTATATAAATGAGGTAAAATAGAAAATCACTAAAAAAACAAAAAGAACTGTTTCACTTGTCTAAAGAAAAGGGAATGGGCATTGAACCCTGACTGTTGCCATCTTCCTGATAAAGAGAGGACTTGGAAAAACCAGTTCTAGCTGGTCATTGGAATATCTCAGTTGCCTTGTCTCAATTTTCTCATTAAATCCGGAATCCTAATTAACTTACATGCCTCTAACTGCATAATTAGATGCAATACTACTTGTCATGTGCTATCATTATTGAAATCATGTAGTCTTTATACACATATGCAGCTTGAAAACCATCCCAAATCAGACTACTCGAATTCCTTTATGCATATTTCTCCCCATAATTAGCTTACTCCTTCAAAATGGTTGCTCAGAAACTTGGAGAGCATCTACACTACATCTGTGGTGTGTACTCCCTTTTTAACAAATATCAAATCTGTTATCTACTTTGTCTTCTTGAATTTTGTTGATATAAAGATAAGGAAATGAGGTACAACATGGCCCACCCTTGCATTCTATTTTAAAGTAACATTTTTGGCACTGCAGCAATTTTAAATGTAATTTACCTTCTGAAAACTTTCTTTCAGAAAGATCTTTGTCTTTTCTGCAAAGAAGCTGACTGTGTAGGGAGGCAACTTTTACATATTTTACTGGACTCAAAGGAGCTAAATCATATCCTGGTTGTTCTGAGATTTTGGGAAACGAGTTAATGTCAAGCCCCAGCTTATCTGATAGGTCTAGTTGTCACCTGATGGCCACTCTGTGCAATTGTCTGGGTAACATCAGCATATTGATCAGGAACTCATCTGGATTGTCCTTTATTTTTCTCTAAGATTCATATGAACAGTTATTTACTTGGGACTCTCTTCTATCTGAAGTTTTTTTTAAATCTTTTCTCCACAGTTAAGCTGATAATGTAATCATGTTTAGGACCTAATTTACTGATGCCAACGGTAGTATGTGGATGTTATTTTGGATGGAATGGATATATCTCAAAGTTAAATAGTCTCTCTATTTTTCTTCTTTGGGGGGGGGGATTGGACCACGTCCTTTGACACTATAGGCTCAGAAATCACTCCTGGCTTTAGGAGCTCAAATGGGACACCGGGGATCGAACCCAGGTCTGTCCTGGGTCAGCAGAATGCAAGTCAAACGCTCTACCACAGTGCTATTGCTCTGGACCCTCTACTTTTATTCTTTAAGTTGTTGTCTGATTCTGGGTAAACATGGGGGACTGGGATAGCTGATATCAGAGGTCCCATTTCATCTTTCCTCAGTTTCCATACTTCCCTGTTATTCATTCCTCTTTGCATCCTCCCAGTCTCAACACAAGTACTCATGTCCTAAGTATGCAGGTGTAGAAGACTATCATGTATCCCACCATGGAACTTGGAAGATGAATCAGAAAAAGGTTGGTGCCAAATCTGCATTCTTTTAGCACAGTGAGAAATCAGCAGTACAATTGCTCAATGCATGCTTGTGAATTGATTATCTTAAGCTCTGTGATTTAACACGCGGCTACCTTCCAGAGCTCAGGGGAGACAGTAGGGCATTTCATATTGTGCTGAGCAGAATTAACTTCAGAATTTAGGTCACAAACCACCAGCCCTGGAACTGAGAAGATCTCTTTGGTTACCCTTCAGTTTATACTTTACTAGGGGCAAGGCACAGTTTCTAATTGGACACATTAATCTTTTTCTGACAGGATGATGTTACTTAATATACAACCTGTCTCCTAAAGTACTCTTCACTGTAAAGGAGCATTTCGAGAGAAATGCAGGCTAAATGGGATCTTACATTTTAAATTATGTCCTATGTTCTTAGAAATTAAGTTAGAACAGCACAGAAATGTTTATTTAATAGATGAAATGTTTTGGAATCTTGCTAGAGGGATATCAGATAAGGATTTTATTATTATGATAAAACAAAAGAAGAGTCAGGACTTAAGAAGGAAACAGCTAGTGGCAATTGAAAGAAATTAGCCAAGATATTTGCCTCCATAGGGAAAATGTGCAGTTTATGGGTATCATTACAGTTTATGAAAAAAGAAAGTGGGAATCAATGAAAACCCTTTTAAGGTCATTCATAGATTTTTGTTTTGTTTTGTTTTTTCAAACAGGAAAGTTTAAGTTTAGGTCAATAGAAAGAGCTGATTCATAAAAGGCAATTTTTAGAAATACAGATATTATTTCTGAACTTTGGGTAATCCCACTAAATAATTTATTATAAGCAATTCTTAATAATGCCAACAGAAATTTTATGGGTTTCTAGCATCAGTGTTTAGCAATACTTATTTAAAATTTGAATATTTTTTAAAGAAAAAAAACTATAGCAAATTTTTATATTTTTTAATAGTTTTTTTAAACACTTTGATTACAAAGTTGGGTTTCAGTCATGTAAAGAACACCCCCCAACACCAGTGAACATTCCCATCACCAGTGTCCTAAATCTCCCTCCTCCACACCCCACCCCTGCCTGTACTCTAGAAAGGCTTTCTATTTCCCTCATACATTCTCATTGTTAGGGTAGTTCACAATTTTTTCTCCCCTTAATCTCATTTCTTCCTTTTATCGTGAACACAACATTGGTTGGCATCTAACATACAAAATGTTTTTGGTAGTGTATGTGATAGAAAATCAGAATTGTAGGGCTCCAAGCCCTTGGACTATCTGGAATGCAGGCTCATAGCTCCTCCTTTCTCTCTTTTTTTTTTTTTTTTTTTGGTTTTTGGGCCACACCCGGTAACGCTCAGGGGTTACTCCTGGCTATGAGCTCAGAAGTCGCTCCTGGCTTGGGGGACCATATGGGACGCCGGGGGATCGAACCGCGGTCCGTCTCCTAGGCTAGCGCAGGTAAGGCAGGCACCTTACCTCCAGCGCCACCGCCCGGCCCCAGCTCCTCCTTTCTCTTTATGAAGCAGCCGAATCTTCCTGGGTCCAGTAAATGAAGTCATCAAAAGAGAGACCTGTTTTGGCAAGAGGAATCCGGCATTCTTGAGCTGTCTGTGGACATTCTAGAAGTCTCACTAATAATAGCTGTTCTTTTGCTCTCCTGCAGTCTCAGAGACACCCTTTCTCCAGGATAGAGAAAGACTCTGTTGGGGGCAGCCAATTGTTGTTAGGGCTCTCTCCAGGCTCTTGAGGGTTCAGGATAGAAGTAGTCTTAACTAACGTTATGTTGGTGGTTATCCTGGCCCCTTAAGTTAACTTGATTTAAGTTAACTTGAGTTAACTTGATTCTGGTAGCTTCTATTTAGTTTCAATGGCTTTGGCATCTCACAGATTTATTTCTTAGTTGCATTCTATATCTCACTTTCTGTTCTAGCTCTTTCTAAGGTTCAAGGACAGTGGCAACCTTCTCCTCCTCTGTCCTCACTCTCTCTGAGCTCATCTCAGTGGGGTAGGGGTGATGACAACATGACAACACCCCTCAGATTACTGCACCCCTATATTAACTCTGCCACCTCGAATTTACTCACTCACTTCTATCCCTAGATCCCACAAAAATTAGGACAAAGTTAGCTATGTACTAAGACTTTTCTGAAAACATCCAGATAAGGCGTTTTCATAAACAGGTACCCAAGCGCTCATTTTTAATTTTGGGGCAGGTGGGGGTATTTTGGACCACACCCATTGACGCTCACAGGTTACACCTGACTCTGCGCTCAGAAATTGCTCCTGGCTTGGGGGGGCATATGGACAGACACTGGGGGTTGAATCATGTCCATCCCAGATATTCTGCATGCAACGGAAAAGCAGTACCACTGAGCAATTGCTCCTGCCCCCAAGATCTCGTTTTTAAAATGTATTTTTTTATTGGTTTTATTTTGTTTTGTTTTGTTTTGTTCTTTGTTTTTTGGGAGTCACACTCATTTGACACTCAAGAGTTACTCCTGGCTGTGTTTTAACAAAACCAAGGACTTATTTTTTGAGGGGGCTTATCAAAATATGTGTGAGGTATTATTTACACTCAAGGACATATTTCCATTTTGCCCCCAAAATATGCAAACAGGCATACAAATCCTTTAGTCCAAAGGCCTACAGTGGACTTACTGTCGGATAAAAGCCTAATACTTTAGGCAGAAACCTAGCTAAGTTACAGGCATTCTAATAGACACAGGGAAAAACTGGCATAGTATTTTTATTTCTGAAACATATCATATGGGTCATAGATGAAATACATTAAAGGATAAATATAGCATGTATAGTTACACTAGTTGTGTTAGTTCCATTTTAAGAAGTCAGTTTGGGCCTGAGCAATAAATAGCACAGCAGTGTTTGCCTTACACATGGCCAACCCAGCTCAATTCCCAACATCCCATATGGCCTACCAAACCTGCCAGGAATTTCTGAGATTCGAACCAGGAGTAACCCCTAGGAGCCTTCAGGTGTGGCCCCCAAACAAACAAACAATAAAGAAATTATTTGAGCTTTTAGATAGCTTGTAAATGTTTTTTGTTTTTTGTTTTTTTTTTTTTTTTGGTTTTTTTTTGGTTTTTGGGCCACACTCTGTGATGCTCAGGGGTTACTCCTGGCTATGCGCTCAGAAGTTGCTCCTGGCTTCTTGGGGGACCATATGGGACGCCGGGGGATCGAACCGCGGTCCGTCCTAGGTAAGGTGCCTGCCTTGCCTGCGCTAGCCTAGGACGGACCGCCGGGGGATCGAACCGCGGTCCGTCCTAGGCTAGCGCAGGCAAGGCAGGCACCTTACCTCCAGCACCACTGCCCGGCCCGCTTGTAAATGTTTAACAAAGAACTTAAAACTTGCTTAACAAAGTCTTTTCTAAATGAATACTTCAGATGAAACTACATTATGCTGTTTTGGGCATAATGTTCAGCATACTCTAGTACTTCTTGGCATTATTGAGTTAATCAAATCTTTTTTTATTTCTAATATATTCACTTTGATAATTTATTTGTTGTTGAGAGGGGATATTAAGACCTTAATTATTAATTACTTTTATCTCCCTACCCATCATATCTTCCAAGGGTTTTTTACGTGTAAAAAAGGGTTTTATACATATAAGTGCTTTGATTATATACATGAAGCAGGCAGAAAGGTAAAATGAGGCCCTGAAATTCAGGTCTCAGAAATTACTAAACCTAAGATGTAATTTAACAAAATTACTCTTTTCACTAAAGTCAAAGTAATTAAATGCTTTAATTAAATACATAAAGATCCAATTTGTGGATATAGAAACTAAGGCAAATAAGACCCAAATTTGCACCAGTGTTGGCCCCAGAGAAGTTGAAACACCCACAGAAAGGAGAAACTGTAGCAGAAACAAATGAGAGTGAAAAAGTCATGAAAGGAACCCTTCACAAGTTCAAAACTCTTCATTTATAAAAGTGATTAGCTCTTGTGTCTACAGAAAATTTCAGACCAAGACAATTTTGAAAATTCATCCAAAAGCCCTTTGGAGAACACACAGTTCTCTCAAACTTATTTCTTTCTTTCTTTCTCATAATCTCTAAAGATTTTTATTTTACTATAGACCTATGTATAAAATTGTTTGCTGCAAGGTAAAGTAACTGACCTGTAAAAATAGGGTAGAAGTAGAACTGTTTTCTCTTCCAGCAAAGAGCAATTCCTCATTCCAGTCTAAGTTCAAGGTACTTGAGGGAACTGCAGAAGAAAACATTCATTGAATATCTAGTCTAGTTCTTTTATTTCTTGCCTCATTTAATGTTCACATCACTATATGAGGTTTAGCTATTCTCATTTATAGTTGAGAAAGTTGATAGGGAGATAATTTTGAAAACTGTTTTATTACAAGCTAAAAATGAAAGCATAGTATTCAGAAGACTTAGGTCTTGCTTATTCTAAAATCTGCTTTCTTTCTATTATAACATTTTGCCTTTCTTTTAATTAACTATGATCATTAATGATGATTGGACTTGAAATTTATCTGAATAGAATCAATGATGCTGTGTGATATGCCCCTTGATAAATGGAGTAGAAACACATGAAATTTTAGATATTGGTTTCAGGGATATAACTTGTTTGATGCTTGTTGCTAATTTGAGAATACCACAAAGCATGTCAGAGAAATAGTACAGAGAATAGTACAGCTTAGAACACTTTATTTTCATGCAGGCAACCACATTAGGATCTTCAACACCACATCTGGCCCCTTGAGCACCATCAGTGTAACTCCTGAACATAGAGCCAAGAGTAGTAGTTCCTGAGCACCACTGGATATGGCCCTCCAAAACAAAACAAAACAAAATAAAAATTCAACAACAAATACAAATGATACTAATATGATCTTTGCTTTTATAAATTATCACTGGTGATTCCAGAAGAAATGTGAAAAGATTGATGTGGACAAATATTATATTCAGACAATAGGTGTAGTTCCTTTAAGTAAATTTATATTTAATTTACAATTTGGTAAGAAACTGATTAACTCTTAGAAAATAATCCTATAATTTTCAAACATCTATTTCTTCCTCAGGTGAGGAATTTTATGGTGTCAAACATGATTATAAGTCACTATGTAAGGACTATTTCCCTTGCAGTATTGATTTGATTAGTGAAAAAGTGGTTCTAAGAGAACATAGATATAAACAAGTTCCTCATTTCTTTTCAAGCTAGATGCACTGGCCTTAAAAATGTTAACTCATTGACTCCAGAGTAGAAAAATATTTCATCACCAGACAGAAGCTTTCACATAAGCACTTAATAGAGATAGCTTAGAGATAGAGCTGATATCACAGAAGTAGTATTTTAACTGCCCTCAGACTGAATTATATGGATAACTGGTGTCAAAAGTCACTAGAAGAGAGATAAGGCTCATATCTAATATCTGGTTTAGAACTGCAAAATGAATGGTCACTGAACTGAAGCTGAGGCTCCATTTGCTGTTGCATGACATATACAAATATGCCTAAGAAATTTGAAATTCTGTAGTTAATGTTTTGTTGTCCACTAGTTTTTTTCCCTGCACTTCATGGTAATAATATCCATAGTTTTTTTGTTTTTGTGTTTAAATAATCCCTGTCTACAACCCTTCATCTCACATTTATAACTTTAAATGTGGAATTTATTTGGTTTAAAGAAATCAATCTATCCATTTCTATAATCACACTGATTGATTACAAATGAGTACATGATTATAAGTGTTCAATTTGAGTAAATATCTGGAGCTTTATTTGGAATAACAAAGAGAGAACCAATATCTTTTCAGAGTTTAGCACAACAACTTAGTCCTGTGTTATGTTGGGAGAAAAAAGGATGTTGTTGTTGTCAGTGTTTAAAGGCATAATTCCTAAAATGGAACCAAATGTGAGGGAAAATATTAGGTGATAGATTCTACAGATGTCTTCTGAATTCTAGATCAAGACAATACCTGAAGCCAAGAATCAAAGGTAAAAACAAGACCTCTTGTTTACTTAAGATCAAGACCTATTCATTAGTACCTTAAAGATTCCTAAAAATAAGCACACAAGAAAGAATTATGGCACATAATAGGATTACTATTAAAAGACATTGAAAGTGCTGAGAGATATTACAGTGGGTATGGTATTTGCCTAGTAAACAGCCTAGATTAGATTCTTAGCACCACACATGTTCCTCTGAGCATGATTGGCAGTGATCCCTAAGCATAGAGCCAGGAATAACCCCATGAGTACTGCCAGGTGGGACCCAAAATAAACCACCTTAAATGAGTGTTTGCAATGTGCTGTATGTACAGCTGTGGAGAGAGGTGGAACTATGCAAAAACTCCTGTATATGCTTCGTGGCTCTGTTAGAACACAGGGGGAAAAAGAGGAATGGTGAACCAGTTCAATAGTTAGAAGGTATTGATCTAATCAGGTGGGATTAGAAAGAGGAGAGGAGAATCAGATAGAGAGGTAGAAGTAGGGATAAATACTCAGAGATTGTTGCTGTGGATACACCAAGGCATGAGAAAATCAGTAGCACAGCAGAACTAGCACAAATGCTGGTGTAGAGGAACTGTGTAGTTTTGATTCTGAAAGGAAATGGTAGAATCATGGAGGGAAGTTATTATCAGCTCTTGTCCTAACCTCAGGGCAATAAACGATCTCCAGGTTACACATTAAACATCCCTGAGGTAATCAACAATATTTTTATAAAAAAAATACACGTAAGATAATAAATGTTTTTTCAGCGGGACAGGCATGGAAAGTTATCAGTGAGAGAGAACAGTATAGTGCCAACTGGGGTAGAATTTCTCAGATCATCAGACATCCGCTATCTTTTTGTATTTCAAAGCATATAGTCTCCAGAGGACACAGTGAATCCTTTGCATCAGAAATGTCAGTTTCAATCAATGCCAAGAATGCATTTTGGGGACTTTGAATTTGTAAACCTACCAAGGGATTGGATATGCATTTGATCCCACTTATATTGTACTAGACTGAAAGTCAGGGACTTGAGTTTTATCTTTGACTTTAATCAACCTTTTGATTAACTGGATATCTGCCCTCCCTGGGTCCTTCTTTTGAAACTAATCTAGTTATAGATACTTGAGTAAAATTTTATACCACCTTTGTTTTATTTTATTTTCAAAATGTCACCAAGAGCAAATATATCACAGAACTGTTGTGAAGTTAGGATAATAATTAATATATAGATAAATCTTTGAGATAGTGCCTGCATACAAAGCAAAAGTCTTCCAATGAGTGTACAGAGCTCTCCCAAGTTATGATTTGGAAATAAAAAAATCTTATGTGAGTGCTGTTTACTGTTACATCTTCTGAGTGAAGAATTGAAAATTCAATCATCTTTTATTTTATCAGTGACCTCTCAAGGGTAAATCCAGTGCTATTTCAAAATAAAGTTTTATTGGACTGTTTTCTTAGGAAGGATGCAGCACTCTGGTTGGAATACAATTTGTACTCATAGCACTGGGCACTAGATAAACCAACAAGAAATTGGGAGAGACTTCCATGAAGAAAATATTTGAATATTTTGAATATTTAAATATTTAAATCATATGTGATTTAGCTCTATTTTTATACTGAATATTACTGTTGGTGTTAATTGTTAGATAAATTCAGAAGAAAAGGGAAGCTAGGTAATCTAATTCCTACAACTGTCATTTTGGGATCAACTTGAGGGGTAGTCAGTCCATTGGAAAATGGAAATGGTTAAGGGATAAGAATAGTAATGCCTTAAAGGGGAACACAGATCTAGTAATTTCTCCTTTAACCCTACACTCACTCTCAGATGAATGATACTTCACCAGGCAGAATAAAATAACAATTCTAACAATTATGTCTAGAGAATCAAGAAAAAAAACAAAATGACAAAGAGCAGCAAACACAAACAAGGATTAGTGGTTTATAAAATAACAGTGAAAAACCAGAGAGTCACTGAAAGTACCAAGACACTGAAGTCAGAACTAGCAAGATACCAGCAAGGTCCCAGGACAACATTTATGGGAACCAGTGAGGAACCAGCATTTAGTCTGAACACTGGTAGGACTCGAAACTTTTTAAAGCTATTAGCCAATTTTCTAAATAAACAAACAAACAAAAAAACAGAACACTCACATTAGAGACAGCTAGTACAGTTACAGTGAATTCTTTGGTGCCAACCTTATCCTCTCAGAAGAGATATAAAGTTTCAATTAAAATTGAACATTACCAGGGATCTAATACTTAAAAATATTAGGTTATGAATGTAGCATGATATATGTGCTTGAGAATATATGAGCTTGAGAATACAGAATTTTATTTTCAAAAATTAAAGGTTCAGATCTTAAAAAATAATGAGTGTGAAATAAAGAAATAGCAATATCAGTTAACAAAAAGGAGCTAGACAGACTATTTCTTTTGCAAGACTCACAAAGTGATTATTTATCTCACACAATTAAAAATGCTACAACCTGAGAGTAAGTTTATATAAAATCAATGGTACTATAATAAAAAACAGTTCAGTTCTCTGTATCCTTGAAAAGAGAAGCCCCCGATTCCCCTTTTGTCACAGACATATTGACAGCAAGTCGAAGCTTAATTTAGGTGATGACTGCTTAGGTATTCTGAGTGCTTACCAAGAAATGTTGAAGGACATAAGATTTACATTGAATTTGAATCATATACTTCCCTAGTAAAGTTTCATAGTAAAATATTTTGAATGAAGTTATGGTTGTGTTAGTGACTAGAGTCTGGTCTTTACTTTGCTCTTAATAAAATAATTAAAGTGGGTCCAGTAAGGTGGTTGCCTTGCATGTGACTGATCCATGGTTCATAACTGGCACCCCACGTGGCCTTGGAGTTTACCAGGTATAATAATTGAGTGCAAATCCCGGAATAAGTCCTGAGCATAGCTGGGTGTGTCTCTCCATGCCCATTATAACTGTTCATATAAAATGGTTTAATGGGTAGGTTCTCAGACTTTGCATGAGGGAAACCTCGGTTCAATCATATAGCTCATGGTTCCCACACTAGAAATTGGCTACTAAGCACTAATAGGTAAAGACACCAAAACAAATCAAAAGAAAAATAAATTGCTAACAGAATTTTTCCAGTCTAATATTTTAATAGTTAATAAATACTCATTACAAATGAAACTAAGTTATTTCTGAGAACTGGTCAATGCTTTTTATTTGTGTCATCCTCTTCAATATAAAATTATGACTCTAGGATTTATTGTTCACTTAAATTTTTATTCCCTATTGAAGATGGAAATATATGACTCTTTTACAACATTTCTGAAGTTCATTTGCTCTTTCAGCTCCTGTTTTTCAAAATCTTCTCACTTTTATGCTCGGGTATTATTCTTGTAGATATGCCCTATCGTTTTTCTATCTTTAACTTTGACCTCTCTTTTGCCAATTTCACTCTGCCATGGTCCATAATCTATACCTGACCTTCCTAAGAGATTCTTAGGGTAATAAGATAATAATAATAATAATAATAATAATAAGATAACAATAATGTCAACCATTATTCCCTTTTTACACAAATGTCTCTAGCCCCTATTTATGCTGTTACCTGTTCTTTCTCATTCCTCACTTACTCCCAAACATCTGCTTATTACCTTAGTCTTCCAAAACAAGCCAAACCGAAACAAAAAGAAAAACAAAAATTTTATTAAAGGCCTTAAGCTTTAAAAAAAAAAAAAACAACTTTCCCTTTGGGCATGGAGAGTGGTTTTAGCTTCAGGAAGCTTTAGGTTTGCATTAGATTGGCAGAAAATATAGGGCAGAGGCCAGCAAAAACTTTTTAGTGGCTTATTCTTTTCTTCCCACACAGATTAGGAAGACAAACACATAGTTTTAAGCTGTAAATGTCATAACCCCCAAGTTAGTAAAATAAAATTGTAACAGAGGCCCAGAGGTGTCATTTTGAGAGCTGGCCTGATTGCCTTCCTTGTGAGTATTTCACACACACACACACACACACACACACACACACACACACACACACACAGAAACACGTTTGCTTTCTCTTGGTCTTGAAATAAATTGTCTTTTCATAAAGCCGGTTCTGTTCTGTTCTTTGTAATTATCTTTTCATCACAGTGCAATGATTCACTGTCATAGAAACTTTCCCATTGTTTCCTTTTTTATTTTTATATTTTGTTTTAGTTTTGAACCACACTCAATGATGCAGAGAAGTCTCTCCTGGTTCTGCTATCAGGTCCTACTCCTGGTGTTGCTTGGGAGACCATGTAGATACCAGGGATCTAACTGGTGGGCCACGTGAAAGGCAAATACTATCTCTCTGTTCTCTTCATGTTTTTGGGCTGTTCTTGACCTCTGATTAAAAAAAATCATTTTAATTTAAACACCATGGTTACAAGATTGTTCATACTACAGTTTTCTTTTCCACAGATATTGTTCATGATTGAGTTACAATTACACAAAGTTCAACTCCCTTCTCCAGTGTGCATGTTCCATCACCAATATCAACATAGATTGTTTTTAAACAGCATTCTATTTCTCTGACAGCCACAAAATCAAAGTGTTTGGTGTGACACTTTTGTTTTGTTGTTTTCTTTGTGAACTCTGAATTTTAAGATGAATAAAAGTTTTATTTCCCAAAGTTTATCACTCAATATGTAGCTATTAGCCTGCACATGTACTCTCCATGTGACCTGCATTGGGACTGTTTAAAATCTGATTTTCCAAAATTACTTGGTTGTTTTAAATTTGTAATAAATTCCTTCAGAATAATTCTCTGTGTACAAATCTCTGTGTTTTGTTTCCTGGATAAATGATAGCACCATAGCAACACTATATTACTTCATTCTTGCTTTGCAAATTATAATCTGGAAATTTAGAATTACTTATAATTCCTCATTGTTTTTCTCACTGCTTTGCTTTTGTTCAGTTCCTCTGTTTGGCACCATTTACTCTTCTTAAATTCCATCCATTTGTCCAATTAACCTTTACACATCTTTCTCTCAGCTCAAACAGAGTTTCAGGAAACCTGGTTTTCATCATAATGACCTAAATTCAGGTCTTCATTCTAAGGTACAAATGTACACACCTGTATGTGCTCATATGTGTACCTACATTAACATTTAATAGTTTTCCCTTTAAGAGTCTGTATTTCCCATAGATGAAAACCTCCATGTTATCCAAGCTACTTAATTATTTCTGGTATCCTCTAAGCTCAGTAGAGTGTCTGGAATATCAATTTAGTTAATTTGAATTCTAAAAGACATAGAAGAAAAAACACTTTTTTCTTTTCATTTTCACAAATCTTTGTAGACTTCATAGTTGTCTACATTTTGTCAGACATGTTTGTTTTCTACTTTTAATGATTTAGAATTTTTAAAATAAATAAGTAATGAAAACATTGTTAAAATTATTATATACTATATTCTATAGATTCATATTATAAAAATAATATATTTTATTTTATTTGGAATGCCAAAACTTATTTACAGCCATGCAATTTGGTTTTTATATTTACTCAGTACTAATGAATTATTTATAATATTAGTGTTCATGTGACTTATAGTGTAAATAATAATTTTTTTCTTTTTGAAAGCTTTCGTTGGCTATGATGTGAGAAAGTAAAAAATAAACAGTCTACAATCTTTCAGTTTTAAGCTCAACCTTTATATAAGTCAAAGTTTGAGTCATAAAAAATAAGTGGCTCTAAATATAATAACTTGTTAGAACTAATTTATATTCATATTTTTGAATTTCTTGGTAAATTTTAAGTCACTTTTCCTTAAATATTAGCCCTATAGAAGAAATCAGCTATTTTCTCTGTACTTTTAAGATTAACCTGATCCTGCCCTACTTTTTTTGACTACATAGCATGTACCAATGGATCTATATTCTTTAATTAAAGATATCATCAATGTCAAGTATAATGCTCCAGAGATATTACTGATGTTATAACTTTTAATTATTAAAACAATCCATGAAACCTATGGGAATGTATTTAGATCATGATTTTTATTAATGTACTGTAACAAAGAGCTTCTCTCTTGTGATTCATTGGATTTTTCAGTGCTGTTGAATCGTCTCTGGTTGCTGTTTTATTCATGTACCACTGGGATGTATTACTGCCAAATGAAAGAGGAATTAAAAGGAAGCAGACAATTTTTTGTTCCTAAAAATCACCTGGTGCTTTGATAGAAAATCAGAAGACTGACCTTATAAAATATCACTGGAAAATCAACTCATGCAGAAACGGTATCATCTAAAAGCATTTTTTCCCCAGGTGACCATCTCATCAACAACTTTTTTTAAGTTCTAGCAATTTACTTACCACTTGGATAAAACTGTAGGAGAGAACATTTATGCAATTTTTTGTGTACTTTAAAATTTTTCTTTCTTTCTTTCTTTCTTTCTTTCTTTCTTTCTTTCTTTCTTTCTTTCTTTCTTTCTTTCTTTCTCTTCTTTCTTTCTTTCTTTCTTTCTTTCTTTCTTTCTTTCTTTCTTTCTTTCTTTCTTTCTTTCTTTCTTTCTTTCTTTCTTTCTTTCTTCTTTCTTTCTTTCTTTCTTTCTTTCTTTCTTTCTTTCTTTCTTTCTTTCTTTCTTTCTTTCTTTCTTTCTTTCTTTCATTTCTTTCTTTCTTTCTTTCTTTCTTTCTTTCTTTCTTTCTTTCTTTCTTTCCTTCTTCCTTCCTTCCTTCCTTCCTTCCTTCCTTCCTTCCTTCTTCCTTCCTTCCTTCCTTCCTTCCTTCCTTCCTTCCTTCCTTCCTTTCTTTCTTTCTTTCTTTCTTTCTTTCTTTCTTTCTTTCTTTCTTTGTTTTTTCTTTCTTTCTTTCTTTCTTTCTTTCTTTCTTTCTTTCTTTCTTTCTTTCTTTCTTTCTTTCTTTCTTTCTCTTTCTTTCTTTCTTTCTTTCTTTCTTTCTTTCTTTCTTTCTTTCTTTCTTTCTTTCTTTCTTTCTTTCTTTCTTTCTTTCTTTCTTTCTTTCTTTCTTTCTTTCTCTCTTTCTTTCTTCTTTCTTTCATTTTTTGGAGGAGAAAAGGTTAGGCTACATCTGGTGGCATTCAGAGTTAACTCTAGTAGGCTTGGGGGACCATCGAGGATACCGGGAATCGAACCAGGGTTGGCCATGTGCAAGGCAAAACACCTTGCATGCTTTATTATCACTTTGGCCTTTACACTTCAACTTTTCATCTTCAGCATCTGTAAAGCTGGGGAATATTAATAACTATAACATTGTTATAATAATTGTCTAAAAACTTATACAAGATGTTCCTTTCTACTTTACAAATTGAGTAATAATAATAGAAGTCACTCAGAATTTATTGGGCAAGAAATAGGACAATATTGACATATAAAATGTTAAATTTGCTAGTAGAGCTATTAACACAGAAAAATCTTTATAAAGATATTATTTCAGTCTACCATAAATACCTAAACTCAGCAAAAAATTTAGAAGCCAGTTTTATAACATAATTGTAAGCCAATAAAATAAAAGAAAATAAAATCACAATATATTCTGAGGACTGTTAAAAGCATATTTATACTTCTATAAATAAAAGGGTTACTTTAAGTATTTTTTCCTCTTAACAATGGGCTATGAACTGTTTTCCAAATCCATCATTTTTAAAAGACCATCTTTCTGGTCAAGAATACAGTATTTTGGCTTTTCTTTGTCCCATATTTTAGTATTTGTTTCCTTTTTCCTAGACATTTATGAGGAGTTTCGAATTTCAGTGTTTTCTCTATATAGACAATCCTGACCAGACTTTGGTTGTGGTGAATTGTAGTAGCAGTGTGCTATCCAGCTTGACTTCCAAGCTGTAACATGTTAAATAAATGTTACGAAGCCCTTGCCAGAAAAATATAAATATAGAAGGTTATTCTGTGTTTCCCCATCTCCATGCTCTTCGGTAATGATGCAATTAAAATTATACACTTTAAAATAATATGTAACTGGGCTGGCTCCCTGTGTGTGACACCAGGCGGGGAAAATCCGCGAAAGTACACCGGCCCAGTGGGGCTCAGCTGTGAAAGACTGTGAGTGTGACCTGTCCATGTCTGTCTACTGTCCTCTTGCGTGAAACTCTTGCGAGTGGGGCAAAAAGAGCCTCCAGAAACCTCGCTCGCCCAGACGCCATTTTCAGGGAGGGACTTCAGAGCATAAAAACCGGCTAACCTTTGCAAAAGCTGGCTCTCTGTGTGTGACACCAGGCGGGGAAAATCCGCGAAAGTACACCGGCCCAGTGGGGCTCAGCTGTGAAAGACTGTGAGTGTGACCTGTCCATGTCTGTCTACTGTCCTCTTGCGTGAAACTCTTGCGAGTGGGGTAAAAAGAGCCTCCAGAAATCTCGCTCGCCCAGACGCCATTTTCAGGGAGGGACTTCAGAGCATAAAAACCGGCTAACCTTTGCAAAAGCTGGCTCCCTGTGTGTGACACCAGGCGGGGAAAATCCGCAAAAGTACACCGGCCCAGTGGGGCTCAGCTGTGAAAGACTGTGAGTGTGACCTGTCTATGTCTGTCTACTGTCCTCTTGCGTGAAACTCTTGCGAGTGGGGCAAAAAGAGCCTCCAGAAACCTCGCTCGCCCAGACGCCATTTTCAGGGAGGGACTTCAGAGCATAAAAACCGGCTAACCTTTGCAAAAGCTGGCTCTCTGTGTGTGACACCAGGCGGGGAAAATCCGCGAAAGTACACCGGCCCAGTGGGGCTCAGCTGTGAAAGACTGTGAGTGTGACCTGTCCATGTCTGTCTACTGTCCTCTTGCGTGAAACTCTTGCGAGTGGGGTAAAAAGAGCCTCCAGAAATCTCGCTCGCCCAGACGCCATTTTCAGGGAGGGACTTCAGAGCATAAAAACCGGCTAACCTTTGCAAAAGCTGGCTCCCTGTGTGTGACACCAGGCGGGGAAAATCCGCAAAAGTACACCGGCCCAGTGGGGCTCAGCTGTGAAAGACTGTGAGTGTGACCTGTCCATGTCTGTCTACTGTCCTCTTGCGTGAAACTCTTGCGAGTGGGGCAAAAAGAGCCTCCAGAAACCTCGCTCGCCCAGACGCCATTTTCAGGGAGGGACTTCAGAGCATAAAAACCGGCTAACCTTTGCAAAAGCTGGCTCTCTGTGTGTGACACCAGGCGGGGAAAATCCGCGAAAGTACACCGGCCCAGTGGGGCTCAGCTGTGAAAGACTGTGAGTGTGACCTGTCCATGTCTGTCTACTGTCCTCTTGCGTGAAACTCTTGCGAGTGGGGCAAAAAGAGCCTCCAGAAACCTCGCTCGCCCAGACGCCATTTTCAGGGAGGGACTTCAGAGCATAAAAACCGGCTAACCTTTGCAAAAGCTGGCTCTCTGTGTGTGACACCAGGCGGGGAAAATCCGCGAAAGTACACCGGCCCAGTGGGGCTCAGCTGTGAAAGACTGTGAGTGTGACCTGTCCATGTCTGTCTACTGTCCTCTTGCGTGAAACTCTTGCGAGTGGGGTAAAAAGAGCCTCCAGAAATCTCGCTCGCCCAGACGCCATTTTCAGGGAGGGACTTCAGAGCATAAAAACCGGCTAACCTTTGCAAAAGCTGGCTCCCTGTGTGTGACACCAGGCGGGGAAAATCCGCAAAAGTACACCGGCCCAGTGGGGCTCAGCTGTGAAAGACTGTGAGTGTGACCTGTCTATGTCTGTCTACTGTCCTCTTGCGTGAAACTCTTGCGAGTGGGGCAAAAAGAGGCTCAGAGGAGCACGGCCGCTCCGCTTCGCTACGCGGCCGTGCACTCTTTCTAAGGAAAGAACTCCATTGCAACAAGAAGGAAAAATCACACTAAGAACGGCGCTATATCACAGAAGCAAACATTTCTCTCTGGACTGTCTTCTCTGTTGCATGCTCGGGCCTAAGATTTGACCCGGTGTGAGGCTTCATCCACGGAGGACTCCCCTCCCTTAGAGGCAAGTCAGCCCATCCAGAAAGGGAGGAGCCAGAGGAGTGTGCTGCCTACATCACATAGACAATGAATACCACCACAACACGTAGAAAAACCCACAATACAAGTGTGACAATGGGGAAACAACGCAGGCCAGCATCAGACATAGAGAATGAAGATGACAATTCTGAGGACCAGATAATGACTGAACAACTAATCAACCTCTCAGATAAGGACTTTAGACTAGCAATATGGAAGGTGCTCAACAGACTCCAAGAAACCATGGATCGAGTTGAACAGAACACTAATAAGAACCAAGAAAATATGAAGGCAGAAATGACAAAACTCCAAACTGAAATAACATGTCAACTAACAGGACTGAAAAAGTCAGTAAACGAAGTGAATGACAAAATGGATAAGCTCTGGGACAGGGTATCAGAAGCTGAGAATAGACTTGGTGCTGTGGAAGATGAGATACATAACAATTCCATACAGCAGGAGAGATTGGACAAAAAACTTAAAGCAAATGAGCAGACAATGGAAAAATTAGTCAAAGAATGGGAACAGACGAAAATAGAAGTCTATGATAAGATCAACAGAAACAACTTAAGAATCATTGGAGTCCCAGAGACCCAGGAAGAAAATTTCCAGGAAGAATCAATGGTCAAGAACATCATTAAAGAGAAACTTCCAGAGCTAAAGAATATATGTGATCAAATCCTGCATGCCCGAAGAGTACCAACCAAAAGAGACCCCAGAAAAACCACCCCAAGACACATCCTAGTCACAATGACAAATCCCACAGATAGAGACAGAATTCTGAAAACAGCAAGATCAAAAGGGGAAATCATGTTCAAGCAAGCTTCCCTGAGATTTACAGCAGACCTGTCACCAGAAATGCTCAATGCCAGAAAGCAGTGGTGGGATATTGTGACAAGACTGAATGAAATGAATGCTTCACCCAGAATACTATACCCAGCAAAACTCACTTTCCGGTTTGATGGAAGAATACATGGTTTCACAGACAAAAAACAGCTCAGAAACTTCACAGACACAAAACCAGTCTTAAGAGAAAAACTGAAAGACCTAATCTAAGACAAGACTACCCAAAAGACACACCAAATTTTGAAATAAAGATGGCGTTAAATCCCAGGACAATTCTTTCTCTCAACGTCATTGGACTAAATGCACCAGTTAAGAGACACAGAGTGGCTAAATGGATCAAAAAACTCAATCCAACCTTCTGCTGCCTACAAGAAACGCACCTGAATAGTCAGAACAAACATAGACTCAAAATAAAAGGCTGGAGAAAAGTTATCCAAGCAAACAACACCCATAAAAAAGCTGGAGTGGCCATACTAATATCAGATAATGCAAACTTTATACTCAGGAAGGTTGTAAGGGACAAAGACGGACATTTTATATTAATCAAGGGGTACGTAGAGCAGGAAGAATTCACTCTCCTAAACATATATGCACCGAATGAGGGGCCAGCAAAATATTTAATACAACTGTTGACAAATCTGAAAAATAATATCAACAACAACACAATAATTGTGGGGGACCTTAACACGGCTTTGTCAACACTGGACAGGTCAACCAGACTGAAACCCAACAAGAATATACTAGACCTGAATAGAGAAATGGAAGAAAGAGGCCTAGTGGATATATATAGGACACTCCATCCCCAGAAACCTGGATACACATTCTTCTCCAATGTACATGGGACATTCTCCAGGATAGACTACATGCTGGCACATAAAACATACCTCCATAAGATCAAGAAGATAGAAATTTTGCAGACTACCTTCGCTGACCACAAGGCTCTGAAATTATTTGTGAACTCCAAAGGGACTCAGAAGAAACACTTTAACACCTGGAAGTTAAACAGCCTCATGCTCAATAACCAGTGGGTCCGAGATGAAATCAAGGAGGAAATAAAAAGGTTCCTGGAAACAAATGACAATAAAGACACAAACTCTCAGAACCTATGGGACACAGCAAAAGCAGTACTGAGAGGAAAATTTATAGCTTTGCAAGCACACATCAGGAAGGAAGAAGGAGCTTACCTGAGTAGCTTAATGACACAGCTAATAGAACTAGAAAATGCTCAACAAAAGGACCCAAGAATAGGAAGACAGAAGGAAATAACAAAGCTGAGAGCAGAAATCAACGAAGTGGAAACTCAAAAAACAATCCGAAAGATCAACGAAAGCAGAAGTTGGTTCTTTGAAAAAATAAACAAGATTGATAGACCACTGGCAAACCTAACAAAGAAAGAGAGAGAGAGAAACTTGATAACTTGTATCAGGAATGAAAAAGGAGAGATCACTACTGATATGACAGAGATTCAAAGGGTAATCAGAAACTACTTTGAAAAACTCTACGCCACTAAAAATGAGAACCTGGAAGAAATGGATAAATTCTTGGACTCTTATAATCTTCCACGGTTGAAGGAAGAGGATGTAGCATATCTAAACACCCCCATCACCATTGATGAAATTAAAACAGTAATCAAATGTCTGCCGAAAAACAAAAGCCCAGGTCCAGATGGATTCACTAATGAATTCTATCAAACTTTCCAAGAGGAACTACTGCCAATCTTGGCAAGACTCTTTCATGAAATTGAACAAACAGAAACACTTCCAAATAGCTTTTATGAAGCCAACATCACCTTGATACCTAAACCAGACAGAGACGCTACCAAAAAAGAAAATTACAGACCAATATCACTGATGAATGCAGATGCAAAGATCCTCAACAAAATCCTGGCAAATAGGATTCAATGCCTCGTTAAGAAGATCATCCACTACGATCAAGTAGGTTTCATCCCAGGAATGCAAGGCTGGTTTAACATCCGTAAATCTATCAACATAATACACAACATCAATAACAAGAAAAATAAAAACCACATGATCATATCAATAGATGCAGAGAAAGCATTTGATAAGGTCCAACACCCATTCTTGATCAAAACTCTCAGCAAGATGGGAATGGAGGGAACCTTTCACAATATAGTGAAGGCCATCTACCACAAGCCAGTGGCAAATATTATCCTCAATGGAGAAAAACTGAAAGCCTTCCCTCTAAATTCTGGCACAAGACAAGGCTGTCCTCTCTCACCACTCCTATTCAACATAGCACTGGAAGTACTTGCTATAGCGATTAGGCAAGAAAAGGATATCAAGGGAATCCAGATAGGAAAGGAAGAAGTCAAGCTCTCACTGTTTGCAGATGACATGATACTCTACTTAGAAAACCCTAAAGACTCTATCAAAAAGCTTCTAGAAACAATAGACTCATATAGCAAGGTGGCAGGCTACAAAATTAACACACAAAAATCAATGGCCTTTCTATATACCAATAGTAATAAGGATGAAATGGACATTAAGAAAACAACCCCATTCACAATAGTACCACACAAACTCAAATATCTTGGAATCAACTTGACTAAATATGTGAAGGACCTATACAAAGAAAACTATAAAACTCTGCTCCAAGAAATAAGAGAGGACACACGGAAATGGAAACACATACCCTGCTCATGGATTGGCAGGATTAACATCATCAAAATGTCAATACTCCCCAAGGCATTATACAGATTTAATGCCATCCCTCTAAAGATACCCATGACATTCTTCAAAGAAGTGGATCAGACACTTTTGAAATTCATTTGGGACAATAAACACCCTCGAATAGCTAAAGCAATCATTGGGAAAAAGAATATGGGAGGAATTACTTTTCCCAACTTTAAACTGTACTACAAAGCAACAGTTATCAAAACAGCATGGTATTGGAATAAGGATAGGTCCTCAGATCAGTGGAATAGGCTTGAATACTCAGAAAATGTTCCCCAGAGATACAACCATCTAATTTTTGATAAAGGAGCAGGAAATCCTAAATGGAGCAGGGAAAGCCTCTTCAACAAGTGGTGTTGGCACAATTGGATAGCCACTTGCAAAAAATTAAACTTAGACCCCCAGCTAACATCATGTACAAAGGTAAAATCCAAATGGATTAAAGACCTCGATATCAGCCCCAAAACCATAAGATATATAGAACAGCACATAGGCAAAACACTCCAGGACATTACAGGCATCTTCAAGGAGGAAACTGCACTCTCCAAGCAAGTGAAAGCAGAGATTAACAGATGGGAATATATTAAGCTGAGAAGCTTCTGCACCTCAAAGGAAATAGTGCCCAGGATACAAGAGCCACCCACTGAGTGGGAGAAACTATTCACCCAATACCCATCAGATAAGGGGCTAATCTCCAAAATATACAAGGCACTGACAGAACTTTACAAGAAAAAAACATCTAACCCCATCAAAAAATGGGGAGAAGAAATGAACAGACACTTTGACAAAGAAGAAATACGCATGGCCAAAAGACACATGAAAAAATGTTCCACATCACTAATCATCAGGGAGATGCAAATCAAAACAACGATGAGATACCACCTCACACCCCAGAGAATGGCACACATCACAAAGAATGAGAATAAACAGTGTTGGCGGGGATGTGGAGAGAAAGGAACTCTTATCCACTGCTGGTGGGAATGCTGTCTAGTTCAACCTTTATGGAAAGCGATATGGAGATTCCTCCAAAAACTGGAAATCGAGCTCCCATACGATCCAGCTATACCACTCCTAGGAATATACCCTAGGAACACAAAAATACAATACAAAAACCCCTTCCTTACACCTATATTCATTGCAGCTCTATTTACCATAGCAAGACTCTGGAAACAACCAAGATGCCCTTCAACAGACGAATGGCTAAAGAAACTGTGGTACATATACACAATGGAATATTATGCAGCTGTCAGGAGAGATGAAGTCATGAAATTTTCCTATACATGGATGTACATGGAATCTATTATGCTGAGTGAAATAAGTCAGAGAGAGAGAGAAAAACGCAGAATGGTCTCACTCATCTATGGGTTTTAAGAAAAATAAAAGACACCCTGGTAATAATAATTTTCAGACACAAAAGAGAAAAGAGCTGGAAGTTCCAGCTCACCTCAGGAAGCTCACCACAAAGAGTGATGAGTTTAGTTAGAGAAATAACTACATTTTGAACTGTCGTAATATTGAGAATGTATGAGGGAAATGTAGAGCCTGTTTAGGGTACAGGTGGGGGTTGGGTGGGGAGGAGGGAGATTTGGGACTTGGGTGATGGGAATGTTGCACTGGTGATGGGTGGTGTTCCTTTTATGACTGAAACCCAAACACAATCATGTATGTAATCAAGGTGTTTAAATAAAAAAAAATTATGCATTAAAAAAAATAATATGTAACCTTTTTGATCTAAAATGTCTTTTAAAATTTCATTAAGTGACACCTCTAACATATTCTAAAATAATTCTGACCAAAATAGGACTGCAGTTTTCTTTTTCACAGGCTATGCAAAAAGCATTTTGTTTTAAACAGGGAAAAATATAGAAAATATGTCCAGAAAGAGAACTAGTTTGGATCATTTAAAAGGAAATGTTTTGTAAAGTGGTAAGCAAGAAAGGAGAAAAAGGAAGGTTTATATATAATAGGGGGAGGACTAAATACAACACAGACAGACATTATGTACAATACAGACGGACATTAGCTGGATCTAGAGGTGATCACCACAAACATACTCACACACTCATAGACAGGCCAAAAGATCCATCTACAAGTTTCAATTGAAAAACTGATTCAGTTGGAATGGGTCAGAGCACTTAAAAAATATAAAGCCAACATGTCAGATAGAAAAGTTTGCTAATTCCTAGGCAAATAATTGGTAAGGATAAACATTGCTGAAAAGAGCTTCCTGCATTGGACTGTGCATAGAATATTCTTAAAGCAATCAGAATTTTGAAGTCTAGTACCCTAAGTAATATGGTAGTGAGCATTGTAAAAGGAGTTCACACCATGAAGTATCATCTAATGGATCTTGAGCATCCAGGTTCTTATATTGAAAGCAAACTGAAAACATGGGCATTATGATATAATATAAACTATCTTGAATTAAAAATAAGTTGCAAAAACATAGTGAATGAGCACTGATGCAAGAGTCTATGGCATGCAGTTGATGCCAATGATATCAGTGGACATAAGCATTAGATCATATTAGCAGGCATAACCAAATGCAAAATAAATAAATTAGAACATTTGTCAAAACATTATCTTAACGAACACTGTATTTTGAGTCTAATATGATATAGCACTGTAATGCAAAACTATGGTGACCAACCTACATTTCCAAGAACCACTGTGAATAAAAGAATAAAAATTTATTACCGATATATTAAAATTAGGACACTAAAACATTCTTATAATGAGCACTCTAGTAGGAGTCAAGGCTTGCTAATGAATTATGCACCTATTTCTGTTGGTTAAACATTAGAACATTATTATAGACATCTATGAATTGAATACCTGCTCAATATAAACAGCTGTATCCATTGCTACAGGTCCGTTATTTTTCACTATTTAACCCATTTTACCCTCAGTTCTTAACTCCTCAAAAACCAGAATATTCCCCCCACCCCAAGCCACTGCCAGCTGGCTCCCAAAGCAAAGGACAGCACCCCAAAACCCCTTGCCTCAGCATGGAAAGAAGCTGCTGCAGCTCCCACTGCTGCTGATTTACTCCAACCCCACTTCTCTGTGGACTGTGACTTAATACTGGATTTGGCTTTTGAGAGACCCTCTGCTAGAAGACATTTCCTGATCCATGAATGCTGCGAGTCATTCTTCAGACTCCACAAGACCACATTGCAGGCTGAAGCTGTACTCATCATTGTATATGCCCCCCAGACTTAAATGGGATATATAAATAAATATATGAATATCTATCAACATAATACATTAGTAATTAACTTATTAATTAATGCTTATAAATTTAAATAATTATAAATATATATATATATATTTCTCCTGAGTTCTGAGTTCATGCTAGAACCAGGTTATAGAGATTGTTTAGCTTGTTATTTTTAATCCCACATACACCAGAAGTATCCTGTGGCTTTGTTCCTTTTGTGCATAGGCACATTAAATTTGGAAATCTTTTGTATAGAAAGAAGGTTTTATCTAATAGGAATAGGAACTCCTAAATTGCTTATTTTAGGAGTGCCTTTAACCCTAAACATTTGTCAAAGTGACTGGACTTGGGCTTCAGTTGATCAGAAATAAGCTGTTCATTCCAAAACTTGGATTCCATTTTTGGAACCAGCACAGTTTTCTGCACCAACAATCAAACTTCTACCAGGGAAGACTATAATGCTGCTCTGGCACCGACTTGCTCCAGAATGGGTCTTATGACACGCTGATGACTTGGAAACAGCAACAACTTGCTTCTTAGTATGCAAAGTAGTTGGTCTTATGGAAGGATGCTTCATGAGTAGGGATATCCTGGTTTTAGACCAAACGATTTTCCATTCTATTTTCCACAAATTTTGCTGAAATTTATGCATATAACTGCTGTCCCATTTTTATCATTTAGATTGGAATCCCGCCTTTTTCATAGAACCTTGGGAAACAAATTATTTTTTACCTTATATTTCTTTATTTTTCTTTACAATTAAGAAATGGTCTCAGGTGATTGGTGGATTAATAAAAGGGAAGAACTAAATAGTCAAACCAAATTCAACAACAATAGAATCAAGAGACCTACATTATAACAATCTAAACTTAAAATGGATTTGTTATATTGGCAGGCTAGAGGGCAAATTGTGGTGGTATAGGATGCACTCTGGAAACATTGGTGGTGGAAGGTCGACACTGGTGGTGGGATTGGCCTTGATTCATTGTCTAAAATCCAATTATGAAAGACTTTGTAAATAACAATGGTTTTATTAAAATAAAATATTTAAAACCAGCAGCTGTAAATAAACAGAAACTGTTTTCGATATTTTTGTGTATTAATTTGTTGAAAACTTCATTTATTGACATATATTTTTGAACAAAATGATTTTTTTCTTCATATGTCTACTTTCAGTGAATGCACCATCATTTCCATTCAGACTGGGCTGAAGAGGGTTGTGCAAAGGTGTTTGATATTGATACCAATACTCAGTGCTGCTTTCCTAGATGCTGTAGAAATTGCTTCCCCTGAAAATACTGTACAGAATTGAGGGATAAGGGATAGGGATTTATTTTTCTTTTTGTTACTTAACTTACGTTCTTCTAGATGATTAGGTAGGGAACACCTTAGTAAGGTCTGAGATGCTAGTTTTAAGTTCAGTTTGGTATAATTTTAGTGAAGTGGCATAAAGAAATTACAAAGAAGAAAGTTTACTTAAGAATAAAAAAAATCCTTCCTGAAACTAATAGAGACATTTTAGACATTAGATGGTGGGAGACAATGGAATAAAGTTTTCTTTTTTTTTTTTTTTTGTTTCCATTACACTCCTTTGGAATTTGCTGTGACTTGCGAATTCAATATGACTATCTTATGATGGAGAATCCTCCATAACTGTCTATGTTTAAATTAGAAGTGTCTTTGAAAACCAGGATTTAATATTTTATTCCTTTTCTGTGTCTCTGCGCATTACACAGAGGGGATTTAATATCGTTTTGATTGAAAATACTGACTGACACACCAATGCTTTTTATGTCAAAGAGAATATTCGTTCCCACAGTACATAACTCAAAGGTCTTTGAAGAGCAGAAAATAGCAATCAAAGAGAGTGTCTCACAGAAGCCAGAACTATATTAGTTTATTCTCCATCAGAGATAAATCTGGAATGTTGAGGTGATTTCCTTCTTTATACTAACAACAGAACAAATTTGGACTATTTCTTTCTGATATTTTTTTCCTGTACAGTACTCTACCTTATTCCTAAATTCAGTGATTTGACCTTCAGTTTTTATTATTGTACTTCTGAGCACCTCAACTGAATTTGTTTGCTTTGGGGCCACAATCAGTGTGATCAAGGGCTCTATACTCAGCAATTATTCCTGGAGGGCTTGGGATACCAGTTATTTAACCTGGGTTAGCCGCATGCAAAACAAGTGTCCTTCCCTCTGTGCTATCACTTTGGCCTCTTTAAAGTTCAGTTTCTCTATTCTATAGCAATATGATTTCTGTTTAGAATTTATTCCATGCCGTCTCTATTGTTAGATGTCGTTTTGCATCGATTTCTTCATTTCAGTAGCAATATTAGGGTTGTTGCTCTGAAATCTTATTGGGGAATTTTATAAAAGGAAATAATGCTTTCAGGAACATCATAGTGTTCTTACTGGATTTTGACTAAATCTAAAAATGGTTTGCTGTACACCTTTGTTCTTTTTAAATAAAAATGTGAAGGGAAGTTTTGAAGCAATTTTTTCATTTTTGATGCTATGCTCAAAACAAGGCTGGGATCCATGGTACTCCATTGATATAAAGAATTAGTTCAGAGATTCCCCAAAACCCTAGACATGAGAATACTGTGGATGCTCAGTTTCTCCACTTTAGAGAGGGTAGTGGTAAGAGGGACCTGCTGGTCCTTATAGAGCCACTCATATCCCATATCTGATAGCACTGTTTCCATCTTTTTCCCCAAGGAAATTTTGGAACCATTTACATTACCTTTTAGAAAGAGTCTCAAGTGGGGTTCAGAAAATATTCAAGGGAGAAAGTAAATGTAATGTAAATCCCTTGTTTCATTTTGATTTTGATAAAAAATGTCATTGAAGAAAGAAAGTCTCAGAAGTAGTGCATCTAGAAAGAATACACAGTCTAGCTCTGGTCAAGATTGGCATGAAGATGGAGCCCCTGTAAATACTGTCAAGTATTATTGGTGGTCAAGGTCAATTTATTGAGGGTGGCAATTGTGACACCATTGATTGCTCCGAAAACTGTGCTTTGCTCTGAGGATTTCATAAGTTAACAGGTACCTACTCAACTAGTAGAGTTTCCAGCACAAGATACAGAAACAATAAGCACAATTTAATCCAACTCCCATTAGTGCTCTGATAGTTACTAGCACTTACAAAACAGGTATAGTTTCCCTTTCTTTGTGGATGAGCACACAGGATAATGGAAAGGGGGTTGTCTGTAATTTCAGAATAGAAAGTGATATAGAGAAGACATGCAAACATCTCAGTTAGTTGATTCTCCAACCCAACCTTTTCTTTTTAATAGAATGACAAAGAATTTCACCAAAATTTCCTTCCTCCTATTCACACAAATATCTTTTTTTATAGGGGTTTTACCAAATGGTGTTGAAGTTCAGGGAACTTTCTCAGGGACCTTTCTTAGCAACACTGCTTAGTAATGCTCAGGTCTCTTATACCTGGTGCTATTGAGAGAAGTATGCAGTATACCACACACAAACTGCACAGAATGACTGTATTCACCAAGAATTATGCAAGTAAGCACTACATGTGCACAGACAGACACAAAAATATTCACTTATTCTCCTTTGTATTCAGAAACTAGAGAGAGCTTCCTGTACCACCTCTAAGAGAAGCTTGAAAGGTTTGAGCTGGCTTGGAGGGAAAGAAAGAGTTCGGCCTCGGAGAGACTCTCATATCCATGGATCCAACATAGATTTGAGAATGAGTGGAGGGAGAATGGATCCACCCATTCTCTTTCTTTTCTCCCAAATCTGAGTCTTCTAGAACTAGGATCTTATGGTGCAAGATCCACACCTTTAACAGGTTGTATAAAGATCTACATACTTAGAGCAGGGAAATGGGGTCACCACTCTCCTATAGCGTCTCACCCTCTGGGAAACAGAAAATTTGATAAATGGGAAGTGCTTTCATTGTGCACTCAACCAAGAACAAAAGCTCCCAAGGGTGGTCTATTCAGCTAGACATGCTCTCAGGAGCTCAAAGAAAGCAAACTAATACAGTACACTCTCAAGTGAGTACCTACTTGATGCTACCCTTAGGGCAGTCGATGACACAGAATGTTTAGGAGCTGTTCAGTAGCTGTATATTCCCAGTCACTCATTAATAGCAGGTGACAAGCTAGGCCAGAGGGGGAAAAACGCAACTAACATTTTCTGAGCACCAACTGAATCTCGTATTTTCCATCTAAGTAGAAACATTTCATCTCGAATCCTTTGAAAGCTAGATCAACTGTTCATCCAGATGAAAAAAAATTAGGCTCAGAGGTGTAAAGCAACTTAGCGAAGATAAATTAGCTTCCTACTCTGCTTCAGGGAAGGCCAGGACATGAACTTGCTAAAGAGAATCATCAGCTTCCCAACCCCTTTCTCAGTCCTTAATACATCCTCAGTTCTCTTTTCTCCTTGAGGCTTGACAAAGATACTGTTGAAGCTGTAAAACTGAGGAAAATAAGGACCAAGGCCTACTAAACTGTCTCTTCTTTCCATTACATGTGTGGTCTGTGTGCATGCTGTGGAGAAAGATAAATAAGATATTTTATTCCAAAGAGTCAGGGGTAGAAGGCTTACATACATACATAAACTCTATCACAGATATCACCGAAATTGATAAGGGATAGGACGACATGTCCAAGCCTTGTCATGTGACTATGAGGTATAGATGAACAGACAATAGACAGACATACAAGACAAACAGACAAGACAGACAGACTGACTCACTATTATAGTCAGTAGGAACTACCAGCAGATAATTTCTGGAGTACTCTATACAAAGTAAATGTTCCTGGGATCTGAAGATTCACAAACTTTCAAGAATTTCCTGCCCAAGAAAAACTTCTGGACATACTTGCCTCAAAACTTAATACATTGGGGCCCTTGGAGGCTGGGCAGACACAGATAAGGCTGACTATGGAAAGGACAGGCATGCAAGTGAAAAGTTTCTTTTTTTTTTTTTTTTTTTTGTGGTTTTTGGGTCACACCCGGCAGTGCTCAGGGGTTATTCCTGGCTCCAGGCTCAGAAATTGCTCCTGGCAGGCACGGGGGACCATATGGGACGCTGGGATTCGAACTGATGACCTCCTGCATGAAAGGCAAATGCCTTACCTCCATGCTATTTCTCCGGCCCCAAAAAGTTTCAAATAACGCATGAAAGAACAAAATTTTTTGTCCACTCTTCAGGATACATTTCCATCCTCTCCCATAAGATTAGAAATCATTTCTGGGTTTGCTGCATTTGCTACCATCAGAGAAAGGTTATGTAGACTGAGATGTGTTGACTTTTCATAGCTAAATTATAATGATAATACCTAGAGATTTGTTGGTTAGGGAGCTTTAAAAAAGCCAAAAGTAAAATTTTGAATGTTCTTTTCATATTAGCCTTCTGGATGTTAGTTGGTGAGGAACAGAGAAAATGGGATCTTAGGTGCCTCTTTCATCTACTCCCCAAACACTGTATCACATTCTACCTTAGCTAACCCTCTGCACACTTGTAAATAAAATGATATTACATTAAACATAGGTGTGGCTGCAACTTCTTGTGTTAATGTTTTCTTACTGTTGATTTTTATATAAATTATTCTCAGGGGTAAAAGGCATTCTCTCCTGATTTTAAGCAAAAAATTAAGAAAGAGCAAGCACGGGGTGGCCAGGCATGGCAAAAAATTATTACTGAACTCCCCCTGACTATATGTATATATATAATTATACTTTATTGAAACAAATATTATTAACATTATACACACTATATTAATCATTATAATTTATCTTTAATTATTTTGCTTATACTTTTTATTATGGTAATATTAATATTAACAGGTTAATATTGATAGATTTAATGTCAAGATAGCAATATATTTTACCATATTAATATATAAACATTAAATTATATACTTTTATTGTCATCATACCTAGTGGTTCTCAGGAGATCTGGAGAATTCAATGAATTTACTCAGTCTGGTAAAGTGTTTTTCTTTTTTTCTGCTAGATTGCTTCAGTGCCACCCAACTTTGCAAAAGTCAGAAAGTTGCCATTTGCTAGTATGAATCAGACTCAGGGTGTTGAGGATGCTACATATATGTTCTGCCACTTGAGTCACATACCTGGGCCTTGAGAGAGAAATAATTAAGAACAGAAAGAGCTAGAGTGATTTTTTTAAGAACTCTCTCAACCAACTCTTGCTTGCTTTGAACAGAAAAATATGAGATCATTAATTGAAGAATAAAGATGCATTAAATAAAGCTGAAAAAAAGGCAAGGAAATGGATTCTTCCCCAGTGTTTCCATAAATTAATTCAGCTCTAACAACAAACTGATTTTATCCCCAACAGACTCATAATGGATGAACAATTTAGCATATATAATGGGAAGATAAATTTTGAGACACTATGCCTGTGATAATTTGTTATAGCAGGGGCAGGAAACCAATATACCAGGTGATATTAATTTGCAGTCACTATTATGAGTCAGCAGGAACTACCAGCAGGTGGTTTCTGGAGATCCCTATACAAAAATATATTTTCCTGGAAACTGAAGTTTTTTGAACTTCAAGAATTTCCTGCCCAAGAAAAACTCCTGAAATACTTGACTCAACAGATGATTATACTGAGGCCCTTAGAAGAGGGCTGGGCAAGTCCTCTACCCTGCTGAAGTCCATGTGGCTGTACACTCAGATGGACTGTTCAAGTGGTTCAAAGAGCCCAATCTTGCCAATAGCTTAATTAATCTTAATTCTAGATTTTTCAGCATCTAAAATGTGAAAAAATTAATTTCTGCTGTTTCTGTCACCTAGTCTGTGATATTTTGTTATGGCTGCCCAAGCTGACTAATACAACTCTTCATAAGTTACTTGTTTTTAGATTCAACATGTAAATACAGAGATAATACTTCCTTTGAAAGTTAATAAATTAAAAGCTGATATACATATATTACTAATATGTATTGTAACACAAAGCAGTCACTCAACCAGTCATTCCCTAATTCTTCATTGACTGTTGAATCTTGAGTAACCTGTGGAATTTGACCTACATTTTTCTCTTAGTGACCTCTTTATTTTATGTACATAATTTGGCAAAATATTTTAAAAAATATTTATATATGACATCTTTATATGATTATATATTGTATAGATTGTACATATAAATTATATATTATATAAATACATAGGTATATATGATATATAAATATCTATAATATATTAAACAAATCCTTTCAGACTGTATTAGTGCCATAATTCACGCAAATCCTAGACTTCTACAAAGCTTAACACATTTACCATTATATAAGCACTTTGAAATCTAAATGTACATTTAAATCTTTCCTTGTGTATATTTGCTAAGCTTCTTTAAAAATCTTTTTTGAGAGCTATGCCGGGCGGTGCTCAGGGGTTACTCCTGGCTCTGCACTCAGAAATCACTCCTGGCAGGCTTTAGGGACCATATGGGATGCCTGATCATAACCTGGTTTGACTTCCTAAAGAGAAACACCCTACCCACTATGCTATCACTCTGGTCCTTCTTAGAAATCTTTACATAATCCAAATCATCTTGAGTTTTTACTTTTTCTTTCACCTTTTAGCAATGACTAACACAAAAATGGTGCTCACTTCTCTAACCTTCATTTCTCTTCTACACTCCCCCTTTGATTATATCACTGTTTCTCCTTTTGATATATAGATGATTAACTGATTGATTATAATGTATATTTAATCATATATATGATTAACTCAATATTTTTCTAAGATGCTTTAAAAGGTTACTTCTGCGTATTTTTAAAACTATAAAGAAATTAAGCTATTTACAGTAAAAATCAATAACCAGTGTTTGAAAACTGCAACACTTTTCATAATTACCTTTACCTTTTTTATTTTAGGGTCCCAATGCTATCATTATTTAATTTCCCTCTTCCTTGTTTCCTCCAAATCTAAAACCCAAACCAGAGACCATGATAAAAGAAAACACAATGAAACAAAATGTTAGTTAAAGTTTTTTTGCATACCAAAAAAATCTGTTTTGGTTCATTTAAAACATTTTTGACAAAGGTCCAAGATTAAATAAACTAAGACATCATATCTATGCAGAGTGGAGAGCTAAATAATTACTCATCTAATTTTAAAGACATAACTGCATTTGGCAGGCAGGCAAGATCAGAAATTTTTCTCATTTATGTAAAAAAATTTAAACACCATACTTCTACCATCAAAAATAACAAATTACCAACAATTTCAAAATGACAGATGTTTGAATAAATAGATAACAACTGAAATATGAAAACTTTAACATAAAGACAAAAAATGATTTGAAATGGAAAAATCTAGATTCTAAATTTTTAGACTAATGCTTCATTTGCAAGTAGAACAAAGTATGCATAATTACTTGAGAAATAACAAAAGGAATAAAAGAAACAACAAAAATTAAAAAAAAAATTGTCTGCCCAGCCTTTTGGTTTTAATAAATAGGCAAGGTCCCACATGACCTAGAAAATACTGGGACTGAATCTTTAAGTTAAAATGAAATGTAAGTATTCCCTGGAGCTGGAGAGATAGCATGGAGGCAAGGCATTTGCCTTGTATGCAGGACAGTGGTTTGAATCCCGACATCCCATATGGTTCCAGGAGCCTGCCAGGAGCGATTTCTGAGTGTAGAGTCAGGAGTGACCCCTGACTGTAGCCAGGTGTGGCCACCCCCCAAAAATTGCTTCTTTGTATCCAATAAAACATACCTATGATTCATAGAAATAATGACCTTTAATTTTTTTCATAGTCTTAATATTTGTCTTCTCTGGATAAAGTTTTATCCTTAATACTTCTCCTAATAGCATAAAAATAAAAAAATTAAAATTTCTATGGGTTTTAAAATTTCATAAAATATTTAAAATTAACATCAAATATAATTAGTTACTTCTTTAAATTAAGACTGGCAAACTATTGTAAACTTTCTTTTTCTTGGTATTTATTTATGTTTTTATTTATCTCTGAAAGGAAAATTAATTATTCAAATTTCTTACAATCTTTGGCCAGTGTGCTTAAGTTTTATTTTTAATTTATTGTTAGTATTGGATTTTTGTATGCTTTATCTTTCTGCCAGGAAATTTTTATTTGTTTGTCTTTCACTTATCAATTATTTTTCATTATCAATATTTCATACCTTGTAAACTGGCTAGTTTGATAAAGTAAAATCTATAAAGGATTCATATTTACTTCCTTTATTGCTTAAAAGCTTCCAGTTTTATGAAGAATATGTGTAACATAATAATATATTTATTAATTGATAAAATATTCAACTTATATCTTTGTTATAGGTAAGGTATTCGGTAAGAAATGAGTTAAACCATCAAAAATGTAATTCAAGAAGGTAGCTGGCTGAGTCCACATAGTATGGAAGTAGGGTGTTTGCCTTGCATGAAGAAGGATGGTGGTTCGAATGCCAGCATCCCATATGATCCCTCGAGCCTGCCAGGAGAGATTTCTGAGCTTAGAGCTAGGAGTAAACCCTGAATGCTGCTGGGTGTGCCCCCAAAACCAAGAAAAAAAAAGGGGGTAGCTGAGTTACAATCAAAAGGCTTAGATTTACATTTATTTAGCCATTACCTTAGTTTCAAATAAAATCATAAAATCATATTCAGCTTAATCAACCTTCCACTGAATACCAATATTAAAGTTATAATTCATTATACTGTTATAATATCTTATGTCTATATAATAGTCTCTTTCATAGATATACATCTCATTCTTTTATATATTTATTTCTATATATTTGTTTCTGTGTGGGAAGGGTGTAATACCTGACAATGCCCAGAATTTAATACTGGCACTGTGCTTAGGGCTTACTCATGTCAGTGCTTTGGGACCAAATGTGGCACCAGGAAAGGAAGCAGAATCAGCTGCATGCAAAGCAAGTGCCTTAAACTCTACTATTATTTTAGTTCAATTTAAAGTTTCTAAGATTGTGCTAGTGAGGAGACTATATATCTACTTATTTTTGCTTGGAAGAGAGGGTGAAAATATACCGTGGTGTTCCGGGGTTACTCCTGGTTCCATGTTCAGGAGTCATTCCTGGAGGTATACATTGAGACCGTAGTCCATGCTAGTGATTGACTATTACTGTGATAAGTCAGGGGACTGCTTTGTGCAAGGAAATATCTTAGCTCCTGTACTGTCTGTTACTTATCATTCATATTAGCTGCTGAAGAATTATTTAAAATGTTTAATCATAGGAGTCCTGCATCATAGATTATTTTATATAATTTATTATGAAACCCGAGTCAGAGGTAAAATTCATTACAGATTGCTAAAATATTTTGCAAATCATAAAGAACTTCCAGAGTATTTGACATTAATGCTATCCATTTAATATCTTTTAAAGAAAGAATTATTATTGGCAAAAAATTTGCCTACATAGTAATAAGAAATGGATATATATGTATATATACATATATCATTTAACAGGTGTCCAAGAATATGTAAATAGTAGTATAACTCAGAACATGGAATACAGAAAATTCTGAACAGGGCTCTGGTACCACATCCTTTTAAATGAGGAGAATTCACTAACAATGCAATATATGGTGATTTTCCAATGATAAACAAGTATAAATGGAGATTGCACCTCAAAATAGTCAGTGACATGAGTTGGAGAGGTTGTATGGTAGATAAGACTCTTGTTTACAGGGCTATTCCTGGCATTTTAAATATTCTCTCAAATCCAACCAGGAATGATCCCTGAGTGCAGAGCTAGGAGTAATCTTTGAGTAGTACCAGGTTTGGTCTCCTCCCTCCTTGCAAAAGCCCAAACCAAAACAGAACAAAACCCAAATAACAATAAATGATCTTCCTAAAATTCATGCACTGACCTTCCCAGAATGACATGAAATAGTATCCAATTTTTCAGATTTAACAAGTTTAGTTACTAATAATGACAAAACTTTTTACATCTCAAATAGACCAGATTGGGGAATCAGCCATAAAAGGGCAGTTCAAAACAAAAGCAAGTACAATCTTGAAATAAACAGAAGCCCCCCATAAAGGATGAAGCTGAGAAAATTAAATCAGGAGGGATGTGCTGAGTAAAATACCTTTTGGATTGAGTAGAGAACAGTTCATGGGAATAAAGCCATAAGGGAAGACTATGAACAAGGCTGTATGTATTGAATGTCTGGTTTGAAAAATCAGAAAAGG
The DNA here is from genome assembly GCF_024139225.1 of Suncus etruscus. Classification (NCBI taxonomy): domain Eukaryota; kingdom Metazoa; phylum Chordata; class Mammalia; order Eulipotyphla; family Soricidae; genus Suncus; species Suncus etruscus. The sequence continues at coordinate 14,055,875 of NC_064865.1, forward strand.
CTACTGCCTCTTTTGGGGGAGCTACTAATGAACATAAAAGAGAACATTACATTGATTCTAAGACTGCCTGAATGAAAACTCTGTCTGAAAAAGCAGAATGCATAACAAATGAGGATTAATGAATAAATTAAGAAGTTTATTAATACCAATTCTCTATACAGAGCTAATTCTAACTATCTGTGCTATTGCAGTGAACTTTGTGAAAATGCAAAGCTTGGAATCTGGACAGAAAGGTGGATGATTTGGAGCTACTCTTTTGTTTCAAAACTCAATTTTCCCTTTACCTTTTATTTCCCTACTTAAAATCATACAGCCTAAGTTTTTAGATAGTCACAGCTTAATAATAGAGTAACTTATCTAATTTATCAATGAATATTTTTTCAGTATTATTATTTGTTTTGTCTTGCTCAAGGGTTAGACAAGTAAAGATAAGCAAAACGGTTATGGTTCCTGATGATGAATTCATTGAGAAGATGGATATAAAAAGTATTATTTTTTCTTTTTTCTTTTTTTTTTTTTTTTTTTGGTTTTTGGGCCACACCCGGTAACACTCAGGGGTTACTCCTGGCTATGGGCTCAGAAGTCGCTCCTGGCTTGGGGAACCATATGGGATTCCAGGGATTGAACCGCGGTCCGTCCTAGGCTAGCGCTGGCAAGGCAGACACCTTACCTCTAGCGCCACCATGCCGGCCCCAAAACGTATTATTTTTTAAAACTTATTATGAGAGCCAGAGAAATAATACAGGCTATAAACTGATTGCCCTGTAGGTTGCCAACATTGGCTGAGCATCCCAGCTGTGACTCATGAGTGCTGATCCAAAAGTAATCACAGGGCACTTCCAGGTATGTCTCAAAATCCCCTTCCAAACCCTCAAAAACCAAAATAAATATAATTACTAACTATGGTATGATATGAGTTTTTTTTCTAATAGCATACTTAGAATTTGACAAAGTATTTTTGGAGAAGATAGTCTTTGATTGAGAACTGAAAACTTATCAGAAAAAAACAGTGAAGTCAAGCACACTAGGAGGTCATACTTCAAGGAGAATTATTCAAGGAGCTGGAGCAAGTGGTATAAATCAAGTGGCATGGTTAGATAGTGGTTAATATTTATTCAGGATTTATTTAAAAGGGTACCAGATCCTTAAACTGGCATTATTATTATAACATGAGGGTTTTTTTGTTGGGGAACCACAAGCAGTAGTACATAGGGGTTACTCCTGGCAATATGCTCAGAAATTACTCCTGGCCAGCTTGGAAACCATATGAGATGCCAGAACATGAACCCAGTTTGGCTTTGGTCTACCCACTGTTTTATTTCTCCAGCCCCAATATGAGTAAGTTTTAACTTTATTCTTATTAAAATGCAGAACATATTTTATACAAAGTCAAAAATCTAAATTTTTACTTATATTATCTATAAACTGATTTCATAGTATAAACATTTATTTGCAACTTAGTTATTTATCAGTGGGCCTTAAGGGAATTCTTTGTCACTAAAAATAGCAGTAATTCATTTATTTTAATTGCAAGATATATTAAATATACAGATTATATTGTATAATTATTTTTGAAATGGTTCTTAAATGCTATGTAGATTGTTTCCAAAATTTTAATGCCTTGAAGTATGTAGCCATTTTCTAAATATAAAAGTCATTGTTCTTAGTTTTTTAGAAAAAAATTTCTTCTGATTTAAAATTTGAAGCTATTATAACCAAACTGAATTTTTGAGTAGGTTTCCTATTAGCTAAATTATAAGTGGTACCTGTTTTCTACAGTGCTAAAACTAGCTTTCATTAATCCTAAAGTTTTGACAGAGTACTTGAAATCTGAAATACTTTCTGAGTAAAGTTAAAGTTAATTGTTTTGAAAAGTTCTATAGATATTAAATATCTGCTTGAATCAAAATATAACAATACAAAATGTCAGGTATTATATCAAAGTGGAAATAGCCGAACCTGCATAAAGACATTTAAATTCAAGTCAAAATACTGCAACAGACAAACACAACATTAATTTGAGGTAGAGCCTGATTATTTAAGTTTTCTAATGTCAAAAATCTGTCTAATAGAAAGATATTTGATCTTAATGTACTTGTGTTCCAAATATTTTAAATGACTATTAATCAAACATCATAAAGAGATAAGGTTGGTTACAATTTCTGAATATGCTATTAGGGCCAGCAATTTTGAAACTTTTTGCTAAGAATTAGAATGCTTTACCTCCATGATATCGCTCCAGCCCCTGTTGATGTGTTTCTCTTTCTTTTTACCTTTCTTCTCTCAAATTAATATTTATAGCCTCTAGAAGGACTACCCATTTTATGCTTGTTTAATTCTTACTCCCATTTTATTTATTTATTTATTTATTTATTTATTTATTTATTTATTTATTTATATTATTTTTCTCAAACAGAACCACATAATTTGAACCAACTTGTTCCACCTTTCAATTTGAGGGAAAAACAATGGAGGTCACCTAGACCAAACAGTTGTATGATCACTAAGTAGTAATAAAAATGATCGGACTTAAATACCAAACCCAGTTTAATGATAACAGAATCAATACCCAATCTACAACAAGATAGCCACAGAGGGGACCACTTATACTAGAAGTCCAGGGCGGGGGGGGGGGGTAAGTGAGAAGAATATGAGGAATATGGGATGCATGTTGGGAACAGGAGTGGAAGGAGGACAACTTTGGTGGTGGAAATGTCCCTGATCCAATGTCAATATAAACCTAAAATATTACTGTGAAAGATATGTAACCCACTTTGGTCAAAATAAAAAATCATCATTAAACAAACAAACAAAAATAATGAAAAAATAAAAGAATTAAGATGGTAAAATTTCACTCTCTTGTTCTTTCAGATGTGTTGAAGTTTTTCATACTACTGAAGGGTAGCCATGCAGGAAAATGGGACATATTTAGTTTCTTATGTATTTTTATGCATGAAACAGCTTAATAATGAGCAATGTAAAAAGTTTAGAATATTAATGGAATGGGATTAGTTGTATTCCAGCAAAACTCTATGTAACAGATGAGTGTTAAAAAAAGAATTATTATTTTTGTTTGTCAAACATTAAATTTCAAATGACAAGTCTTATGTCTTAAAATTGAAGAAGTTCTAACTTTGAAAAGTAGAACAGTTTTCTATATTAGTTGCAAAGAAAATATCTTTAATACTCATATGTTTTCATCCCATAAGTTTTTTTCTCTTGTTCCTAAACCTAATTTAACTAAATAGTCGACAGACTGTGACATATTTTCTAAGAATCATTTTTACAGAGTTGTAAAATCAATATGAAATTTTTTAAATAAGATACCACTCCTAGGAATATACCCTAGGAACACAAAAATACTACACAAAAATCCTCTCCTTACACCTATATTCATTGTAGCACTATTTACCATAGCAAGACTCTGGAAACAACCAAGATTCCCTTCAATAAATGAATGGCTAAAGAAACTGTGGTCCATATACACAATGGAATATTATGCAGCTGTCAGGAGAGATAAAGTCATGAAATTTTCCTATACATGGATGTACATGGAATCTAATATGCTGAGTGAAATAAGTCAGAGAGAAAGAGAAAGACACAGAATTGTCTCACTCATCTATGGGTTTTAAGAAAAATGAAAGACATTCTTGCAATAATAATTTTCAGAGACAAAAAGAGGAGGGCTGGAAGTTACAGCTCACTTCATGAAGCTCACCACAAAGAAGGATGAGTTTAGTTAGAGAAATAACTACATTTTGAACTATCCTAACAATGAGAATGTATGAGGGAAATAGAAAGCCTGTCTAGAGTATAGGCAGGGGTTGGGTGGGGAGGAGGGAGATTTGGGACACTGGTGATGGGAATGTTGCACTGATGATGGGTGGTGTTCTTTACATGACTGAAACCCAAACTCAATCATGTATGTAATCAAGGTGTTTAAAAAATACAAATACCAAATTAAAAATAAAAATAGAAGACTAATGTTCAGTTTTACTCACAGGAAATTGAAGCTCAAAGATGCTAAATTACTTCACTCAAAGCCACCCAGTGCTAACTAAAAAAGGCATGCTTTGAAATTCATATCCTTTCACACTCAGGATCCTACAGGTTTTGATTTATCATGTAGAGTCTGAGGTCTCTGAGGACTAATTCAAGCTCTTTCAGTTTAATAACAAAATCATTATTTTCAGAGAAAAAAGATTGAAGGTTGTAACAAATGTAGTGATACTGCCTGATTTCATCATGTTTATAAATAGAGATCAGAACAGATCCATTTGAAAGTTCAAACTACTGGAATGTTGTTACAACCGATATTCCCAGGCAGTCTGAAATGCATATTTATTACTGATGTTACTCTCAGAATTTCTAAGATCTGGATGATCATTCTGTGTGTATGAAAAAAGAGAAACATAGTTTACTGAAGATATATGTAGTGAAAAAGGATGGAAAGAATGGAAACCTGAACAGTTTACCATGCTTACTCAGGATATCTCTTTCATTTTTTGGGTACCAAAATGTACCTTAGGCTGCTGCTTGAAGACATTTTTATTGTTTGTTAACTTATCCTGATGCTGTTACTAGATTATGAATTCTACAGTATTTAAAAAAAAACAAAGAATATTGTTTTAGGAGCTCATGATTTTCTCATTTTCCCTCTTTTTAAAAAATAATCTTTATTTAAGCACCATGATTACAACCAGTAGTTGGGTTTCAGTTATAAAAAAAGCAACACCCCCACTCACCAGTGCAACCTTCCCACCAACAATGCCCCCCATCCACCTCCATCCCACCCCTTGCCTAAATTCAAGGCAGGCAATCTACTTCTCCTCACTACCATTGTCATCATAGTTGATAGTGTAGTTATTTCTCTAAGTGCACTCATCATGCTTTGTGGTAAGAAGCTTATGATTTTCTTACATAGTTTTCTTCCGCTAATCTGGCATAAAACACAGGATTTGAATAGGTAATTTATTCGAGTTTGCTATCTATACTTTTCTCTGATACATTAATACTGGTTTTTAGTTAGGAATTCCAATTATCAGAATGCAACAGAAAACCAATCACAGTGACAGTAAATATGAGTGTTCATTTTATATAATTCACTGCATAAATTTCTTTGAAGAAATGAATCTAAGAGTTAAAAAAGAATAAATGAAGTGAGTAGTACAAATGTGAGGTAGTAGCACCACCAGTGATACAAAAACTTTCTAGAAATTCCTTGTAGAATAAGACTTATATTCCTCTAAAAGGCCAGAGAGCAGTAGGGCATTTGCTTTGCACTTGGCCAATCCAGGACAGACCCTGGTTCAATTCCCAGCATCCCATATGGTCCCCCAAGCCTTCCAAGAGTGATTTCTGAGCACAGGGCCAGGAGTATCCAGTTAGCGCCAATGCCCGGTGTGACCCACAAAAACCAAAACAAACAAAAAGAAATATGTCACATGTTCATAAAATTTCAAGAGTTTGGAGTAAATGTTTTTATCCATGAAAATGTCAGTATAGGGGCCGGAAGAGTGCATGAAGGTAAGGCGTTTGCCTTTCATACGGAAGGTTGGTGGTTCGAATCCCAGCATCCCATATGGTCCCCTGAGCCTGCTAGGAGCGATTTCTGAGCATAGAGCCAGGAGGAATCCCTGAGCGTTGCCGGGTGTGACCCAAAAACAAAACAAAACAAAACGAAACGAAAAGAAAAGAAAAGAAAAGAAAACGTCAGTATGTACAGTATGTCTATGAATAGAATAAAAAGAATGCATATTAAGGAAGTTAAGAATAGTTCTATAGAATTAGTTTTCATTTCTGAATACATTGGAAACCATTACCAGGTTTTTGTTTTTTTTTGACTTTCACCTTTGTTAATCTAAATACTAAAGTTAGCTTTATAAATCTTTAGGCTAATATTTTTCACATAAAATCTCTCTGGTATCTGGTTTTATGAGGGTTATTTTCAGTGAAGAGTTTGCTAAATATTTAATAATAACTCATTAACAAGAAAAATTTTACATTGAACATGGTTCTTGATTAACTTTGGAAATTTACAATATGTTCTATTCTTTGTAAATATTTTTCCTGGACTAGAGAATTCATCTTCATCATATTTAAATATATGATTTTTAAAAAGTATTCATTTTTCCATCTGATAATACAGTCTGTCAAAGCAATTTGTTGTTGTTGTTTTTGGGTCACACCCAGCAGCGCTCAGGGGTTACTCCTGGCTCTATGCTCAGAAATCGTTCCTGATAGGTTTGGGGACCATATGGGATGCTGGGATTTGAATCGACGTTCTTCTGCATGCAAGGCAAATGCCTTACCTCCATGCTATCTCTGCCCCCCCAAAAGCAATTTTTAAATCTCCCTTAGTTCAATCACAAAAGCAATATCCCTGGTTCATTAGCAATAGAATGACTTGTTCTTTTATGACTTAATTCCTTGCTGATTTTCACTGTCATGCTCTTAAAAAGGAAAGCTTTTGCAAGACACAAAAATTCTAGGTTGCTAAATTTCATTTAAAAACAATTCTTTGGGAAGGAGATAACTTGAAAAGCAACTCAATGTTTGTTTACTGCTACCAGCTCCTTCTGTCACTGATGGAAATGTGAAAACAAAACCTGTCAAATGAAAGCTCATAACATCTTTGAATTCAAATGTGAGAGTGTTTTGAGTCCTGATTTACTAAAGGAAAAATATGTATGGGCTAAAGTGTGGTTTGTTACTATCAATTAATCAAAGAAGTTTATAGTTTTTCTTAAAGAAAGGGATTAAAATTTTGTTGTTTTGTTGTTCTTTATAAATAAAATCATATTTTACAGTAAAATTAGATAACTTCCAGGTCTTTGGGATAACTGTTTAAGAATAGCATGCCAACCAAATTTCTGGTGTTATGTGTCTTATTTTACAAATCTTTATTTGTAAATAGCTCAAGTAAGCATACTTCCATGGGTTACAGCAACCCCTGAAACAAGCAGCAACTCAATTAGTTTTTCTCTTCATCTTGCCACTTGACCTCTCCACTGCTCCATGGTTCATTCAGGCTTCTTGCTATGCCTTGTTGTTTTGTTCTTGCCAGTCTCCATCTCCTAGTGGATTGCTGGTCACCAATACATCTTTAGGGTCAACTGTCTCTGGTCTTAGTCTTCATCATCTGCCAATTTGTATGAATTTTATTTCACCAAGTCAACTGTCAGCATCTACCTGTCTGTCTCAATAATAGAAGTTAGTACTTCCATTGGGAATTGTCTCTACATATGAAAGGAACTTCTCATGTCTTTGTGCTTGTCTTCAGACTCACTTCAATTAGCACTTAGCACAATTATATTCAATTCCATCCAATTGTAGCAATCTATAAGATTTCATTATTTCTTATAACTGAGTAGTATTCTAATGGGTATTATCAAGATTTCTTTATCCACTCATCTGTTGTTGGACATTTGAGTGGCTTCTGGCTATTATAAATAATTCTGCTATGAACATAGGTGTGGACTTGTACTTTTGAATTAGTGTTTTCCTGTGTTCTTAGGATACATGCTTGAGTAAATTTACAAGGCTTCTATCTCCATGGAGAGCTCTATCTAGACTTAATTTTATGAGAAGTCCTTAAAACACTTTCCAAAGATACTGAAATAAACTAGCCTGCCAGGAGAGAATAAAAGTTCCTTTTTGGTACATCCTGTCAGCACTTATTGTAATGGAAAGGAAATGTTTACACATCACTTTGCATCTTTTTACTTCACTGAGAATGACAGTTTGATTTCTGTACCGTAGGAAATCCACTGGTTTCTCTTTATTTCCTAAGTTCTTTGCTTTTCCTACTTTTCCGGGGCATGAGTTATAATGACAGTTATTATTGCAGTGCTGAAGGGCTACTTTTGCCTGTACTACTAACAGGTGCTCAGAGGACCATAGTGGTACCATTTATAAAACTGTAGTCAGCTGCATGTAAGTAAGTAAGTAAGTAAGTAAGTAAGTAAGTAAGTAAGTAAGTAAGTAAGTAAGTAAGTAAGTAAGTAAGTAAATAAGTAAGCTTTAAGCCTTGCATTATAGCTCTTGTCCTTCTTGCTTAATTTCTATGACAAGAACTTCTAAGAAATTCTGTTATTGAATAACAGAGATTATTTTAGATAGCATCCTGTTGTTTTGTGCCTGATTTAGAGTAAAATATATTTGGTCTTTAATGAAGAATGGTGATAGTTGTACGTTTGTTGCATTATGTCTTTAATTATTAAGTTTTTTCAACCCCTATATAATTGAGGACTTTCAACATGTCTGGATGTTGGGTTTTGTTGAAGCGTTTTCTGAACCTATGGAGATGATCATGTAGCTTTTGTCTTTCCTTTTATTGATGTGGTGTATTACCTTAACAGTTTTGTGTATATTATACTATCCTTGCAAACCTAGAATGAAAACTAGCTATGATTATATATAATTATATATAATATAATATAATTATATAATATAATATATAACATAAATATATATAATATAATTCAATTAACACCTTGATACATACAATTCATAAGAATTTTTCTGGGGGCTGGTGAGATTGCATGGAGGTAAGGCATTTGCCTTTCATGCAGAAGACCATTGGTTCAAATCCTGGCATCCTATATGGTTCCATCATGCCTGCCAGGAGTGATTCCTGAGCATGGAGCCAGGAGTAACCCCCCTGAGCACTGCCGGGTGTGAACCAAAAACTAAAAACAAAAAAAATTTTTTTTCTGAGTATTTTTTGCATCTGTACTTATGAAAAATATTGGTCTGATATGTTCTTTCTACTAATATCTCTGTCAGCATTTAGCATAAAATAATGCTGTATTTTTAAAAACTATATTAGGAGATTCTTTTTTCTTTCTGATCTTTTAAAGTATTGATGGAAGGTCTCCTTTGAAAGTTTGGAAGAACTTAGTAGTGAGCCATTCTGATCTAAACTTTTATTCTCTTTTTATTTTATAGAAAAGAATTTACAATAATTATCTTTACTTCTTTGACAGAAATAAGGCTATTTAAGTTTTCTACATTCTCCTGACTCAGTGTCGCATAAGCAATAAGACTCAAAAAAAGTATAAATAATTTTGTTACTGAACTTAGTGGCTTACAGTTGTTCATAATAATTTTGTATAATTTTTTGTATTATTGGAAGATTTGTTGTAATTTTTCTCTTTGCAGTTTCTAACTTGTTTGCAGTTAGATGAACACTTGAATTTTCTTAACATCTTAGAAATAAATATCACCAAGAAATTAATTGATGTAATTATATTTATTTAATAGACAAAAAAATTTTTACTTAGGAGTTTTTCACATAGTTTTATGTCAAATAAACTAGTTACCTAGATAATTTTTCCCAAAAGTCAGACCTTTTTATGAAGTGAGTGTCCAATACCTTTTTCATATTATTATTTCCTGAGTGAATAGACTCAAAATATTTATACCCTTCTGGCTACTCAGCTGAACTTCTTCTGATAGATTCTTAAATATTCACAGATTGAGTGATTTTGGGGGTGCAGTTTTTAGATCATTAGTTGTAAAAGTATTGTAGAATCTTAAATCAGAAATAGGATCAGAGGCTGACAGATTGAGAACTGGTTTTGCAGTAATGTCTAGGAAGTTATTTTTGTACTATAAAGAATTCTTCTAGGGGCCGGGCGGTGGCGTTGGAGGTAAGGTGCCTGCCTTACCTGCGCTAGCCTTGGACGGACCGCGGTTCGATCCCCCGGCGTCCCATATGGTCCCCCAAGCCAGGAGCGACTTCTGAGCGCATAGCCAGGAGTAACCCCTGAGCGTCACCGGGTGTGGCCCAAAAACCAAAAAAAAAAAAAAAAAAAAAAAAGAATTCTTCTAATATCTATGATAATTTTATAAATGCCCACTATTCTACATTCAAACCATTACTATTTAAATTATATAATTACTAAGTGAATCAATTTAGTATCTGGTTCAAAAGCACATTACTAGCCAAAGACTTCAAGGTTTATAATTAGTAATTTATTTGACCTAGTTGCATTTAAAAATCAGCAAAGTATAGATAACCTTTATGTAATGACATACTACTCATACTACCAATCAAATTAAATTATTAGAGAACAAATGGTGGTGGCATAATATGTTATGATGAGAATGTAATTTAAGAAAACTATGTAATAATTTTTTGCAGAATTTAGTGGGAAGAAAAATGATAGATCTGAAGGTTTCAATTTTATACATTACGCAGTATAAAGTATATCAAAAGTAACAGAGAGTTTCTGCAGTGAAAAAACATCTCATTGCTATGTTTCAAGATGTGTATAGGTAATTCATGTGTGCTGACTCTGATGTTCTCATTTTCTAATTATTGAGAATAGGGCATTGCTATAAGAAAAATTTTTGAGTCTTCAGGTGTCTCATTCTGTAGAACCTGTCAACTGGGGTACAAGGAAATGGTGTCAGAGTGAAAAGAGAGATGGGAAAATTGAGTGGCTAAAGAAATCACTGATTTATTAAGTCTTGCACAAGCATTTTTATATCTCTTGGAAGCAGACAGTTTATATCATAGCAGGTGTCAGGGGTGCATATCAGGAAATTCCATAGCCAAGGCCAATATGTTTATGCAGCAAACACCTATTACTTGTTATCTGCTTGTTTTACAACCACCTGCCATATCCTGTAGCCAAGAATATCTTATTTATGATAAATTTAAACTTTACATTGCTTCTCATAAATAAGCCCCATTATTTGTTCAATTAGTTAATCATTCCAATCCCAGGGCCATTATTTTTTTTACAAGGTTAAATCGTTGTTTGTTTGTTTTGGTTTGTTTTGGTTTTGGTTTTTGGGCCACCTCTGGTGACACTCAGGGCTTACTCCTGGCTAGGTGCTCAGAAGTCACTCCTGGCTTGGGGGACCATATGGAACACTGGGGATAGAACCCCTGTTCTTTCTGGGTCAGCCATGTGAAAGGCAAACACCCTATCACTTGTGACACTGCTCTGGCCCCAGTTTACAATCTTTGTTAAGCTTTGTCAATTATTGTTTTTGCAGCAGATTTAAGTTTACTACATTTAAGCACATCTGAATATCTCAAATTTCAAAGTACTACAATTTTTTTCATGTCATTAGAAGTCATTCTTGATTATTTATCTGAGTACTAAGTATATATTCCTAAAATCTCCTTACTAAACTCACACAAACTCATTATCTGGTAGACTCAGGCCAATTTCCATTTCCAACGCCTGTTATTCTCCACTACTATCTCCTAGAATTAGAGCCAGAGCACTCTCGAATAAAGATTCATTGAAATTTCATAGCCTAGAGGAAAGGTTTTGCACATAAAAAATGATAAGACATAAACCTCGTGTCCAAATTTTGGGGGGTAGTTTGTGATGAAATAGATGCTAAAAATGCTAGGTCAGAAAGAGTGAAAATTATTTTAAATAAGACTAAATTAATTTGAGGCTCTGAAAAAGACATATTAACTAAACAAATATAAAAAAGGGAAATTAAACTTTATTAAGCCTAAATAGATATGGTTAATTTAATCTAAGATTTATCAGACTTTTTCTATAAAGGAGCATATAGTAGATAATTTTATACCCTTAGGCAAAATCAAGGATGTATAATGTATGTATTTAAAAATTGAGGGGAAAATTATATGATATTTTAATTTATTATGATATAACATTTTAGTACTTTTTGGCAAGATAGATATAGCAAAAATGTACCAAAAATCTTAATTTTACTTGGAACAGATAATGTTTTGCTCGTTGATATTCAAATTTAGTGATCACTTCATCAAAATTGCTTACATATGTTAATCTGTCAATGTAATATGAATATATATATATAGTTCAGCTAGACAAAAAATACTGCCAAATACTGATGTAAAACACATGATTTTTTTAAATTAATATCTTTATTTAAACATCTTGGTTACAAATATGATGTGATTAGGTTTCAGTCATGTAAAGAACACTCCCCCTTCACCAGTGCAACATTCCCATCACCAATGTCCCAAATCTCCCTCCATTCCACTCCACCCCCACCTGTACTCTATACAGGCTTTCCAGTTCCCTCATTCATTCACATGGTTATAATAGTTCTCAGTGTAGTTATTTCTATAACTGCACTCACCACTTTTTGTGATGAGCTTCTTGAAGTGATCTGGGAGTCCCAGCCCTCCTCTCATTGTCTCTGAGGATTGTTGAAAAAGTGACTGTTATTTTTCTTAAAACCCATAGATGAGTGAGACTATTCTGCATCTATCTCTCCCCCATGACTTATTTCACTCAGCATGATAGATTCCATGTACATCCATGTATAGGAAAATTTCATGATAGGTATTGGGGTTAGGGGACACCTCATGCCGGATGACATTCTCCCTAGCTTGGGGGGTGCTGGGAGGCTTGGCAGGCCTCCAGCCATTCCCCTATTTCCCCCTGGACTCTAGGCCTGGCTTGAGTGCCAACTCAGGTGGCCTGCTGTGGGTTCAAGGTGGACTCTATTAGGGGTCCCCAGGCTTACCCCCCTTCCCTATTCTAGGGAGGAGGAGCAAAAGGAAGGGCCGGGCAGATAGCTGGCTTCTGGTGCCTTGATCCTGGAGGCCAGCTCATCCCAGGTATTGGGGTTAGGGGACACCCCATGCCGGATGGCATTCTCCCTAGCTATCTCCCCTTTATTTCAGGTATTCCCTGGTTGCCATCCTAGGAGGACTCTATCTTGGTCCTCAGTCTTTCGCCTTTGTCTCCCTACACTAATGGGGTGGAGGGCCGGCTGATGCAGCACTGGTGTATGTCTTGACATTCACTGGTATTTTTTTTCTCATTGGTCTCCATTTTAAAAACCACTAGCCCCCACGTGTACCATATATATTCAAAATAATAATGGGGGTACCATATATATTCAAAATAAAAATGAGAGGATGGACTCTCAGGCTGGGAAGAGGCCAGTACTCTTTTTCTACGTGTTCACTCTCAGCGGCTTCTTGGCCTCTTCCTTTCTTCACTGTGTAACTGTGTTTGCTACCATACTAGGTTTCTGATTAGTTCCCACATACGGTGACTATTGAGTCCACTGTCTTAAGTTAGATTGTTTATTTTCCCCTTCTATCCCTTTGTTATTTGTTAAATAAGGAAGTTAGTAGAAGTGTCCCTCCATTTAAAGTTTGTATAAGAACCAAGTCAATTAGATTGTTGAACTTGTTCTACTATCCCCATAGGCATGTAATACAATTTCGCCATGTGATACTGTTCTTCCTTTGCATAGGCACATTAAAATGGGAAATTATATTCAAACACGTTCTTATCTTAAACAGATGAGAACACACAAATCTTGTAATGCAGTAGGACCTTACACCCTGAACATTGTCTTAAAGATCTGGCACATTGTTAAATAAGGAAGTTTGTAGAAGTGTTCCTCCATTTAACGTATATATAAGAACAAGTCAATTAGATTATTGGACTTGTTCTAGCATCCTCATAGGCACCAATCTTGCTGGGAACTGTACAATAAGAAATTTTGGTGAAAGAGTCCCTCAGTTTAATATTTATGTTTGAACCAGGTCACGAGGATTTTTGGACTTGTTCTTGTGGCCCCCTTATGCGCTGATAATGCCAAGTGGCATTATTCCATGTTTACATGGGCACATTAAAATGGAAAATACTATACATACAAGTAAGTTCTTATCTAATAGAGATGGAAACACACTAATCTTGTGGTGCAAAGGAACCTTACAAACCCTGAACATTGACATGATGACCTAGCACAGGCCTCAGAGGTTTGGGCATTTTCCAGTCACCCCTGAACCAGGGAAGCCATCTATGAAATATTCAACATTTTTTATGACATCACCTGGAAGCAATCCTCTACCGGGGAAGACCCTTCTGCTGCTCTGACATTGATTTAATCAAAAGAGTCTTCCCTTACCCATGAGAAGATTTAAACAACAATGAAGACTTGCGTACTGGACAGGGTTTTCTGCATTGCTCGTTAATTGTGAGATGAAATTAGATGCCACTCGGCACCATCCTGACTTCAATGTGGGATGTACAGATTCCAGGATCTTCAATGCAGAGGCATTAGATCAACAACAGAGACTGTGAAAAATATAACTGTATGGGCACTGCAGACAATGACCAGGATTGGACAAACTGGGTTGCCTGGAGCCTAGAAATGGTCTTCTGTCAGGAAACTTCAGGGTTAGGGTCTCTTGGAATTAGGCCAAAGTTTTTCCATTCCATGAACCCCATGCTTTGGTGGGCTCATGCAAACGATAATTGACACACTAACATTGGAAAAAAAGAAAAAAAATAACAGTCAAAGATATTATTGCTGATAAGTTCCCCAAACTAGAAAGTGTTCATATCAAACGAGAGGTATTCATATTTCGAACACCTGAAGTAGCAGCTATAAGAGATACACAGAAAAATACTCCAAAAACATGTCCTGATGAGAATGATGGGAGTATTCTATCTCTAGATAAATACTATCTAGTATTTTCCTTAGTATATCTTCATTTTACTATCTCTAGATGGAATACTATCTATACTGAAAGCTGCATGATTGATGAAGAAAATTACATGCAAAGGAGTATCCCAAAGATTTACAGCAGATTTACCAAAGGCCAAATAGCAGAGGTAGAATATAATAAAAGAATGCAACAGAATGAATGCCTCACCACGAAAACTTTATTCAGTTAGAGTCTTACTCATTTAAAGAAATTATATACAGTTTCATGGGTAATTGACATTTAGGAACTTTATAAACTCAAAATCAAATTTAAAAGAACTACAGGGAGTTCTTTAAAATAAAAATAAACCTCATAAAGACAACAAACTCCTAAAAAAAAGGTGGCACAAAATTTCATGAAAATATGCACCAATTAAGAGACACAAGTTGGAGCAAGAACTAAAACAAATGAATCCAAAATTTTGCTGCCTGGATGAACACATTTGAATAATCAGACTCAAAATCAAAGGTGGAAAGAACATTTAAAGCAAACAACTCCTTCAAAATGACTGGCTTGGCCATATTTCTTATGTTGTGTGATAATAACATTCATATACAACATAGATGAGTGCCAGATGGCTGGCCCATGGTAAAAAGCTTACTACAAATAGTGGGGCAGTGCAGTTATGGCAGAGAAGTGACCACTATGAAAATGATCATTGGAAATGATTACTCTAGACAAGAATTGGGTGCTGAAAAGAGGCAAAATGATATGCATGAAACCACTTTAGTAGCAATATCGGAAACCACTGTAAATAAGAGGAAAAATGGGAGAGGGAGAAAGTGCATGAGAGAGAGCTAGGGCAAGAGTGAGTGAGAGAGAGAGTCAAAGAGGCAGTGAAAGAGAGAACAAAGATGTCTGATACACAGGGAGGCATGAGGGAGGGCAAGGAGCAATGCCAGTGGGAAACTTGGGAACATTGTTGGTGGGAAATGTACACTGGTGTTGCATGCGATATGACTGTTTCTCAATCACGAACAACTTTCTAAATGTGTCTAATGGTGATTCAATTAAAGAATTTATTAAATTATTTAAAAAATGAGGATAAAAAGAACTGAAAGCTGAAAATGTCTGCCATAGAGACTGGTGAGGAGGGGATAAGGGAAGGAAATCTGGGGACTCTGATGGCTGAAAGGGATCAGACTGACTGGCAAAGGGATATTTGATTGACATTGTGTTACTGAAACTCAATCACGAACAATTTTATAACTGTATCTCACGGTTATGCCATTAAAAAGTCATTAAAAATTTAAGTTTCAAAGACTAATTTTGAAATTAATTCAGTTCTTAAAAATATTGGTTGAGTGTAGTTTTAATTTAGCAAAATTTAAGTTTTTAATTATTTCATTTAAAATTTAATTGCAATAAAACTTTTATCTATTAAATTGCTTTTTAATCAGAGTAACTTAGGATATACAGCTTCTATTCCCAGATAGAAAGTAGCAAACATGATTTTTAAATTCTTCCTGATGAATGCAGTTCACTGCTGATATTACACATTCTGTATCAAATAACAAATTTTAATTTTTCTCTAAAATATTGCTACTAAGTAGTATAATGAAGAAACACCTAAATAATAGTTTATTTTATTTTGGTTTTGGGGCCACATTTGGCAGCGCTCAGAGGTTATTCCTGGCTCTATACTCAGAAATCATTCCTGGAAGGGACCATAAATAATGTCGGTAATTGAACCTGGGTTCCTTCCAGGTTGGCAGCATGCAAGGCAAATGCCCTACCACTGTGCTATCTCTTTGACTCAGAATAAACAACTAAATTTTAATAATTTTTGATAGCTTGTTCAATTCAATGCTTTTCTAAACATCCTTCCACTACATCAGGTTGGTTCATTTTACAGGTTTCATTTCCATTTGTCTTTAATTAAATTTCTGAACTTTGCTCAAATTATTATTATTATTATTATTATTTGGTTTTTGGGTCACACCTGGCAGCTTTCAGGGGCTACTCCTGGCTCTACACACAGAAATCACTCCTGGTAGTCTGGGGTACCATATGGGATGTCGGGATTCGAACCAATGACCTTCTGCATGAAAGGCAAACGCCTTACCTTCATGCTATCTCTCCAGCCCCTGCTCAAATTATTTTTATCTGTAGTTGTTCTACTCAATTATTTATTCACAGAAGTTAATGTTTAGGGAGGTTGTAGGACGACTTGGCGATTTTCAGCATTTAATCTTGGCTCTACATTCAGGGATTAATACTGTTGGTGATCAGGAGATCATATGGAATGCCAGGAATGATTGTGGGTGGACCTATGCTAAGTAAATTGGATTGAGGAGATAGGGCCAATGAAAATAAACATGGACAATAATTAATATTGTATATCAATATATAATAATCATGTAACACAGCTATGACATCATTGCATAATAAATACAATGCTTGGTGATGTAATTAAATAACAAATAATCTACACTTAATGACTAAAATTAAATTAATGGTTTTTTTAAAATTGTTTTAAAGATTAAAAACAATGAAGCATGTATCACATTATTGGGATGATATGGATCACTCCTGGCAGGCTTGCGGGTCATATGAGGTGCTAGGGATTGCACCAGAGTTGGCCACATACAACGCAAGCACCCTACCAACTGTACAATCACTCTTTCTCCAGTATGTGTTAATAAAAAGCAAAATATGCCAATGGCTATATACATATATATAAATATGTATCTTGCTTTGGACCAGCTGCCTGGTAATAACTGCTATTATGATTTGTACACAGAGCAGAGGGAAAATTAGAGTGCCACACACAATGCCTATTGTATTCCCAACTCAACCTCTATTGTTTTAGCACAGGCATGGGCATACCATGCACAAATTATGAGTAGAACAGAGTTTTAATAAAATTGTATCAATGTAATATTTGAATAATTTTACTGACCTATCATCAGTATAAATGTGTATAAAACATTACGTCTATATTTCATCCCTCATACAAATTCTAAGAAAAACACCAAAATAATATTTATCTTAAAAATGCCAAAAGAAGTGATGAAAGCATCCTGCCTGATGAACTTGAAATTAAGGTTTTCAACCTTTCACATCTTTTTGTGATACTTCCTTTATCTTTTCTATTAGAAAATATTTTGTTTGTTTGTTTTATGTCAGGTTAAGGTAGTTACCTTAATTTCTTAGTTTTCTGAAACAGTCACTTCTTGACCTTATTTTTTAATTTTATCCTGCTGTCCTGCTTACTTTCTATTACTGATTTCTATTTTTGTCTGGGGTCCAGTGGAACTATGGAGAAAGGAAAAATGCAAGGAGATTTTCTGTGTTTTTCTTTCTCATCTGTTACTGACAGAAATGCCATTTCTCATTTTCAAGATACCTCTAGTCCCTTGCTGTAGATGATTCGGTTTTATTTCCACTAAATTATCATGGGATCTCCTGAGGGCTGGGATACTAGAGAACTCTGAAAAAAAAAAAAAAAAGCAGGCCTGTGGGGTAAGAGGAGGAACCCCACTCTGTTGAACTACTTTCTCCTAGTGTTCTTTTCCATTTAAAACTGAACTTGAGGGTCTCTAGGACTCTATTGATCTTTGGTGCCACATTTTTGTATTTTGAAGGTCCTGAGATCCAAAGACAAAAAGGAGAGAGACACCATGAGTTTAGCATATTTCATTCTGTTTATTTGGGGGGGGGTTGTTGTTGTTTGGGGGAGAACACCCAGCAGTACTCAGAGGTTACTCCTGGCTCTGTGCTCAGAAATCACTACTTGAAGGCGCCGAGGACCACATGGAATTCTGGAGCTGGAACCCTGTTGGCCACATGCAAGCCAGACACAATGCCCGCTGTGCTCTAGCTCTGGCCTCAAATTCTGATTTTTTTTTTTAAATTTTTTTAGCTTACCTGTTATTATTCTTAAAGGCCAATAATCTTACCCAGATATTATAGCTGAATTCTGTACCTCCTTTTTATTATTGGTGAGGGAGCAGTGATCAAAGTTAATGGTGGCACTCTGTGATATTCTGCTAATTTAGGTGATGTTAATTAGTTGATTCAATTTAAGAACTTGAATATGTTGTAATTCACGTAAGGACCTAAATATGCTGTAATGGTCAGATGTTGTGATGCCAGAGACTACCAGGACTTTCTCAGCAGTATTTAAATTGCCATCAGTCTCTGGAGTCCAATCCAGATTTGGGGCATGCAAAATTAGCATCCCCAACCCTGTACTATATACTCTGACTCCTGCTTAGGCATTCTCATCCAGAAAAAGCACCAGTAGCAGCACTCCTTTTTCTAGGTCCAAATTAATATTTAGTTGGGATTCTCTAATTTCTCTCTTCTGAGTCCAAGTTTTAAATTGGCACATCTAGTAAATGTCCTGCCATTCATTTCCTTCAAGAATCCTCCCTTTATTTGGAGATTTACTTCGATCTTCCAATCTGCTTAGTCCTTAAGGCTTTATCTTTTGCCCTTAGTTCTCTAGCCCAGGAAAGATCTTTGCTTCAATATTTTGCTAACTCTCTGGATGCACATTTTACTTATTTCTTCTTACAGTTAATGATATTTCTTATTTTAAAATGAATATAGCTATGCATTAAAAAGAGGCAGTTATTTTTGATATTTTATACAGCATTATAGTTGTCTTCTACATGGTAGTCTAAAAATACTTTTCTCCTAACACGCATGCTTACTATAGGTATTCTTCTTTATTTCAAAATGATTAAAACTGAAGGATGTTCCTCATATGTCTTGCATGAATGCTTGGACGCTACACTTGGTTGTCCTGGCCCCTGAGAATTCACAAGGTGTGGGTAACAAGCAGCAATAACAACAATAAAATAAAAATAAAATTTATATTCTGTTGTGATATGAAAATAATTCTATAAAATTCTTCTAAATATGATGTTAATAAGCTAAAGATTCATCTTTCAATTTTATCTCTTTATCTCAATGAAATTTTTTCTGGGACAGTTTATGAACATTTAGGACAAAGTATGAGATTAGGTTTAAAGTATTCATTAGATTATATAGTGAATGTATCATTAAATTATAATTAATTCTCAGTTTAATATTTTTCTGACATTAAGAACTCATCATATTTGTGTAATATACATATCAATAGCTGTGTTAATTCTGAAGTCTATAACATACAATAATATCCATATAAAAATCTATGATTAAAGCAGTAATGTCATAGAATTAACTTTTTTAGCCTCATGCTGCCTTTGTAGTCAATTTCACAAATTTCTCTCTCTTTCTACAAGTTTTAAAAATAGATGAACCATTGTAATATATTATTTGTTCTACTAGAGATTTTTTGCAGTGATTATAACATCAAACTATGAATCTATGAAAAAAAACTATGATCAGAGTGGAATTTTAGAGATATTTCAGTTTGAAATCAAGTCTCTATGGCTTACAACACACTTAAAATTTTTAAAATTTGAGATTGATTTATTAAAGTATGTTAGATGGGAATAGGTGGTTATTTTCTATTATTCCTGGAGGTGTGCAGTCCAATTCAATTCTCTAATAAAGGTAGTGCTGTTCAGTGTAATTCACTGGAGTGGTATTTCAGGATTGATGAAATACATAAGGAGACCATTTTATTAGGACAACTCCATCATAGTAGGACGGCTCCTATGGCAAAATTTTTTCTAAGGCTTATGAGCCTGATAATTCTACAATAAGAGGATTCTGGTGGACAGGGGATAGAATATATCTGGAAAGCCTAAAGGGGAAAGTGTAAACAAGAAGCAATTTTAGAATTTTAAATTAGGTTTGATAATGCCTATAGGGTAAATAAGTGCACCATCTTCTAAATACTACTCAGTTAATATTTTAAGTTTAAAAAATATTCTGTTTCAAGGTTAGTTTCCTTTGGGGGTAAAATGCTATTTCTACAGTACATAGATGGCTATAGAGAGAAATGAAAGTTTATGTATTTGTTCCATTCTGATAGGCAGTGTAGAATAATTGGGTAACCTCTTCTAGTTTACATACTCTATGCAGAGGGTAGGAATCCTGTGATATATTTGATATTCTAAGTAGTATGTCTGATCTTGATTAATGACAACTCTATAACTGTAAGGTGAATATATCTGAGTTAAAAGTATAATAAGTCCACACTAACTCTGCTGTTAGGTGAGAGACATTTATCTAGAGTTTAAAAAATGGTATATACAGCACAGTGAGTGTCCTTAGGTCTAAATTAATGATAGTCTGTTCTTTATTGGAGCCATTTTTGTTTGATCTGGAGATAAAGAAAGATATGGGATTAGGCAGCTCTCTGCTGTGTTGGGCTCCATGGTTTTTTTGAATGAGACCTTTAAATTGCTTTAAAGGAGTGACTCCATGAAGAGTTGACTCATTGTTTTGCTTGGTGTTCTTTAGACAGTAATAACATAGCTATAAACAAGCAACGAGCCAGTAAAAGTTGAAAAATTTTTCATAGCCAAATAAGAGACTTACACCTTCGCACAAGGTTTATAAAATTCATATGGTTGAATTGTTAAGTATGTGCATTTCCCCTAAAAGGAAACTTTCCAAATAAAATAAGCTATCTACAGACAAGCTACTCATTTTCTAACTCTTCTAATAGAAGTAGAGAGTTAAAACTTCTTATCATTACTGTTTGCATGACTTGTACAACAGCTTTCTAGTGGCATTCTAACTTCTTTTTAGGTGCCAAATTTATTTGCAGGACATGACCTAAATAAAAGAATGACTGTTATCCTCTCATTGACTGTCTCAGGTTTAAGAACTTAATTGCAGTTATTGCCTGGTATCTGTCTCTACAAAATGTTTTCTATTTCCTTTTATCCTACAACCTAATTAGCCAAAGTTCCATGAAGAGTGGGATGTTGACCCAAATATAACAGTATATTGACAGGCTATTCAACATAATTTGGCAGCTGAAATGTATCTTTTCTAATTTATTACTTATTTTCTACTTATGCTCTAATCAGAGACTCATTTGCATATGTACACCTAATTATCATTTATTAATCTTTTAAACTAAAGAAGTAATTGAAGAGAAACAGAACAGTGCAATAAAGGGAAGCATTGCAGACAGTCTATAACATGGCACAGTAACACAACTCTGTCCCCATACCCGTCCTTTCAGTATGCATGCATTTTATAAATCCCTTCTTCTAAGTATAGAAAGAACTTGTCACTGCACTAATTAATAAAGCATGACAATGATAAGTTGTTATCACTTTGATTAGTGCATGATATATGAATGACAAAGGAAAAGAATATTTGAATATATGATTAAGGTTTCTAGTCAGTGGTTGTGAAGTAATCAAAAGGACGAGGAGATAATGAGGTCAAATCAGGTGAAAGTCCTTGACAAAGAAGCTAGACTTCCTCTGAGTAATGAATTCCCCCTGATACCTTAAAGAAGCAAGGAGTTAAGATGTACCATGCTTTCTTTGGGTTATTGTTTGTTTTTATTTTTAATTTTGCTACTGTTTTTAGAGCTGTACCCTGTGGTGCTCAGGGTATATTCCTGGCTCTGCACTCAGGAATCATTCCTGGAGAACTTAGGAGACCAAATGTAGTGTCAAGGACCCAACCTGGATGGTTGGCCTCCAAAGCAAGTGCCCCACCCACTATATCTCTCCACCCTGTAAAATGTTTTATATAGTGCTATGATTAAAAAGCAAACAAATAAACAAAAGAAATGAAAGTGGCCCTCAGGAGCTGAGGGTATTGGGTGCACCAGTAAGGAACTGAATACTTCCAAGAGGACCTCTAGCATCTGTTGCTTGAGTTTCTCTTAGCCCAAGCCATGTTGAAACCTTATCTTCAGTCACTGAGATCTTCAACAAAGAACCTAGTTAAGTTGTTTCTAGACTACTGACCCACAGAAATGGTGAAATTAAAGATATTTAATGGTGTATATGTACATAAATATTTATTTGAAGTACAAACTCATTTACAATATTGTAAATAATAGAGCCACCTGACACTTCTCATTTCTTTGTGTTTGGTAACCTCAGTTCTGTGAGCCAGTTCTTAAATTTTGTTGTCTTTCTCAAACTATTAGTTTTGTATTCTTATTACATGACAGGTATTCAATAAACAAAAAGCCACAGAAATAATACCTGAAGTGTTAACATGTCATTGTAGATATGTACTCAAGAAAAGTAAGCATAAACTTTTCCCTCATATAGTGTATGTGACAAAATTGCATCAGTAATTATGACCTGAAAACTCAAATTATAAACTTGTCATTTATTAGCTAAATAATTGGAGCAACTTCTTTGATTAATTTTCATTTGTCTCCATAGAAAAGTGATTAAATAAATAATATGCATATTATTTATATATAAATAATAAGATTAAATAAAATAATATTTTATCTTTATGTTTTGTAAATTTTTATTTTTTGTAGTTTAAAAAAAGTACTTTAACATATTTTGAAGATAGTTCTGCCTAATGCCCTATATGCTCTTCCTTAATATTTCACTAAAAATTGAATATTGTTATTTTCCTAATTGTTGGTTGTAATATCAATTTTAAAACATCCATGCCTTTTAAATTCAGAATCATCAAAACTCACTGATAATGCTTTGGATTTTTTTGGTTTTTATTTTTACTATTAAGATAAAGTGATTTACCTAATCATAGTTGTGTCTCAGACATAATATCAATGTCACCTGTCAACTTCCCCTTGACCAGTGTCTCTACGTTTTCTCTTATCCTTCTCTATGTTCTTGCCTATTTGACAGGCATATTATTAAATTTGATTTTTTTTGTGGTTTAAATCTCTGACTTTAAGTGGTCAATATTGACTCTGAGGTTTGGACATATAGCTATAACCACTCTTCTACACTAGTGATGTATCAGAGGACTCTTGTCCCTGTTATTGGCTGTCTGACACTTCTTACCTGCTTTTGATTTTATTTCGCCTCTTCTTTTCCCTATAGTTTGGGGTCAAGGGTGATCTAATTGCCTTCTTTATACTACTGTGCTGTTGCAATTCAGTCCCTGAAGAGGTTGACTGATAGAGGGATGGAGGATGAGGTCTTTCCCCTCCAGCTCGGAGCACGCATCTGCTACCCTGTCTAGCCAATGACTCGGAGGTGAAACAGCGGGTAAACAGCTCGCAGTCAGGCTTGTGGAAATATTAGCTTTATTCAGTGGACAAGAGTGAAGTCCAAAAACTCAGCATAAGTTACAGCCAAAAGCCTCTCGCCTTCCACAGACCCTTGTTTTTATGCCCCAGAATCAGGTATCACCCTAGGGTGGGGCAGAATGCTAGGTCACACCCTAGGGTAGGGCACAATCACTGATCAGTGTAGTGTCAGTAACATAATAATCCCCTAAAATATTTACATACACAACACTGTGCATTCTCTCATTCACTTATTTTATACACCACAGATAAGGGAGATGAAGTATTTTTAATATTCTTAAAGTTTTTAATTTTATTACAATTTTGGCCAGAGTGATAGCACAGCAGTAGGGTGTTTGCCTTGCATATGGGAAACCTGGAATGGAAACAAGTTCAATTCCTGGTCCCCTAAGCCTGCTAGGAGCAATTTCTGAGCTACTCTTAAATATGACATCAAAAATACTTTCCATAAGAGAAAAAACATGAATGGCCAAGAGACACATGAAAAAATGTTTCACATCTTTAATCACCAGGGAGATGCAATCAAAATAACAATGAGATATCATAGTTAGAGGCTAGAAAGAACAACTAATTGAACTTGAGCTCATGTATGGTATAGTTATACCATATAGCTATAGCTAGAGACCCTTAGTTATTTTCCTGACATCATATTTTCAACCCCATACCAGCACAGCTGTATGAAATCACACAGACCCTTGAGCACCACTGAATGTAGTTTATTGGTCCTTAAGCATGATAGATGTTACTTTGAGGGTAATCACTGTATATGTGGTATATAATGACTCGTGAGACTGTTAGAACCAATCAGTACTATATATTCCAGACATACTACCGAATGGTCAGGACTATGCTCTAGGTCAATTACACTGAAAGTGGTCCTTGGATCCCAAGGCACTAATGTGGAGGCCTGTTAACCTACCAAAAATAAAAAAAGAACAACTTATTTAAATTAAAATCATAAAGACATTTTTCTTCTATATTCCTTCCCCAAATATTTTATTTTTGTTTTTGTTTTAGTTTATGATCCAGTATAAATTAATTTGTATACAAGATGTGAGGTATACTTTCAAGATATTTTCATAACTATGAACTTAAAAAATTTTAAGCACCATTTGTTGAAAAAATTGTCCTTTCACTATTGAATTGCTGTTGTAACTTTATCAGAGGTAAATTGATATTCACAAGATTGGTTTCTGAATGCTCCATTTATTTTCATTTATATAATTCTATTCCTTCTCTAATACTACCATCTCTTGACTTTTGAAGCTTTAATACTATGTGCTACAAATCAAGTTTCAGTTTTAGTTTTCCAACTGCATTCTTCATTTTCAAAATTTGGCATTACAGTTTCTTTGCTTTTCTCCTAAATCTTAGAATCATCTAATAGATATTGTATAAATATTTTAAAGGTATTAATTGAAATTGCATTAAATTTGCATATCAAGTTGGGAATGCTTGACATCTTAACAATATTGATATTTACAAGTAATGAACTTTATATTTTCATTTAGATGTTTTATTGACAGTCTTCAAATATATTGATACTAAAATAGCAAATATATTGCTACTGTTTATTTTGTTTTTGGGTCACACCCATCCATGTTCATTATATTGAAATATGTACATATATTTTATTAAAATTAAATTTAATCTGAATTCTATAAATGCACCTTTTAAAATGATTAGTTTCCAGATATTTACTACTAGAAAATAAAAAACAATAGATTTTTTTTTACCTTTGTATACTGATTTCCTATATTTGATTTCCTATATTTCCTTTTTTCTTTGTTAGATTATTGGTTTTTAGGCCCTACTGGGTGCTTAGTGTTACTTAAGTGTTACTTAGTGTTACTCCTAACTCTGTGCTCAGAAATTATTCTTGGCAGGCTTGGGGGACCACATGGGATGCTGGAGATCAAACCTGGGTCAACAATATGCTAGGGAAATGTCCTTCCCACTGTGCTATCTCTTTGGCCCCTGTTCTGATATTTCTGAAATAAGCACTGATTAGGTTTAGAGTTTAAAATTTTCCTTTGATTTTTATATTCAGACAGTCTTAAAAGATGATAAATTTATTAATTTTTCTCCCGTGTATTTCTTTGCTTGCACTGATCAACAATTCTAGTAAGATGAAAACTAAGAGGGGCCAGAGCGATAGCATGTAGGTAAGGCATTTGCCTTGCATACAGAAAGACGGTGGTTTGAATCCCGGCATTCCATATGATCCCCGGGCCTGCCAGGAGCAATTTCTGAGCGTAGAGCAGGAGTAACCCCTGAGCACTGCAGGGTGTGACCCCCCCACAAAAAACAAA